>NC_056691.1:69268151-69577887 GCF_018350215.1 Panthera leo
GTCAAAAATTAGAGATGACAAACTTCTCTCTGCTTTCATGTGTGAATGTGCTACTTGATTCCTGCTTCCTTGCTGTTATATGTGTCATTTGTCATCAGATGTAGTAAGTTTACTCCTTTGGATTGCAGCACAAAGACTTCTGAGTTGGAGCAAGCGTACTCCCTGGAAAATTTTAGGCATGTGACACAGACTCACCTTGTCCTTAAAGGGCTAAACAAAGTAAATATTATAAAAAGGTAACACATCTCCATGGGATTTGGTAGGATAAGGGACATCCATTCAGTTACTTTGTATAAAGGACCAATGACCTTTACCAACCATGACAACTCACCTGAATATACACCAAGTATACCAGGACAACCCTGAAAATACAACAGAATGCCCACAAGTGATGAATATCTTTCCAGATCACAGATGGTTCTATTTTGCTTTTTATGATGTTTCTTCTGATTATAAAGTAATATATGTCCATTGTGTCATGTTTGGCAAATGTAAAAAGAACAACAAGAAAACAAAAATCACCTTCAACCATACCAGAGATAACCACTTTTAATAATTGGCTGTATTTCCTCCCTGTTGATTTCTACTCATTATAAACATATGTACTTGGGGGTATATGACACCATTCTGTACATAACATTTTATACCATTTTTTCTTCTTAGCATTATATATTGAATATTATCCCATGATAGTAAATATTTTAATAACATGATTTTTATTGGCTAAATAACACCTTATGATAGGAGTATATCATAACTAATGTAACCGACTTTTCAGGAATGGAAATTTGGTTTGTTTCCAGTTTTTTGTTGGTAAAAATAACAAAATTTTAAAAATCCTCCTCCTTAAATATGGTTATGCTCCTGTATTGGTTGGATGCAGACATGATGGCAGATGCAAAGGGAGTTTTATGACAAGAATATTTATAAAGTAATTGGTGGGTTTAAGGGAAACCAACAAAGATGGTGAGGCAAAAAGGCACAGAGCCAAGACACAATGGGGAAGCCACCACTAGTCAGGCTTAAATAAGCAAAGACGGGAGAGGGTGTTCTGGAGCTACTAGAACCCAGTTAGGTCTGCAGCAGGATGAAGAGCCACAGGACAGGGGATGTTGCCTTGGGTGAGGAAGGCAGCCACTCCCAAACCATGTCCCAGGAGGGAGGGAACACGGAGGGTAGCCTACTACCCTCTTTCCACTTGCTCTCTGACTGCCTTGGCTTCCCAAGAGCAGAATCCAGCAAGCAGACAGAGGGCTAAGGAGCTGAGTTGATGTCATCCATTGAGTTCAACCTCCCTGGGCAGAGAGCAGGGTGAGAAAGGTGTTGGACGTAATCAGAGAGACAAACAGAGAATATCCAGCTAAACATTTTTGCTTATCCCTTTCTAAGTTAGAGACATGAGTCCTATGAAGGTTTAAAATAGAGGCTATGTGGACAGTACCTCTGAAGTTTCACTCTCTGAGTTCCAGATGGCTACAGAGCAGCCCAGCTTGTCTATGTTTGTGCCAAGTCTAGGACTGGGTCAACCCCTCCTCCAAACTTTATTCTGCTGCATCCTCTGAGGAGCCTTTTTGTGTGTGTGCAAAAAGGTGTTTTTATTGAAGCAGGGGAATGGGATCGTGGGCAGGGAGAGCAACCTCGGAACCATGAGGAGAGACTATATACTGTGGAGTTGGGGGAGGTAAAGTCCAGGGGAAGTTTCCAGTGAGTTAGTTAGTTGGTTAGTTCGTTATGTATTTTTAATTTTACTTTTTTTTTTTTAACTTACATCCAAATTAGTTAGCATATAGTGCAACAATGATTTCAGGAGTAGATTCCTTAGTGCCCCTTACCTCTGAGGAGCCTTCTACTACTTGGTCCCTGAGCCAGAGTTTACTGGGACAGCCAGTATATTAGCACATTCAGGAAGTTCTGGAATTAAGCTTGCTGCCTACGTCATTTATACAATGCATCTACGGGCGATCCCTATCACAATTACACAATTATTACACAACTAATAAGTTGATATGACTGAGCTTCTTGCCTGGGTCCCAATTTTTAGTTAATATTCTGTTATAGAGTGGAGCCCTTCTCTTAACACTGGCTACGGGGCTCTGGAAAACAGTGTGGAAGTTCCTCAAAAAATTAAAAATGGAACTACCCTATGACCCAGCAATAGCATTGCTAGGAATTTACCTAAGGAATACAGGAGTGCTGGTGCATAGGTGCACATGTACCCCAATGTTTACAGCAGCATTTTCAACAATAGCCAAATTATGGAAAGAACCTAAATGTCCATCAACTGACGAATGGGTAAAGAAGATGTGGTTTATATATACAATGGAATACTACTTGGCAATGAGAAAGAATGAAATCTGGCATTTGCAGCAACGTGGATGGAACTGGAGGGTATTATGCTAAATGAAATAAGTCAGTCAGAGAAAGACAGATACCATATGTTTTTACTCTTATGTGGATCCTGAGTAACTTAACAGAAGACCATGGGGGAGGGGAAGGGAAAAAAAGTTACAAACAGAGAAGGAGGGAGGCAAACCATAAGAGATTCTTGAATACAGAGAACAAACTGAGGGTTGATGGGGGGGGCGGAGAGGGGAAAGTGGGTGATGGGCATTGAGGAGGGCACTTGTTGGGATGAGCACTGGGTGTTATATGGAAACCAATTTGACAATAAATTATATTAAAAATTTTTGGAATAAAGAAAAAACAAAACACTGGCTACTGGTCTGTGGCCTTGACGTTCTGCCTAATTTTGGCCAGCATCATCTTCCTGGAGGCTGGTGCCTGCTTCCTTTCTAAGCAGTTGGCTGATGTCCTGTCCCAAAATCAACAGACCATCTATAACCATAGCTGTGCCCATGAACTGAGTAAAATCACTACTTGCTACAAATACTTGCTGTCACGCTCTGCTGTCAGATTGAATACCTTTGGCTGTAAGTTTAGCCCAGATGGAAGCAAGTTTAAATTATTTTTAGGTAATGTGTTTGGGGTCAGTCCTACAGTCTGGTTATGATTCTAGACATAGCCCAACAGAGCCTGAATCTTCTTCCCACTGAGGTCCCATTATGTCTTGTAGTTGATTGTGCAATAACTGGTTAAACCCTAAGGTTTACTGTGAGAAAAGACAGTAAAAATCCAGGTTTTGGCTGCTGACTTTTGGTAATGACATCACCTCCCTTATATGGCCTCTAACCCTCAGGTTCAGCAAATGGGGTTTGAAGGTTCTGCTTTAGGACCTGGCAAGTAATTTGGAAAACTATCTTCCCCAATGCAGAAAAATACTTCATTTTTCTTGTCTGATCTACAGCAATGAACTCTTTTCCTGGTTCCTTGGCCATGAAATATGCCTCCTATATTATTATAGGAAGATTTGCCTCCTTGGGGTCTACATCCTGATTGCCTTTGAAGTCAGCAACATCAGAAGTTAATTCCAAGCAGGTCTTCTAGGTCCTGTGCATGGTTTGGTACTTTATAAATTGCATTAGAGGTTAGTTTAAGCTCTTGCAGCCCAACAGACATTGTACTGTGTGCCTCTATTTCTTTGTCTCTTTATTTCCAACAGTACACGTTCAAGTCCTGTCTTTGTTTTGTCAGGTGGGTCCCATTAAAATCTTGTATTAAACTTCGCCTCTTTTGAAGTCCCAGACCTCATCCATCTGTTTTGTTTTTTTTAATGATTTTGTTTAGAATTTTTTCAAAGTTAATGGAAATGTTTGAGGGATGGAAAGTCTGGTTAATTGATCTTTCAGTTAACTGAAGGTTATTGTCAGCCAATATTTTTAGATTTTTGTGTTTCATTTCATCTCACTTCAAATATTGCTCCTGTTTGTTTCAGCTACCCATCCTCCACTGACCAAATTCCCAAATTTCTCTCTTTCTTAAATCCTATTTTGGGGCACCTGGGTGGCTCAGTCGGTTGGGTGTCCGACTTTGGCTCGGGTCACGATCTCATGGTTCATGAGTTCAAGCCCTGCGTCAGGCTCTGTGCTGACAGCTCAGAGCCTGGAGCCTGCTTCAGATTCTGTGTCTCCCTCTCTTTCTGCCCCTCCCCCGCTCACAGTCTGTCTGTCTCTCTCTGTCAAAAATAAATAAACATTTTAAAAAATCCTATTTTGGTCCCTTCTGCTCCCAAAATTGGGATTAAATTCCCAGAAATTAGGCTCCATGGGGACTGGTTGAGGAAAGTAAACTATAGAAGAGATGCAAACAAGGGAGGGCCCCAGAAAGAATATATGCCCAAACTTGTGAATCAAACCTGATAATCATAGACCATATATAAGCATCAAATCTAAAAGTGTATGACTAAGATTATAAAGAAATAGCAAGAGTTTAAGGCCAAAGACAATGGATCATAGAGAAAGCAAATGGAAATGACAGCAAAAAGGACTCCAAAATATCGCTCCAAACACTGATGGGTATTTGACCATCCTTCCCAGGATGCTTCTCAAAGGTCAACTTGTACAAACAACAACAAAACTCAGGCTTGCCGAATGTACTGAGAAACAACCCTTTTCTCACAAAAGGCATTGTTAGGCAATGCCCTTTACTACTATACTTTATTTAGGAAATGCCAATTCCAGCATTGTTGCTTAAAAAGAAATGTTTAACTACCATTGAAAGAAACTTTTGGTAAGTTCCTAAAAAGATGAGGCAGTGATGGAGATTATTAGCTCCAGCATTTGAAGGTTGGATAGCAAGGATGGTTATACCCAATTTATGACAATAATTTACTGAGTTCAATGAGACAGACCCCTGAATCAATACTAAACATGAACAAAAGTATACCCTACCCTAAACTGGGAATGAAGTAATTTAAAAATAGTGATGGTAAATTCACATTGTCTGGGGGATGCTTAAAGCATTATGAGGGAACTGTCAGGGTGTTGTGCAAATAGGAAAATGCATATTCAGTTCCAACATCACAGAAAGAAAGTTTAACCAAAGGAATTTTAAGACGTCAATGTGATCAGAACAGAGAGAATCCAGCCACCAAAGGGGGAAAAAAATTGAGGGTGGAAAGGCAAAAGCAAACTTCATGAAGACGTTCAAGGTTAACAAGATGAAAGGGAGGGGGTTGAGGGGGTGGATTACACAGACGATGGGGATTAAGGAGAGCACTTGTTGTGAGGAGCATGGAAAGCTGTACGCAAGTGCTGAATCACTATTTTGTACACCTGAAATTAATATTACACTGTATGTTAACTAACTGGAATTTAAATAAAAACTTTTTTAAAAAAAGATAAAATGACTCTGAACCCAAATGGTACAGACTAGGTTGGTGAAACTAATCAATCTGGGACATGTTGGAGGAAAATTCAGATGAAACCAGAATGATCTCCTAAGCAACTTCAGGGCAAAAGAATCAAATGCATATTGGAACCTCTGGGTTCTTTGAAGTATATTGGTTGTACTGGGTATTTATGTACTGTCCTTATTTTAGAATGAAAGTTAAAGCACTGTCAACAAGCCTTTTTGTCTTCTTCATAAAGCACCACTCTGAGTATCTTTTATATACAGATACTTGAGCAGGACACACCTGGCTAAGATCACTGAGATTCCGGTGCTCAGAAAAGAGTAAAACCAGATAAAGAACACTCATTATAAATCTCTTAAGACTCTTATTTGTAAATTAGTTAAATAAATTCTGTTTCAAGAGGGAAAATCAAGAGATAAACATCCCTTCTTCCAGATGCTATGAGCAGTTAGAAGAACACATTCTCTCCTCTATTCTTTCTAGATTGCCGGGAAATACAACCAGATGATCTTGGTCTTGACAAATACAAGTACCCCTATGTGCACTTATCCACAAACCTGGGCACAAGTGTGATCACATGTTTATGTCCCCAGTTAATTGTTTGAGCTCCATCTGCACTGGTTAGTACTAGTCCCACACCTACCACCATAGGGATCCATACCCATCATTCCCTTTCTTTCCCAGTGATCAACCCCAGAAGACTGGGCAGGCTTTTCATGGAAACACTCAAAAACCACACAAAATCATATTACATTCCTTATTCCTAGACAGCCTTGTGAGGAAGGCTACCTATTTCTAAGTCGTATTTCTCTAGTAATTGTAGTATCAACCCTTCTAGAGAGACTACTCACAATGACTCACTACAGGGGAAAAAAACAAAAACACAAATAATCTCTTGAATGACCTCCTTTAAACACAACTCTGATTATGCCACTCAGCTTAAAAAGCTTCAGTATCTCTCGAGTATCTACAGAATACAGTTCAAGATATTAACTTGACCTACAAATTCTTCTACAGTCAAATCCCTATCTTTTCAATGACACATTCTGCCACTCAGCCATAAGAAGTCTTCAGCCATGCTGATCTTGCAGGGCTTCAGGAAAGAAGAGGCTTTCTCATGCCTCTGTGTTTTTCTACTTGGTGTTCCTTCTCAATAAAATGCCTCACCATCACCTCCTACACCACTACCATCTTCTGCTTCTTCTCGAACTGAAAAATATATATTCATCCTTCAAGGCTGACCTAAACATCAGCTTAGGAAGTCCTTCCTGGTCATCGGAGGCAAAATCTACACGATACGCAACTATTACACAATTCAGTATTGTATTTATTCTGTTTGTTGTAAGTGCCACAGTTTTTAATATTGTGTAACTGAAGGCCTGTGGAATGCCTGATACAAAGACTACATTCCATTAGTATTTGGGGAAGTGAAAGGATTTTGGAAATATGACATATAAAAAAGAGGTAAAGAAAGTGGGCCTAAAGAACACTCAAGGAAGATATAAAAGCTATTAGTAATACAAACAATAACCTCAGGTAGGTTACCATTTATTTGGGTGTCTGGTATGTGTTGGGCACCATACTAGCTACTTCAGGAACATTTCATTTAATATTCTACAAGTCCCCTGTGAAAGCAATATGTTTATCAACCTCATCCCCATCTCAGAGAGGTAGAAGAAATTACTCAAAATCAGTTTACCAGTAGCATGGCCAGCATTCAAAGCTGGGTGCCTACTGCCAAAGTCCAATCCCTTCACACTATGTAGCATCCTGACCCACATCCTGATGTTAAGATCATTAGTCTTCACCCCTTTTTTCTGCTTTGTAATTAGCTGGTCTTAGATAAGTCATTTCCCCTCTATCTGGATCTCTTGACCCCTCCTTTCTTAAAACCCTCTCCTTGAGAACGGACTGAGGGTTGGTCGGGGTGTGGGAGAGGGGAGAGTGGGTGATGGGCATTGAGGAGGGCACTTGTTGGGATGAGCACTGGGTGTTGTATGGAAACCAATTTGACAATAAATTATATTTTAAAAAAATAAAAATAAAAAAATAAAATAAAAATAAAAACCCTCTCTTACCGCAGAAATGCAATCTATCACAAGTTTTACTTCTACCTCCTGAGTGTGTCTCAAATCTGACCACTCCTCTCCATCCACTACCAAAACCTTAATCCTCTCACCCTTGTCTCTCACCTAAATGTGTGCAGTAAGTTCTTCATTCATCACTGGTGTCCACACCCACTCAGACTGGCCTCCAATTCAAGAATTGCACTATAGCCCAATTGACCCTTAAAAACACAAGCTTATCATGGCTCCCCATTTAGCCCTCAGATAAAGACCAAATCCTTACCATGGCACAAAAGACTCTGGCCCCTACTCGAGTTTCATCCCACCTATCTCCCCACTGTTCCCTGAGCTCCAGCCTTTCATTGTCTCAAACTCCTGCCCTCCTTATTCACAGCCTTTGCAGATGCTGTTCCTCAACCTAAAAGGCTCCTCCCTGCCCTCATCCGCTCTCCACTCTTTTGACCATCTTAGGGATAGCTTCACTCGGGATGCTTTCCCTGACCCCCAAATCAGACAGGCCCCCATTAGATATCTTCACTGTCTACTCTTTATTTCCTCCATAGCATTTATCAGGGTGTTGCTAAATGACATACTGCTGTGATAATTTAACCAGTATCTGTCTGTCTTCCTCACAGGCTGTAACCTCCAGGACAGCAACGTCCAAGTCCACTTTTATTCCTGGGTCCCCATGGTCTGGGGCTTGCCAAAGAATAAGCACACAACAAATTATTTGTTAAATGAACGTTGAAAAAAATGTATGTCAGTTTCCTTATCTGAACAATGAGAAGATTCAACCATGTGATCTCTAAGTTCCCTCCAGCCAGGAGAGCCAACTTCTTAGGACACTAAATCACATTCCTTATTGTGCTGGAAGTCCTAATCAGACCAAGATGGAGGTAGATTTTAGCTCAACAGAACAAAGTGCTTTCTAATAAGAGAAACAACCCAGCAATGCAAGAAGTTTCTGCATAGAGGAATGAAGCTAATCAATTAATAGTTACTTGACCCTCTGCCAGGGATGGTATAGTAATAAGTCCTGTGTCCATTGAGAATGAGAGGAAATGATTTCAACATCTCTTTTAACTCAGAGCCTGTGACTTTGTACCTGTGTGAAATAATCAGACCCAACTCTAAATCCCAGGTGATTAAACAGTAAGATCTTTAAGATTAAATAATAAAATTATATAACCAACCAGGTGACTGAATGGTAAGATATTTTATATGCAAGATCCACATATATTAAAATGAGATTTTTAACCCCAAAGGGAATTTAATTTTTAACCTTTTATCTTAATATATAGTAAACCACCTTGGACATTTGGTAAAAATACAAATTCTCAGACTCCCAATCTGTAGATTTTGATTCATCAAGTCTGGCTATTTTTAATAAGAGCATCCAAGTGATTCAGGTAAGTAAGAAAATTCTTGCATAATGAAAAGAGCTCTGAGCTTGAAGTTAGAAAACTGAGGTTCTAGTCAGAGTTGATGGCTAATTAGCTCTAGGACCCATGTGATCTTTCTAGGTCCCATGACATTAGTATCATCTTGGAAAGAGGAGCGATATTTTTAAATGGCCTAACATGAATTGGCATGGAAGCTGATTCTTAATGATATCATATGCTATATTGATCCTAATTTCACTACCTCTGCAAAGGATTCAAAAGCCCTTGTCTCAAAACCTTAGAATGAATCCATTTAATGTTTTGTCTCCTTCATAGAATGGAGGCATATTTTGCTTCCCTCAAAAATTATGAGAATTTTGGCAAAGATAAATTCAGCCACCTCAGTGACCAACTGTCAAAACAAGGTTTCAGGATTTCAAAAGCTTCTCCCCACAAATGAGCCTCTTAGAACAGATGTGGGATTATAAATGACATCCATCTAAGGTAAAAACCTGCCTTTGTTTTCCCTTCCATTCGCTCTTATTTTGTTCAAGACACTACCACCTTTGGAAAATGCATTTGAAAAGTATTATTAAAGTAGGAATGCAAGAGCCTACCAAAATCATCTTTTTCTGCTTCTATCCTGGAAATTTTTACATTTGATACGCTTTGGAACATTTGAAGGGAATAGTTGGCACTTTTCTCGAAAAGCGTAGACATTGGGAATTCAAGCCTCCTATCAGAGTCCACAATCTTAGCTAAGTTTCATTCATTCTCCCAAGCTTTCATTAACCTCAAGACATGTGGTTCGTTTCTACAGGTGGAGAAGTAATTTTGACATGGCCCCAAACTTCAAGGAGCTTATACTCTAGCACAGCTTCACTCATTGGAACTTTGTGCAATAATGGAAATATTCAATATCTGCACTATCCAACACAGTAAACATTATAGCCAAATGTAATTATTGAACATTTAAAATGTGGCTGGGGAATGGAAATTTTATTGAATTTTAATTAATTTAGTTTTAAATGTAAAGAGTCACATATGTCTGGTAGCTACCAGTTCTAGAATAAAAACAGATACTAGAAGAAGAAAAAGAAGAAGAAGGAGAGGAGAAAGAAAGAGGAGAAGAAGGAGGAGGAAAATGATAAAGAATAGAGTATGCAGAGTATAAGAGTATAATAGGCTACTGATTATCAATCATGGGATGACTAACTTTTCACTGAAATATTTGAGGGTAGGAGTGAAGGTGTTTAGAAGAAGATGAAGAGTGAAGATTTCATTTGAAGAGTAAGGGGTGTTCACCAGATAGAAATAAGGAGAAGGAGCCTTAAAAAAAAAAAAAAAGGAGGAGCCTTTGGGATAGAAGTCACAACCTCATAGAAGCTTGAAAGCATACAATGGGTTTTTAGGATAATGGCTTGCTTTGGTTGAATCACCACATACTTGGGGAAGAGAGAGTGAGAAGGGAGGGCTAATCATGGGACATGACTGGGATGGGGCCAAATCACAAAGGGCATGATGTATAGTTCCGAGGAGTGTGGGCTTTGTCCATAAGCAAACATTTCTCTTGGGTATACTCTAAAGCTTTCCAGTGGTGGTTGATTTGCTTGTTGCTTGTTTGTTTTCCCAGGGATGGAACAAGAACTGGTGTTTTCATTGTCTTTAACTTCCTGCTTGGGCTTCATGCTTGTATTTTCTCATTGCACAACATTTTTGGTTTCTATTTTCACAATGCCCCAGAAAAACATAAATAGCAAAGTTAAGTTTAATTCAGCTGTAGTCTCTTTACTTGTCACAAACAACTACTTCAACCTAACCTTTCCAGGCTACGCATGAACCTCATTTTTCCAGTAGGCACTATCATGCTTGCAGACCTGCCAGGAGCCACCAAAAAGGCTCCAGCTGCTGAGAAATAAAGTGTTCCAGCTCTTTGCAATGTGTAGAAATTAAAGAAATTTATGCAAGGTTCAGTCAAAAATAGCACAACTCTGGAATGACCTGGGAAAGTAAGGGAACAGGACAATGGTCTATGATCCACTGAAGTCTCAGGAAGACTGGATAGTCACTTTTAGATCAGCACTGAAACATTGTTATTTATCAATTACAAAAACAAACAACAAAAAAAACCTACCACCCTTTATTAAGCATCAACTCTGTGTCAAGGCAGTATGCCGAGTACTTTGCCTACAGTATCCCATGTAGTCCTCCTAATACTCTGCAAGCTAAGTCTTCTTATCCCTAGCTCACCTGTAAATAAGGTGAAGCTCAGAAACACTGGATATCATGTTATTTGTCCACAGTCACACAGCAAGTAACCGACAATGTCAGGCTCAAACCCAGGGTAGGCCATGTGTGACTTCTGCTACTGAGAGGCACTGCTGTTACACAACTGGTGAGGCAAGTCAAACTGAAGGCATTCCCACCTCCTCCACTTACCCTGCCTGGTGATCATGGCTAAATCCCTTGACATTTTGGCCTCTGTTATTTCACCCATAACATGGGGATAATGAGATCATCACTTCAATTCTTAAAGGTATTAAAAAAAAAAAGTTCTGAAAATTTACTTTTAAGTGGGAGGTATTTGGAAGTCACTCAATCATCAAAACAACACACGCCAAGCACTTATAATTTACAGAGCCCTCAGCCAAGACCTAAGGATATTAAAGGAATATGAAGACCTCAAGAAACTTTCCACTTAGCAGTTAAAAATCACAACGTTTATAACATGCCACTCACCCAGACAGGAATAATAGTCTTTCCCAAACTTCAGTAAAGCAGTAAGGGGTACTCATCCAGGTTGCCCACTCCTGGCACTAGGATCTTTAAGGTTTTAGGCAGAGACACATAACAAGTACAGGGACCTATACTTGTCTGATGCCCTCCATTTAGCCTCCTTGCTAAGTTAATCATACTATCCAATCTTTCTGTAAAACATATGGACAGACACCTAAAGCACACAGAATAGACAGCAGACTACTCCCCCAAGCCCTCCACCAGTCTGATGTTGGCTTACAAAGAGTCATCTGGATATGCATCCAAGTGCATTTATGCCAATTGTACTTACCAGTAAAATGACATAATTTAATTATTTTTGGAATCTAATAAAATCTGAATGTATAAAGAGTTGCTTTTATTGAAGGAAACTATCAACAAAACTAAAAGGCAGCCTGAGGAATGGAAGAAGATATTTACAAATGACATATTGGATAAAAAGTTAGTTTCCAAAATCTATAAAGAACTTACCAAACTCAATACCAAAAAAAACAAATAACCCCGGTGAAAAATTGGCAGAAGACCTGAATAGACACTTTTCCAAAGAAGACATCCAGGTGGCTGACACATGAAAAAATGCCCAACAACAGTCATCATCAGGGAAATGCAAATCAAAACCACAATGAGATACCACCTCACACCTGTCAGAATGGCTAAAATTAACAACACAAGAAACAAGAGGTGTTGGCAAGGATGCAGAGAAAGGGGAACCCTCTTGCACTATTGGTGGGAATGCAAACTGGTGCAGCCACTCTGGAGAACAGCATAGAGGTTCCTCAAAAAGTTAAAAATGGAACTACTCCATGATCCAGCAATTGCACTGCTAGGTATTTACCCAATAGATACAAAAATACAGATTCGAAGGGGCACATGCAACCCAATGTTTATAGCAGCGCTATCAACAATAGCCAAGCTATAGAGGAGCCCAAATATCCATTGATTGATGAATAGATAAAGAAGATATGGTATACATATACATTGGAATATTACTCAGCCCTCAAAAAGAACAAAGTCTTGCTATTTGCAATGACATGGATGGAGCTAGAGTGTATTATGTTAAGTGAAATAAGTCAGCAGAGAAAGACAAATACCATATGATTTCACTCATATCTGGAATTTAAGAAACCAAACAGATGAACATATGGGATGGGGAAAAAGAGAGAGGGAAACAAACCAAGAGAGACTCTTACAGATAGAGAATAAACTGAGGGTTGATGGAGGGAGGTGGGTGGCTAGATGGGTGATGGGTATTAAGGAGGGCACTTGTTATGATGAGCACTGGGTGCTATATGTAAGTGATGAATCACTAAATTCTACTGAAACCAATATTGCACTGTATGTTAACTAGAATTTAAATAAAACTTTGAAAAAGAGCTACTTTTATGAAAAACTATTTGAATACTTTGAAAAGACTCAATATGGATGAGTCACTAAGTAAATGGCTTTGGAAATAGGTGTGGGGAAGATAACAATAATTGGAGTAAAAATCATAAAGTCTAGAAAGGTATTACACCCAAGTTGCTTCACAAATGTTTTTAAGTTCTTACTCCACATTAAAGAAAGCAGAAGTCCAATTATAGATTGTGCATCATGGCTATGGTTTATGGAAGAAAAATGACTACAGTCAGTGAACCACCCCCCCCCCCAAAAAAAGTTCTGGCCCAACATCAAAAGACTGGCAAAGGCATGTACATGTATGTTGTCTACATTAAAATAAAGTGTTTATGGTATACATGTATCATTTTATCCCCACTTTAACCAACTTGTCAAAAACACCAATCAACTGCTGGTCCCAATCATATCTGATAAGAGGGCTTCTACTGTATTACAAGAGCAGAGCTGTTTTGTTTCATTTTGTTTTTTCAGATTATAGTTTTATGAAGAGGCAAGATTTTTGTTGAGTATGGCCAAGCCTATGCTCTGAAATGAGCTACATTTGGTTGCTCTATTATGGGACATATAATAGGTCCTGATTTCAGTCCCCAAGGCCCTTGCATGTGGCTGGGGAAAATCCCCACCCAGACTGGCTCCAGGGACATCACAGTGTCTAGATCACTGTGCCCTGCAGGTCTAGATGCTCTTTGGTGTCAGCTCTCTGGCTGACATAGATTGTTTCTTTCACTTGATTTGACCTAGGTTGGAGAAGTGTTGTTTTTTTTTTTTTTTTTTTAATCTCTAGGACCATCATTTCTAAATCTTATTGCTAATACTCTTGATCAAATTACTGATTCTTTACAATTGATTTCTATGATGGCAGCAGTTCCCTCTAAATTGCTGTAAGAAATGCTGGCAGCATGTTTCACTCCAAAGTGGCCCCTAATGAGCAATGAATGAACTGTTTCTACTTGGCAAATATTAAACTATTCCATAGGTTTTCATATCCACACATATCTAAGGACTACGTCCTAGTTACTTACTGAGCTATGAAAGATTACTAAAATTGGGCTTTAAATTAATACATTACTAATTAATACGTTACTAAATTAATACATTACTGAACTCTTCAGTTCAGCGGTTACCAAAGAAGTCTGGCTATTTCCACAAAATACAAAGCTCTTATTGTCTGTGTACAATCTCCAATGACTGGAATTCTAGCAATTTTCAGAAAGAATGCATTGTTCCCAAAGCTTTATCATTGGGGTCTTAGGTCAAATATGGTCTTCAGTTCCCTCTGCTCTTATTCTAACTAACAGATGTATAGAACGGCTATTAGGTTTTATTTCCGCTGTTAGGTTCTTGAGAAACCGATTGCACTGTTACCATTTTGACTATTTTCATGAAGATTTACTGTTGATGTCAAGCAAAGTTTTTGAGGATCACTGCTAAGCTTGTTAATCAGAATGGCTGAGGGAAGCTATAGCCAGCTCTGTGTCTCTCTGACCTGGGAATTCTATATTCTTGTCCTTTTAGCAGCTGCCATCTCTCCGTCCTCACCAGTGTTCTCTACACTGTGGATGGTGTGGGAGCTCAATCCTCTTTTGCTTCAAAAATTCCTTTCCTACTCAGAGTCTAAATTTAAAAAAAAAAAATCCTCATTTACAGCTCCATAATATTTCCTGGGTCACACCATTAAATATCTCTTCAACAGCCATTACACTTAAGAACACCATACTCTGTATCTCATGGTCTGTGTGTATATAAACAAAAATTGCCATACCCTGCAAAATTTTTAACTGAGATTAATTTTACTATTGTCTTTTCATAGACAGATTTTCTTATTGAAACAGCACACTCAGCAATTCTCTCCACGCCTTTAGTCTCCTTTGACCTGAGACCATCCCCACTAAACTACCATATTTGATCATTTCGCTCTCCTGCTACAAATAGAAGTAGATAAGGGGTTCCTGGGTGGGTCAATCAGTTAAGCACTCAACTTCGGCTCAGATCTCACAGTTCATGAGTTCAAACCCCACATTGGCCTCGGCACTGAAAGTGCGGAGGCTACCTGGGATTCTGTCTCTCTCCCTTCCTCTCTGCTCACTCGCTCACTCTGTCTGTCTCTCTCAAAATAAACAAACTTAAAACAATAGAAATAGATAAGTTAAGTAATGTATTTTATATGTGTATCTGCTATAAACAGATTAAAGTTTAAGTTTTTTTAGTCCAGAATTCATGCATCCATGATGTAAACCCAATCAAATATTCTCACTTAACTTTCCCCATTCTTACTTTACTAATCTCACTTTACTCACTTTACTAGGGAAAGTAAATAAAGACTACTTATATTAATTTTAATAAAATTATAAATTTTAATAAAATAATAATTATCTTTATTTTAATAAAATCGAACGGCTCCTAGCACCTGATTTTAAGATGTCCTTCCTGCCTTGCTTTTGGTGATCCATCTGAGAGCCCTTTCCCCTGTTGTGTGTGGGCTCCCATCCTACCAAATCTTCAAAGTTAGTCTTAAGGCTAACTCCTATAAGAAACTTATCCAAATTATTGTAAGCAGGAAGTAGTCTTTCTTGTCAACTCCTAATGATGCAATCCCTGACCAGTCCCCTAAACTCTGCACTTTCAGCCTGGCATCTCAATTCACTGCATCTGTCCTTTGGACTGCAAGCTTCTTTTAATTTTTGTTCAAGTTTTTATTTAAATTCCAGTTAGTTAACATACAAATATCTTTGTTGTTTTTTATTTTATTTTATTTTTTTTTAAAGTAGGCTCTACGCCCAATGTAGGACTTCAGCTCATGATCCTGGGACTGAGTCACATGCTCCAGGGGTGCCTGGGTGGCTCAGTCAGTTAAGCATCTGACTTCGGCTCAGGTCATGATCTCATCGGCTTGTGAGTTCGAGCCCCGCATCGAACTCCACACTGACATTGCAGAGCCTGCTTGGGATGCTCTCTCTCCTCTCTCTCTCCTCTCTCTGCCCCTCCCCCATTTGTGTGCACACTCTCTCTCCCAAAATAAATAAATAAACTTAAAAAAAAAAAAGAGTCACATGCTCCACCAACTAAGCCAGACAGGTGCACACGCACGTACACACACACACACACACACACCCTGCAAGCTTCCTGAGGACAGGATTTGTGTGGTGTTTAGCTTCTTATCTTCTGTTGTATCTGCCACTGGGTCTTACAAATAGTAAGCAGTCAGTAAATGAGAAAATGAATGAATGAATCAATTCAATCAACCAATCAATCAATCAATCCAACAAATGTCTAACTAATGGTTCTCTCCTACTATAGCTTCGTTTCTTGACGTTTACTCTTGGATGAACTGACCTTGCTAAGAGTATACAAGGCAGGGCTAAGCAGATTAGCAGAAACTCTCTCTCCTGCCCTTGAGGCAGAGGAGTACAGCCTGACTGCAGGGCAGAGCGAGAACACAAAGTTGTGCCAAGGAAATCCTTCCCACCTACACCTGCAAAGGAAGAAAGGCAGGATTTTATCTGACCTCAGGACCTCACCCTCACACAGGGTGACCATATAATCTGTATCCCAAGTTTCTGACAGTGAAAGAAAGGTTTATTAATGATTATTCTGAGACAATAGGTATGACCCGGGACTGTCCCAAGCAAAAAGGACAAAGGATCACCCCACACTTGGGTACGTTTCATCACCTATGAAGTTGGGATAATAAAACTAACTCAGAGTTTTTCCCACAAGATGAAATGTGACCATGAAAGTCAAGCACATAGTGTGACGTCTGGCACACAAATGGCAGTCAGTAAACAACTGCTCCCTCCCCCACTTCTTAATAAAAGCACTTTATCTTACATATCATTTTTTCTATTCACTGACCTATATAATCTGCTCAATGAACCTTTGTACTAACCAAAGGAGACACCATCATCACCTTTCACTGGGAAGCATGCTGACACACAGGTCAAATGAGTCTCCACTAGAGCCTCAGGTCTTTCACGATGCAGCCAGGACTTACACCCAGGCATATCTGTCTCCAAACTGAAACTCTTTCTACTGCAACACTCAGGCTTTATAAGCGTCACAGATCAAATCTGACTGGGCACCTTGTGACATGTGGCTGAAATCAAGGCACAATGGGCAGAGGGCTCAGAAAAGGACAACCAGATATCCACACTCTTCTCAGTCCTAGGGGAGACCGAGATTCCAGCCCAGAAACACTGGTTTCATCAGCCTCATCCTTTCCAGAAGGAGAATTTCCTGGCTCTGTCATAAGATGTCACACTACATCTCAGAGGTGGCTGCATCGTAGCAGAGGGTGGGAATACACCCCCACTGGTCTAGACAGATTAGGAGCCCAAGATTGATCAGGGAATGGTAATAATTTGGCAGGAGGCAGTTTTCTGGTAGGTTTAACAAGCATGCAAAAACATCAGTTATGTGTACACATCCATAAGCATCCTGGCTCAAGACCAACTGCTCACTTCTGTTCCCAAATGAGACAAAACAATTAGAAAAGCCAGGTATTATCCCTTCTGTTCACACTTCACTTCCAAAAGACAAATGAGAATTTGTCTAACTCATATATTATTCCTTATCTTTATGTTCTTATGTGAACATTTGTCTGATCTTAATTCCCATGAGTGGTACAAACCTTATTAAAGTCCAACCCAATTTATCAATGAATATTTCCTACTTCACAGAGAAGAGGAAAGACTTTCAACACTAGTGCCATATGCCCCTCCTCCTCTAAATTTAAATATAAGAGTACTCATGCTGGGGTGCCTGGTGGCTCAGTTGACTGAGTGTTGGACTGTTGATTTCGCTCAGGTCATGATCTCAGAGTTGTGGGATTGAGCCCTGCACCGGGCTCACACACTGAGTGTGGAGGCTGTTTAAGATTCTCTCTCTCTCTCTCTCTCTCTCTCTCTGTCCCCCTCCTCCCACTCATACAAGTGCATGTGTGCACTCTCTCTCTCCAAAATAAAAATAGAAAACAAAGTACTCATGCTTTCTTATTTCCTTTGCTTGTTTGTCCATCTCCTCACCTCCAGAGCTAGCCCATTGCCCTCTGGACCAGAATTCTTCCAGGACTGTGCTCCATCTGCCATCCCCTCTAATACCTGTTCTCAATTACTTCCACTCTGGCTTCTTCTCCTCAGCCTACAAATAAGCATATGTCTTAGAGATCCCTAAAAACAAACAAACAAACTCTCATTTGCCCCTTCTGGTACCCATCTTGCCTCTTGATTATTCCCTTCACCAAATATATTGACATTGTAATTTACATTAGTTCTGTCTACTAGCTCAATTATCATTCATCTCCAAAGCATTACAATATGGCTACCTTAAAGACTCCACTGAAACATCACCATTGAAACACAGTTTGACAATAAAAACCAATACCTCACTAGCAGCATGAATAAACTTGTCAAATACAATACTCTCGCTTACTTCTTTTTCTCCTTCCTTCAGCATTACAGTCAGAGGCATAGGGGTTATCCTTAGAGTGTTCTCATCACCCCCCACAGCCATCAATCACAAATCTTGTATGAAAAGAACCCCTCAAGGAGAATGAAAGAGTCTGGGTCCCAGCCTAGGACTTGCTACCAATTTATGATTTTATTAGCCACTGACATATCCAAGTCTCAGAATCCTCCACTGTGCAAGTGAGAATTAAGAGGGAGTAAGTTCAACCCAACCTTTGGGTACAATCCACCTGAGTCATGGCCTTCGAGGCCCAATTTGCCTACTGGGTGTCCAAGGACTGTTTACTTTGGAGCCTCATTCCCCTCTAAACACTGTCCATCTCACTTCTCCCTACAATTCTTTTTAATTATTGATAGCACAACTGAATCCACCCATTGTGCTCCCCACAGCCCCAGTTCTGAATGTTCTCAATTGGCTAAGAACTAAGGTTTCCATTTCATCAAAGCATGTTTTCTTTAACAATTCAATTATCGTTGCATTACTGAGCCCTTGTTCTGCTATGGATGAGCGAAATCATAACATTGAGCAGTTTCCCAATGAAGAGCCAAAAAAAAGGCAAAGGAAGTAATATCTGATGACATCCGGTGATTGAGAAGAAACTAAACAACTTCAGAAACTACATTCAGTCAAGACCTGGCACCAAGCTGCAGCTGAACCAAGGTCCAGGTTTCTAGCCACTTATCTTACCTAGCTAGAAGGAGGAGAGATGGCGAACATGGGGCCAATTCCATTTAGATCAGCTTGTATTCATCACACCAGACACTGGGCTTGGTATCAGGCAATGTGATTGGGGAATATAAAGATGAAAAGACATAATCCTTGTTACCAGAGCCTTTACAGCCAAAGAACCAAAAATCCATCTTTTCTTTTGGCAGGTAAGAGTCAGTACATTGGAGCAACAAGGGTTTTGGTCTCAAGCAGACCTGGTTCTGAATTCTGGTAACTCCATTACTTAGTCATGGGTGTTGAAGCAAGTTATTTAACCCCTCTACACCTCACTTTTGCCACCTGTAAAATGGGTTTAATACCTTACAGGCTTGTTAAGAGAGTTAGAGTTAACATTACAAAAAAAAAAAAAAAAAAAAACAGGCTTCTTGGCACAAGGGAAGTGCCATACAAACGATAACAATCAATAGTACTAGTAGGAAAGTAGTCACTTTCTAGGTGTATGAGATGAAACAAATTACTCTGCATCTCCTACCCTCAGCATGTTTAACTTCAAAAGGAGCTAACAGAACCTAGCCCACAGAATTCTGTGCAGGCAAAATTATATAATGCACATGAAATTATACAATAAGCTATAAAATATCAAGGCCCTATAAAATGCTGTCATTGGTGACAAAAATAGGGTAAGGAGTAAGGAAATTCCAATCTCACAGTCTCATGGGTCATTTTCTCTTGTAGCAAAAGCTAATTTTTATTTTCTAAACAAACATTCATATGCCAGTCAACATGCGCCAGTCATCATCCTAGTGGCTCATAATAATAATCTCTCTGGTCTTCAAAATAAACCTTTGAGGGTAGGTCCTTTTACCATCTCCATTTTGAGATGAAGAAACAGAACCTTGAAGAAGCTAAGGGGACACCTGGGTGGCTCAGTTGGTTAAGCATTCGACTCTTGATTTCAACTCAGGACATGATCTCACAGTTCATGAGTTCGAGCCTCACATCAGGCTCTGCACTGACAGCATGGAACCTGCTTTGGATTCTCTGTCTCCCTTTCTCTCTGCCCCTCTCCTGCTCATACTTTCTCTCTCAAAAATAAACATTTTTTAAAAGGGTTTTTTAATAATAAAGAATCTAAAAATAACTCACCCAAGGTTGTATGGATGGTGGGCACTCTTACATACTATGCTTTACTGATAACTGAACTGTCTCTAAAACCCACACTGTGCCTACAGTGAAATGTTCAAATTTGGGGCTCCGAAGCAAATTTCCCCCAAAGGATCTGAAAGCTAGCTACATGGTCCTGTTCTACGCCTCAATTTCCTTCTTCTATAAAATTCCAGAGAAATGTTAACTGCTTCTGCCTGTGGCATGCTGGTTTGTTACTGGTTTTGGTTTGGTTTGGGGTTTGTTTGGTTTTTTTTGTTTTTTTTTTTTTTTGATTTTTTTTTATTTTTGAAGGAGAGAGAGAGAGACATAGCGTGAGCTGGGGAGGGGCAGAGAGAGAGGGAAACACAGAATCCAAAGTGGGCTCCAGGCTCCGAGCTGTCAGCACAGAGCCCAACGTGGGGCTCAAACTCACAAGCCGTGAGATCATGACATGAGCCGAAGTCAGATGCTTAACCGACTGAGCCACCCAGGCGTCCCTGTGGTAGACTGGTTTTTGAAGATTAAATCATACAAACCAATAACATTGCCATCTAGCTTCATCATGCTAATGAAGAAGTTTCCTACATATTTCCTATTAATTGCTATTAATTCTTATGAACTACTTGGTCAGTAGAGAGAGCATTTTGAAAAGTGCAATGATGATCAACAACAACAACAGAAATAGTACAGACACAGGCAAGGGGCATAAGTTCCATTAGTGTCAATAAAGAATACAATAACCCAGCTATGTGAAGGCAGCTGTATGATGCAGGAAGCTCAGTTTCATCATCCCCACTGGAAGAAGAGTTTCCCCAGCCTTCAAGTCTCCATAAAGCTGCTGGTAATAGTACTTGACTGAACCGCCCTTCAAGATATTCCCACTGGCATTCCTATTCATGGGCTAAGACCCACTATGGCCCTCTCTACTGTTCTGCAGACTCTGGCTCCACGTCTGCCTGCTCACCCATGCAGAGAATTGGCAAAACTAGCCCACCTACCCTAAGTCTGGGGTAGGGGAAGGTCAATTTCAGGTACATCACTCTTACCTGAAGTCTCTTCCTGAGGTAGTTAGGGAATGAGTCCTATTTTGTAGCTGAGGAAACCAAGCATCTTCAGAATGGAGTGACCAAGAAGATTGACCAGCAAGGTATGGTGGAAGAGTACAGTCTTGTCCCCCAACATACCAAGACCAAATTCTGCCTGCACTTTGGTTCAAAGTAGGAACTTAGAGAGATGACCTGTATAGGCGACCTCCATAAACCTGATTCCTTACTTGCAGAATATAAAGCATATCAGCCTTCACACAGGGTTGTTGTGAAGGTTGAAATAAGATAATGCATATAAAAGTCCTAGCATTGTATCCAGCACATAATAAGCCCCCACAAAAATGTTATTTTCCTCCTTATTTCTTTCCCCAAATCATGTTATTTGGGAAACAGCTGAAGAAGTATAAGGGCTTTTCAGTCCGGAAAAATGAATCCTCAGAAAAGAACAGAAAGATGGCAAGCAGAGGAGAGGATAGAACAGGAATAGTTTTAGGTAGTTCTCAAAAGACAACTAAAATTGGATGGATAAAAGTTCGGGGTTGGGGTTGAGAGTAAGGATGAGGGTGATATAAAAGGTGACTCACTGTAACAGAGGACTTCCTGGTATTCAGCTGCCCTGAGAGTTTTCTGAGAAAAATCATCCTTCATCTACAAGTTATGACCTTATGAGTAATTTTGTTCATTAGCATTAACAGAAAAATCTGATTACTTCAAAAGGAAAACTTAAAACTCTTCTGCAAGCATAAGAGGCACTAAGAATCAATGCAAAGACACAGTATAAGCCTGCATGCAGATGGTCTCTTTCCCAAATGCTTCACAAAAGACTGTTCTAATTAAAGGGCATGCTTTTGCCTTTCAAGAGAGACAAAGATCTCTAGGAATCTGTGCGAGATTGAGAATCCCAAGCAGACTCGTACTGTCAGCACAGAGCTGGACGCAGGGCTCAAACTCGAGAACTGTGAGATGAAGCCCTGAGCCGAAACCAAGAATCGGGCACTTAACCAACTAAGCCAGCCAGGTGCCCCTACTTCTGTCCATTTTCAAAATCAATTGCAACTTCCTTGGCAAAGATGGCAATTACTTCCTAAAATCTGTTCTCCTCCCATCTCCTCAGTAAATGCAAAACCCTGAATTCCTGAACTTATTCAGAGCAGCCATAGAGTCCGTTAAAGAATTTATTTCCCAGACTTCCTTAAAGGTAGATATGGCCTTGTGACTAAGGCTGACCAATAAAACTTAAGAACTGTGTGGTACTTCAGCAAGTTTCCTTAAAAGGAAGAAGAAAAGTCCTTCTGTCCTCCCTCCTTCCCGCTTTTGGAATATAACAGGTGGAGCTCCAGCCACAATCTTGGACTGTAAATACAAGGGTTGGGATGGACATGCTGTAAGCTGGAATAGTCCAAACTCCTGAGGACTCTGTGCGGCTGCCATACCATCACTGGGCAACATACTCCCAGACTTCATTTATGCAAGAAAATAAACCCTTAACGGGGCACCTGGGTGGCTCAGTCAGTAAGCGTCCGACTTTGGCTCAGGCCATGATCTCGCAGTTTGTGGGTTTGAGGCCTGCGTCAGACTCTGTGCTGACAGCCTGGAGCCTGCTTCAGATTTTGTGTATTTCTCGCTCTCTGCCCCTCCCCCACTCATGCTCTGTCTCTCTCTGCCTCTCAAAAATAAATAAACATTAAAATAAAACTTAAGGGGCGCCTGGGGGGCTCAGTCAGTTAAGCATCTGACTTGGGCTCAGGTTATGATCTCGCGGTTCATGAATTCCAGCCCTGTGTTGGGCTCTGTGCTGACAGCTCAGAGCCTGGAGCCTGCTTTGGATTCTGTGTCTCCCTCTCTCTCTGCCCCTCCCCCACTCATGCTCTCGCGCTCTCTCTCTCTCTCTCTCTCAAAAATAAATAAACATTTAAAAAAAAAAACCTTGGATGTTTGAAATATTTCATAGGGTCTCTGCTAATCCTAAAGGATCCTGCTCCTAAGCCCATTCTAGTTTTTCTGGTTGTAACAACCAAATATCCTGTGACTCACAGAGCTGCCTCTAACACGTAAGTCTGGACAAACAGACAAACTTCCCATGAATAATTAGTACCTTGATACCTTAATCACAAAGCTAACGCTTTCTGCAAGGCTACCTTTTGACTTTTACAGTTTTTTAAATATTTTTCTCTAACAAAACCTACCCATTAACCCTCTTCTGACCCCTATTCAAGGGCTGCCATTTTACTTTCAGAACACAGCTTAGCAAGGTGTTTGCCATCACATTCAATGCTATCTCTAGTTCAAATCCCCTCCCTTCTCTATTTACCCACCTCAGCACTGTTTCTAGTTGGAAAATCTCACAAATAACCAGTTGACACTTGCTTCTGATTCTGGGGCTCCCCCCAGAAAATGCCACAGTTCTTGGATGGAGAGTCATCATGAGAGTGACTCAATCCAAATTCTAAAGCAAACTTCTCCTGCCACAGGACCAAACTTGATGGGAATTTGGGGTGTTGGTCTGACGTACCAACTCCAGGAACGTGACTTTTTACTCAGGCCTAATCACTAACATCACACATAAGACACCAAAATAATTTTATGATGTTCCCAGCTATTTATGGTGAGGTGTAGTAAGTGACATTTCACAAAATGTCTGTCCTACATCTTCGTGTTTGACTTTGTTTTTAAACTGAAGCTGCAGAAGACATTTCATGTGCTGGGCAGCTCACATACCTACAGACTCCCATGTGATTTGTGGGTATGCTTTTTCACTTGAGTATAAATCCATATAAGGTCTTCTTTGCTTTCTAAAAGTCAGAAAACTGTCTCACTCACAGAATCTCTAAAGAACAATTCTGACTCTAGTTACCACATTCCATCTGGTATGTGTTTACCTGCCTGTTGGCTTCCCTCCGCTCTGTCCCCACCCACCGTTCTGCCCCAACCCCACACTCTCAGACCACAAGAGCCCTCAGAGGAGGAAGTCACCTTTTGCCATCTCTATGATATGTGCACAGTAGGAGTTCAACTCACATTATTTGCTTATAAGTTTTTTACTTGAGAAATAATATAAAGATTAAAAAGTTAACCTAGTTAGAAGATTACATATACCGTATTTTTATTACATATAAATATAAAATTAATCTAAAGTGCTAGGAAACCTCTGATATAAAATCTTCCAGAAAATCCCACCTCATTTGAGGAAAGAACACACACACACACACACACACACACACACACACGCATACACACCCTTCTATGAATTTCATTTTATCTTTTTTTTTTTTAACATTTTCTCTTTCACAAACTCACTTTTGCTTCCTTAACTCTTATCAGTAGAAATGTGGAGGTCAAGCTACACTCAAATAAGAATGAGTCCTCCTTAGGCTCCTTCCCTAGAGAGGGCAGGAGGGCACCGGGGATAAGGGGCGACAAATGATGATTGTGTCACAGTCAGACTCCTTCCTCATAAGTTAAGGAAGACTTTACTTAGGACTTTTAAAAACAAATGGGAACTCAAGAGAAAGGCACCTCATCCTATAAAATAAATTGTGGACTGTTCATTATGTCCTTAAGCATAAATACCAGAAAACAAGCTGCAAATAATTTACCAGGCAAGCCACACTGTGGCTCCAGTATTAACTATCAATCTCTCCTTATTAAAAAATTGATGGAGTCCTTATCTAGCCCTGGCTTTGCTCCTCCACTTCTGTTGAGTTCTGCACCTTTTCATCTGCTGACCTCCCTCTTTGCCCCATGCTGGTATACTTCCAGAGAGTCTACCTCCTTACAGGAGAGCTGACAGAGACCTTACAAAAAACTCTGTCTCCTGTCTGCAGTGGTATGCGGTTTAGTCTTTCTCTCGTGCATGTGCTCTCTTTCCTTCTTTCTTTTTAGTAACTCAGTAATTCTGTCATAACATTTTCTGGGCTCCTCTATATCAATCCCTCCCCGAACCACAGCCTGGAAATTTCTCCAGGCAGTAAACTGGGACATTCACAGGGTTCACCTCATTTGTTCCTCATCTCTTAGGGATCAAAGATACTTCATTGCCTAATGTCCAGTATCTTGAAACTGTTGTTTCAGACATTTGTTGTTTCAGACAAATCTGGTTTGGGATGGTTATTTAGGGAAGATGTAGCTAGACTTTTTCCTCCACCTTGATGAGAAGCAAAAGTCCTGTGTTTACTTTAAAAATCAAATCTCAAACAAGATAAAACTAAACAAATAAACTACACGTTTGATTGATTGACAGACGGACGAGCAGACAGATAGAACTGAGATCAGATAAACTTGCCAAGATATCTTTAGAACATATTTTGATATTAATTTGGGCAAATAACTACTAGGTCCTTTCTTGCTTGAAAACAACTTCCTTCTTAAACACAACAAAGCATCACTTGTTTAACAAAGTAAATCATCCTTAAGTCTGTTGTGCTCCAGCTGACAGCCAACATTCAACCATCTTTTCCAACCAAAGAAAGTCACAAACATCCTCACCAAGTCCAAAATGTAATCACACACTGTGTGATTATCTAACCTATCCCTCCTCCGCCTCCTCCTCATTCTTTGAGATGCTTTTTGTGCTTCTCCTGGGTGTTCCCTCTCCTTGGCAGAGAATAACCATTTCTAAGACTGATTGTAAGGGTGAGTTTTGTGCTCCTTGGTTTTTGGTTTTGTTCTGTTTTTCCTTTCAGGTTTTTACTCAGAAAATATTTTTTTATTGTCCTACCTTTGCTTGTGTTCTGGCTCTATTTGAACAGTAATGATGTGTTTGTTTTTTTTTTTTATTTTATTTATTTTGGGAAAGAGCATGCACACATGAGCAGGGGAGGGGCAGAGAGAGACAGAAAGACAGAGGAATACCATGCAG
Source organism: Panthera leo (assembly GCF_018350215.1). NCBI lineage: Eukaryota > Metazoa > Chordata > Mammalia > Carnivora > Felidae > Panthera > Panthera leo. Next base: position 69,294,203 of record NC_056691.1, read on the forward strand.
GCTCCCTCGATGTCAGCATGAAGCTTGAGGAGGGACTTGATCCCACAAACCATGAGATCATCACCTGAGCTGAAATCAAGATCTGGACGCTCAACCAAATGAACCACCCTAGCACCCCAGTAATGATGTCTTAATTGTATTAATATGAAATCTCTTTTGCACAGAGGAGTGGAAATATCGGCCACTCTATTAATCCTATGATCCCAGCTCTCCTTTTCCTGCACCCTACTCCTTCAGAGGTCTTATACTGCTTCCTTCTCCAGCTAATTGTCCTTATCGACCTCCGGTTGATTTCTGAGCTTCTTGGCTCTAGGATGGCTCAGGAAACCTCTAAATCCCCAAGACGGTAAATGGGCTCAAAAAGAGTAGAGAACCAAGGACACAGGAGTAGAGCTGTAACAAAAGGCTGGGCCTTTGTTGTTCTACTTTGAGTCACCCAAAGTTCAACATTTAAATTAGTCTATACTCCTGCTACAGGACTTTTAGTTTTAAAACTAGACAGTCCCTTGGGGTGCCTGGGTGGCTCAGTCTGTTGAGTGTTGATTTCAGCTCAGGTCATGATCCCAGGGTCATGGGATCAAGCCCCATGTTGAGCCTCAGCTTAGAGCCTGTTTAGGATTCTCTCTCTCCCTTTGCCCCTCTCCCCTACTCATGCTCTCTCTCACTCTCTAAAATGTTTATAAATATATACATACACACACACACACACACACACACTCACACACACACTAGATAGTCCCATGTACATGAGGATGTTAGTCTATCTAGCACTTTCTGGTTGAATGCCATGTCACTTCTGGTTCACCCTAACAATTAGCCCCAGCTATGAGAGGATATAAAAAGATGATCAAGGCAAAAGATTAATCACAATCATGTTCAAACTGAATATCCCCAATCACTGATTCTCCAAGTATTGCTACTTGAATGCATAATATGACAGTTTGGCAAACATTTCAAATGTCTTTAAGCATATTTATCTTTTTTTTTTTTTGAAATATCCCACAGGTTTATTCCATTTCATTTTTAAATATTACACCTTTCCTTCCAAGATTTTAAGAGAGAAATTTTGGAGCCACTTTAATGGCCAATGTGATGAAACACTTAAAAACTTATCATCCAAATTCCAAACATTTTTTGCTTTGTGCCAAACATAGCATAAATCCTTTGTGGAGAAAAATACCAACATGTACACATATATTACTTAGAAAAGTGTTTATATGCTTGTATGTACATATGTTTGTATGTTAGAAGTTTTCCAAATAACATTTATGTACTTGTTGGTATTTTTCTCCAGAAAAGATCTATGTTTGGCTATGATTTTATTTTTTGAACAGTGTAAAGTGTGTTTAATTCATTTCAACTAACCTATTTTTGCCACTTACGTTCTTCCAACTAATCCTCTATTACTGGTTACTTCATTTTTCCAATGAACCACCTATTATCATACACACAGGTTATTTCAGCTCTTCTTTGTCACAGAGAAGCATGGGAAGTACAAAACCATCCTCCTTGTGCACCAATATTAGACTTCTTTGAAAAAATTATGATTGTAAAATTTTCATTTTTTATTAAATCATCATTGCAGCTACCTCATCATACTGGCAAAGTCTTCTACACCAAACTGATTTGGCAAAATGTTTTTAACTATATCATCCAGAATTCTGAAGTATGAGTTACACACTCATTTTGAGGAGGAAACTGGAGACTGGACAAAGGGCTTAGAGAGGGAAAGAATAGAGATGTGTTGAGATGACTGTTTCTTTAAAGCCATCTGAATTTACTGAGGATGTGAGGGACCATGGCCATTACAGAGAAGTTTCCACAATCTCACACCCCCCACCTCCACCCACCCCTTTCCAGACAGCATCCCAATTTAAACGGACAACATTCTGTCCCCCAACACCCTAAAGACTTAGAACATCTACTTCTCATTTTTATATTAAAAGTTTACATATCCCAAACATTCTCCTTTATATGGCAGTACCCATTTGATAAGTTATGAAGCTTTTAGCTGCCTGTACCCTGACTCAAACTGGCTCAAGCAATATGGAAATTGGGTATCTCACATAACAAAGTCCAGAAGTCATGCAGACTTCTGGGCTCCATGATTCAATGCCAGGTCTGTGCCATCAAAAGCTTCCTTCGTCTCCCTACTCTGGAGCCTCAGCATATCAAATTTGTGCAGAGATTGCCTGACTGCATGGTTGAAAACTGGCTGCCAACAGCAACCAGGCACATTTCCATGTGCATACCCAAAGAAAGAGAAGGAGAGGGTTGGTCTCCCAGTCATGGAATAGAAAGCTTCCATTTAGTCTGTTGTGGCCAATTTAAGACACACATTCTACCCAGAACCAATAACAGTTGCCGGGAAAATGCTGTGTGCTGATAGACCTAGACTCAGAGTAATTGTTTTACCCCCTGAGCTGGGAAAGTGGAAACTAAACAAAATCAGGATTCTCTTAGGAAAAAACAAGAGGCACAAACCAACTGGATCTAATATACCCATGCTGCATTTTCCTTACATGATCCCTTCATTCCATGTTGAGTAAATTACCCAGTCAGCTGCTGACTCTCTACCTCTCTGGGTTTTATAGTTGAATTATAGTATGGTGGTGAACAACTCTGGAATCCCAAGGTCATGGTTCACCCTCTGGTTCTGCCTCTTTCTTCCTTCGTGAAGCTTTATAAGCTTTAGAAAATTATTTGATCTCTCCATGCTTATTTCCACTACTGTAAAATGGATAGTCATCATTCCTATTTTGTGGAGCAGTTATATAGATTCCGTAAGAAAGTCCATGCAGTACCTTACATAAAGTGATGGCTTAGCAAATGTTAGTTTTTCTTGCTAATATGAATATGTTAATTAGATGGTAATCAATCTTTCCAGGGGTTCTCTAAGCATGGTCCCCGAACCAGCAGCATGAGTATCACCTGGTAACTTACAGAAATGCAAATGTTCAGGATTCACAGCAGACCAACTAAATCAGAAACTCTGGGTGTGGGGTCCAGCGGCTGAGTCTTAACATGCTCTACTGGTGATTTTGAAGCATACTCAAGTTTGAGAATGATGGCTCTACACCATCTCTACCTCCAGCTACACCATTTGCACAAAGTGCACCCACCCTTTGCACAAAGTGCTTCCCAATAAATCTACACCATTTGCACAAAGTGCTTCCCAATAAATCTTCACTCTTGGTTTTCTGTCTCCCCGCTAAACTCCTTCCACTATATCTCTATATTCAAGGTTCAGCCCAAACATTACCTTACACTGATGTTACCTCTGCCAGGAATGTTCTTCCTCTAAATGTTTGCAGGGCTTAGTCCTTCTCATTTCTGAGGCCTCAGATCAAATGGTTTCTTTAGAGAAACTTCCCCAGACCACTGAGTCTAAAGTAGCCAGAGTCTCCCCATCACATGACACTCTTCTATTGTTTCCACAGCACTTATGACTAAAGGAATTTGTTATTTATTTGTTTATTAATTAAGTGGTCTCCCACTCACTATGACATAAAAGCAATAAAGGCAGGGGCCTTGTCTACTCACCACTACCTAGATCCTTAGCACCTAGAATAGAGCCTGAAAAGTAGTAGTAGTCACTCAATAAATATTTGTTGTATGAATGAATAAACAAAATGACAGTAAGCTTTCTGTAACACCAACATAAGGGCTGAGCTAGGTCAGGGTTATCACATGACTGAAGTCATCACGTTATGATGCTAACCAGTAGATGCAGAAGTGTCTCTTCTGAGGTCAAAGAATTACAGGTTCCACAAGGTACAGAGAAGGTCACCAGTTCCTTCCCTTCTCCGTGTAGGCAAGTAGGAAACGAGCCAGACAGTTGTATTTATTCTTATCTGTAAACCTATTCAAACCTTTCCTCATGGTCTTGGAGGTTTATTTGTTTAATTACCCTGACAACCCAGAAAGTTCTTCTGCCTCCACATTAAGCCCTATTTCCTGACATTCTGATGTTTCTGGAGACGGAGAGCAATTTGTCCATCCCTACCTCATAATAACCCCTCGTGGCTGTAAAGCGAGTAATGAAATCAATCCTCAGCTTTCTCTTTTCCAAAATGAGTGACTCCAACTCCCTTCAGTGCTCCTCCAAGGGCCCATTTAAAAATGTCTGATGCTATTCTGTGGAGCCTCACCAGATTTTTCCTATTATTTATAAAATGAGGACATTCAAACTGGGAGCAATGATAAGACAGACTTTGAATGTTTCTTCTTCATCAAATTAGAGGTGTGTGCAAACTCTGCCCTGCAGTGACAAAATCTGGAAATACCTATGGCACGGGTTCAAGTCCCCACTTAGCCACTTATAAGCCCTATGCTTTACACACATTGTTTAACCTTTCTGATCCCTATTTTGATCCCTCTAAACTGGGATTCTTACTCTTCAAGATTTTTGTGACAATCACATGAGAAGATGAACATATTAAGTGTGTAAAATGTGAAGTGCTTCACAAGCATAAGCAATTGTTCAAAGACAGAGTGCATGGAGCACCTGGCTGGCTCAATCGGTTAAGGGTCCAACTTCAGCTCAGGTCATGATCTCATTGTTCTTGGGCTCGAGCCCAACATCCAGCTCTGTGCTAACAGCGCAAAGCCTGCTTCAGATCTTCTGTCTCCCCCTCTCTCTACCCCTCCCCCACATGCACTCTCTCTCTTTCTCTCTCTCTCCTCTCTCAAAAATAAACATTTTTAAAATATTTTTAAAAATTCTTTAAAAAAGAACGTTTTCATTTCTCTCTAAAGTCAATGGATGCAGAGGTTGCTATCAATAAATTCTATTGTATATCAAGAAAGAAAAGGTACCGGATCTAAGAGAGAACACTAACCTCATCCCCATTAGCTCTTTCAAGGATCCACTTAAGATAAAACCAGTAGCCATGCTCACAAGTTCCTTTAGTTCATTATCAGAGTGCCACATGCTATTTTTTACTTTCACTGAAAGACCAGCTGCATGGGACTTGTTAGAAAGAGTTCTCTTACATATTAAGAAGTATCAGAATAAACAGTTTTATTTGCAAACAGTCTATTCTCCTATTTAGAAAACAGATTCTTCATCATGGCAAATGCTTTGGCTGTGAGAATGTACCAGCTACAGGGAAAAGAATGACTAACGGCCTCAGCTGCCACACTGAAATCCATCACTTCTTTGTGCTAAGGCCACACGTCCCACAAGCTCCTCCCAGGCAATCACTGAGCTCAACAGGGAGAGCTTGGCTACCGCATTCAGAAAGACAGGCAGTTCCTATACACCAACAATGAAGCAACAGAAAGAGAAATCAAGGAATCGATCCCATTTACAATTGCACCAAAACCCATAAAATACCTAGGAATAAATCTAACCAAAGAGGTGAAAAATCTATACACTGAAAACTATAGGAAGCTTATGAAAGAAACTGAGGAAGACACAAAAAAATGGAAAAAGATTCCATGCTCCTGGATAGGAAGAACAAATATTGTTAAAATGTCAATACTACCCAAAGCAATCTACATATTCAATGCAATCCCTATCAAAATAACCCCAGCATTCTTCACAGAGCCAGATCAAACAATCCTAAAATTTGTATGGAACCAGAAAAGACCTGGAATGGCCAAAGCGATCTTGAAAAAGAAAAACTAAGCAGGAGGCATCACAATCCCAGACTTCAAGCTATACTACAAAGCTGTAGTCATCAAGACAGTATGGTACTGGCACAAGAACAGACACTCAGATCAATGGAACACAATAATGAACCCAGACATGGACCCACAAACGTATGGCCAACTAATCTTTGACAAAGCGGGAAAGAATATCCAATGGAATAAAGACAGTCTCTTCAGCAAGTGGTGCTGGGAAAACTGGACAGCGACACGCAGAAGAATGAACCTGGACCACTTTCTTACACCATACACAAACATAAACTCAAAATGGATGAAAAACCTAAATGTAAAGCAGGAAGCCATCAATCCTTGAGGAGAAAGTAGGCAGAAATCTCTTTGATTTTGGCCGCAGCAACTTCTTACTCAACACGTCTCCAGAGGCAAGGGAAACAAAAGCAAAAATAAACTACTGGGACCTCATCAAAATAAAAAGCTTCTGCACAGTGAAGGAAATAATCAGCAAAACTAAAAGGCAACTGACAGAATGAGAGAAGATATTTGCAAACGACATATCAGATAAAGGGTTAGTATCCAAAATCTATAAAGAACTTATCAAACTCAACACCCAAAAAACAAATAATCCAGTGAAGAAATGGGCAAAGACATGCATAGACACTTCTCCAAAGAAGACATCCAGAGGGCCAACCGACACATGAAAACATGCTCCACATCACTCAACATCAGGGAAATACACATCAAAACCACAATGAGATACCACCTTACACCTGTCAGAATGGCTAACATTAGCAACTCAGGCAACAACAGATGTTGGCAAGGATGCAGAGAAAGAGGATCTCTTTTGCATTGTTGGTAGGAATGCAAGCTGGTGCAGCCACTCTGGAAAACAGGATGGAGGGTCCTCAAAAAACTAAAAACAGAACTACCTTACAACCAGCAACTGCACTACCAGGTACTTATCCAAGGGATACAGGTGTGCTGTTTCAAAGGGACACCTGCACCCCCCATGTTTATAGCAGCACTATCAACAATAGCCAAAGTATGGAAAGAGCCCAAATGTCCATTGATGGATGAATGGATAAAGAAGATGTGGTATATATATACACAATGGAGTATTACTCAGCAATCAAAAAGAATGAAATTTTGCCATTTGCAACTATGTGGATGGAACTGGAGGGTATTATGCTAAGTGAAATTAGAGAAAGACAAATATCTTGAGATTCATTCATATGAGGGCTTTAAGAGACAAAACAGATGAACATAAGGGAAGGGAAACAAAAATAATATAAAAACAGGGAGGGGGACAAAACATAAGATACTCATAAATATGGAGAACAAACAGAGGGTTACTGGAGGGGGTGCAGGAGGGGGGATGGGCTAAATGGTAAATGGGTAAGGGGCACTAAGGAATCTACTCCTGAAATCATTGTTGCACTATATGTTAACTAATTAGGATGTAAATTTAAAAAATAAAATAAATAAAAAATAAAATAAGCATTAAGCATAGAGGAAAAAAAAAAGAAATAGAAAGGCCAGAAAGTTAGTGTAGGCAGTATACTTTTTTTCTAAAAATTGCTTTGTTTAATTTAATGAAATCTGGTTGGAGTTGAACAGAAAAGAATAAGGTATTTTTCCAAAGATTACTAACAATGGTGTAATGTTGGCATATGAGTACAGATAGTCTTAAAAGTACTTCAATTTTAAGATTTTATTTTCAACAATCAGCTGATTATACCTACCTAGTTATTTAAAGTCAATGCTTTTTATTTGTGACAGTGCCCTGGAACCAACATCATAACTAACATAACAATACCTCATTGTTTTTTATAAACACAGTATCTGACTTAAAAAAAAAAAAAAAAAAAAAAAGACAGACATGCAGGATTCCTCTAATTGACTGACTTTGGTTCAAGGTTGTCCCCCATTGCCAAACCTTCCTTGAATGGCACAGCTTCCACCAAATGACCCCACCTCTCTACTTCCCTCACGCAGACCTCCATCGCCATCTGACAGCTCTGTCCACTTCTATAGCTCCCACCCCATTTTGTCTCACAAGTTTTTTACCTAATAAAGCCTTTGGAATCTTTCTTAGAGGCTCCAGACTAGCATTGTAAACAAAACAAAACAATAGTTTTCAGAGAACTTTTGCATCTAAATCACATCTATTCCTTATAAACATCCAATAAATTACACAAAAGGGAAATTGTAGTCCCCACTGTTTGGATGAAGAAATGGGTTAAGTGACTTGACCAAGATCAATTACCTCATTTTTTTCAGTAGATTCTCTATTTGCTGAAAAGAAAGGACTTTCAGAAAAGGATTTGGAATTTGCTTTCCCTTTTGATTATTTTCCTACTTAAACAAAAGCACCCATAATTTATTAAGCAGATATTATGTAAGTGTTTCACACATATTCCACTGTTCATTTAATCCTTACAACTCAAGGAGGTAGGTACTTTTCCCTTTACACATGTGAGGAAACAGCTCCAGGAAGTAATCTCTGCTCAGTGTCACTCACCTATTTAGTAGAGGACCCAGGACGAGACCCTGAGTCTAAATCTAGTGCTATTAGCACAAATAATAATACCTCATATCTGTGGAGCATTTTACTAAGTACATCTATATGCATTAGGAAGTGGGATGGGCACCCAGTGGTAATTCTCCCTGCAGAGGTCTAGACAAGACAAGAGCTAGGAAAGGAGCAGGTGGTGATAGGAGCTGACAAGGTACAGGCAAAGGTGAGGATGATTAACCTTCTCTCAACAGCTTTATCTCAGGTTTCGAAACAGTCATTTCTGACCATCTCTACTCAAGGGCCCTATTTCAAAGAAAGTATGGAGCAGGGAGCAAGTTTTTATTCAAGAAACTGCTAGCAAATATTTTCCCAAGTAACTATCCTAAAATCATTAGGAGATTGAACCCAGCTCCTTCCCACCTACCAGCCATTTGATGGGGAAGAAAGCATTAGTCACTCAAGTTCTCCATGATCCAATTCTTAGCCTCTTCTCTGGCTTCATCTCCCCTCATACTCTCTTTCACTTGACGCTTAACTACAACAGCCTCCAAAGCATGCAGTTACACACCTCTGTACATTCGGCCATGCAGTTCACTGTCTAGTTCACCCTTCCTACTCTTTCTCCAGCTAACTCTTACTCATTCTTCAACAACTCAGCTCAGCCACCACATGGCATGGTCCTGACCTCTCCTAACTCCCCCTCTTGCCCTTGTTTGCTGTCATACCACCATCTGTGTTCAGATCCATTACTGTACCAAATTCTTTCATGCATTCACACTTATTTCCTCAGTGCCAGCAGAGTTGTTCCTTTTTATCCTCCAAATCTTTGTTTGAATGCTGCCTTCTTACAGGTACTTTCCATCTCTACCTCTAGAATTATCATTATCTTCTCCCACTGTTTCCCAATCATTTTCTTCATTGCTATTTCAGAATTTTATAATTAAGGGTATTTATTTATTCATTGATTTGTTTCTTATTTAAATCTTGAATTTGGTGAAATCACATTCTCAACTCCTCAGGCTACTTGAGAGCAAGGATCCAGGCTTATTAAATTGTATCCTTCCAGGATGTTAGGTGCACTAGTATATCTTCAAAGTTGTTGAATAAATGAATGAATAAGAAAAGTTCAGAAAGCACATAAAAGGACAGGGATTTACAAAATAGCAGAGTTTTGGGGTACCTGACTGGTTCAGTCGGTGGAGCATGTGACTCTTGATCTCGGGATTGTGGGTTCAAGCCCCACACTGGGTGTAGAGATTACATAAAAAAATTAAATATTTTTTAAAAATAGGAGAGATTTATAAAAAATGAAATATTACTGTTAGTTTCCATAATTACTTATGTTGTGGGAGCCCTAAGTGTTTTATAAATATTAACTTATACTTTATTCACAGGAAGAACTCATTATCTCTAACTTATAAGCAAAGGAAATAAAGCCAAGTAAAGTGACTTTTCCAAAAGCAATATAATGAGTTAAACAAGGATATTGGTCTTAACTCCAACTATCTTTATTTTATACCCTGTCTCGTTCCCAAAGGATTTGAGATGGCTTTGAAAGACACATAGAGTTACACAATTTAGAGTGTCCACAAAAACAAAACAAGCCAGTTGCTCAGGCAAAGCACAACTATTTCTGGTATAAGGACTGAAAGAAACTTCTCCCTTGAGTCCTCACAAAGGGTAGCAAACCACATCCTCAAATACATCCTCTTTGACATACAGCAGTGGGGCTCACAAGGTTGTTTGCTAGCATTTCTCAGTGTGGGCTGATGGCACAAGGCCAAAGCTCAGATCCATGCAGCAATTCTCCAAGAAGCCAAATCAAGACAGGCCAGGTGTGCAATTCTCCAATGGTCTTAATCCAAAAAGGACATCTGGAGATTCTGGAGGAATCATTTAACTACACACTCTTCATATGCTGGGTTCTGTGAATTTTACTTCTCATGGGAAAACTTCTAATAAATAATAAGTAATAGTGAATTGGAAGTGACAAGCATCCAGATCGCAGTCAACATTGTGGAACTATGGAGAGTTCCATAGGATTTATCAGTCAGATGACCTTTGGAAGTATATATTAGCTAGAGTGTAGGTTCAGCTGCTGTAACAAAGAGGCTCCAATATACAGTGACTTAGATAATACTAAAGTTTATTTCTCTGTGAGGTAACAGTAGTCTAGGTACAGAGGGATCATCCAAGGTAAGTGGGCAGCTTTGCTCCACAGAGTTATGTAGAGACCCAGGCTGGGAGTATGCCCCTACCATCTTCAACAAGCAGCTTTCTCTTAATCCAGGGCTGCTTCTCTGGTTGTCACCATTTTAAAGCCAAAGGAAAGAAATGAAGAGAGTAGAAGGCTAGCAGCTTCCCTATAAAAATGTGACCTAAAAGTTCCACATATCAATTCTGTTTGCATCCCATTGACCAAAATTTAGTGATATGGACAAACCTAGGTGCAAAGGAGACGGAGTGAAATTTCCTTGGGCAGACTCATATCTGCCTAAAACTCAAGGAGAATAATATTACTTCCAGGAAGAATGGAAGAGTGGATAAGGGAAACCATATAATTCTGCAAAGGGAATTCACATCTGCTTAAACAAAATTATCCCCGCATTAAAGGCCAGTGTACTACTTGTCAGAGGAAAATACAGATAGACACCTATTACAGATTCAAGTTTTCTGCATTCACGTGTTCTGTCCAGTACACAGACAATGAAGGATTGAGACCCCAAAGTTCTACATCACATACATGATTATGCTCATTTTATCCAGGAAAAAATTCAAAGTTGTTTTTAAATGCCAACTACGATCATAAAAGAATCAACAGGGCCTCTGTATAATATCAGGTACTAAGAAATGTCATTTCCTTGCTCACTACCTCCAAGGTAAACTAGATGCAATTTACCAATTACAAGGTAAGTGAAGGTAAACAATAAGATGACAATTGTATAGAATTCTTAACACTACGGTGGTCAAATGCCAGAGAACTTTTATCAAAATTCAGGAAATTGGTTTTGGAATAGTTGATATTCAGTGATCTTTTCCTAGCAAGCCGTAGATGACACATCAGTTTGCCTTGTTGAGGTTTTCTTACTTTGAAAGAATAAAAATCCATGATGCAATCAGGATATTGTTATTCTCTCTGTCAAGGGAAGTAGAAAGCATATGTCCTGTCACCCAAGTGGGATGTCACATTATCACCATAAGGTTTATAAAAATGGGGCAGCAGGGGTTCCTGGGTGACTCCGTTGGTTAAGCATCCAACTTGGGCTCAGGTCATGATCTCATGGTTTGTGGGTTCGAGTCCCTCATTGGGCTCTGTGCTGACAGCTTGGAGCCTGCAGCCTGCTTCAGATATGTGTCTCCCTCACTCTCTGCCCCTGCCCCTCCCCCACTCATGCTCTGTTTCTCTCTGTCTTAAGAATAAACATAAAAAATTTAAAAAAAATTTTTTGAACGTTTATTATTTTTGAGAGAGAGAGAGAGAGGCAGAGCATGAGCGGGGGAGGGGCAGAGAGAGAGGGAGACACAGAACCTGAAGCAGGCTCCAGGCTCCAAGCACAGAGCCCAACGCGGGGCTCAAACTCACAAGCCATGAGATCATGACCTGAGCTGAAGTCAGACGCTCAGCCAACTGAGCCACCCAGGCGCCCCGACATAAAAAATTTTTTAAATAAAATGGGGCAGCAGGATATATCACTTACCCATGAAAAATCATCTCCTCCCTCAGTTCCTCTCTCTGCTGACTTACATGGTAGTATTAAGGTTTAGATTCTATAGGAGTATTAGTCCACTGGGGACACAGATTTTTCTCCCACAAGCAATTCTTTCTCCATGAGGTAAAAGTGTAAGAAAAATTCAATGAAAGGTAAAACTCTTAGTTTGTTCTAATTTTCTCCACAAGGTAGTAAAGAATATAATGTTGTCAACAGTGTTTAAAGCTGACCCACTCCTCAGGTAATAGACTGGTCAAAGACATCACATGTACACTTTGTCAGAAGCAAACAGGTATTATAGACATCAGGTTGGTAAACATATAGGCCTATAGTTTGGAATGAGTAGGTGGTTGCCCTATTGAAGATGGAGGGGACTACAAACTACCAGTTGGCATGCTTCTAAGTATACTCTGATTACTAGAACAAACAGCCATTGTCAACCGTGAATAATATGCCTTAAGCATCAGTCAATGTCCTTCCAGCTACGATTTCCTCAAATGTGATGTGTCCATATGGACATACATATGTATATGTATGTGTAAAGAATGATGAGCCCAACAGAGCTAGGTTCTCTTCAAGCGCAATTGGATAAGAGAAGAAAGAAAAGGGCTAACGTCTGTTTAGTACCTCTTTGTGCCAGGGATACTACTATATCCTTTTCTTTGTGTTTACATTTATTTCTCACAAGTATGCTGTGAGGTAGGGATTACTATCATCATCTTAGAGATAAAGAACCTGAATCAGAGACATGTGAAATGATCTGCTCAATGTCACATAATTCATGCACAGAGAAGCTGAAGTTCAACCCAGTCTGACTGCACAATACAAGCTCTTCCAAATAAACCACACTGCTGATCTGAGATTCCATTTATTCCCCACTTACTCTAGGCACCACAACGTTAACCAGAAATGGGGCTTCAGTCTACCCAGTTCATGTAGTGGCACCTAAAAGGGAATTTTAATTCCACCAGAATTTTGCTAATAGGCTCTATGAGAATAAAGACCTTATCTATCTTATTTACTGCTATATACGTCACTTAAAATGGTGCCTGTAACCTCCCCTCAAAAGGTGTTTTTTTAAAATGAATAAATGAGACTATTAACTTCCTTATAACAAGAATAGCATACTATATCTAGAGAAGTCTCAGTGTCTTTACCTATAATTGTATGTATCTCAGCTTGGATCTCTTTAATATGAGAAGACTTTCTGCAATGAATTTCATAAAATTCAATAACTATTTCTATTATCATCAAACTGTCATTTATTGAACATTTGCTATGTTCCTGTTATTGTTCTAGCTACTTACATGCATTATCCCATTTAATCTCACAATAACTCTACAAAGGATATGCCTTTTTCATTCATGAGAAAGTTTAGGTTTAAAATAATTCAGTAACTCAGGGGCGCCTGGGTGGCTCAGTTGGTTAAGGGTCCAACTTTAGCTCAGGTCATGATCTCACGGTTCATGGGTTCTAGCCATGCGTCTGGCTCTGTGCTGGCAGCTCAGAGCCCGGAGCCTGCTTCGGGTTCTTTGTCTCCCTCTCTCTTTGCCCCTCCCCCCGCTCACACTCTGTCCATCTGTCTGTCTGTCTCTCTCTCAGAAATCAATAAACATTAAAAAAATTGTTAAATGATTCAGTATTCAACAGGACTTGACCCAAAACTGCCCAATCCAAAGACCAGCAGGGGAATGAGAAGTTGTAACATCTAAAGCAGATAATGTTTTAAAACTTCCACTTCTATACAACAAAATTATTTCCAATAATTACCACAAAAGAATCACCATTTTCTTCGGTCTTTGGTTTTAAAACAATTCATTCAAAAGAAGAATACATTTCGATTTTAGACCTTATTATTCAAGGTCTGTAGGATATTTCACATATCCATTAGAACTTGCACTTGCCAGGGTCGCCTGGGTGGCTCAGTCAGTTAAGTGTCCCACTTCAGCTCCGGTCATGATCTCATGGTTTGTGAGTTCAAGCCCGCGTCCAGCTCTGTGCTGACAGCTCAAAGCCTGGAGCCTGCTTCAGATTCTGTGTCTCCCTCTCTCTCTGCCTCTCCCCCACTCACATTCTGTGTCTGTCTCTCTCTCTCAAAACTAAAAACATAAAAAAAAAAGTTAATAAAAAGAACTTGCACTTACCAAACAAAATATTTTACCTCGCAGTTCATATGTGGTCTGTTTTAAATTTTAAGCACAAATAAAATCCCTAAGTGGTCATATAAGCTACAGAATAATGTAACTTAAATCCTGTTTCTTCATCTTCATAATCACTGTGCCATCACTGTTAATTTCAAATCTTCAGTTTAAATACAGGACTAGATGTGCTACACTGGAGATGCAAAGTGCACATGAAAGGAGCAGTAAAAATTCCAAACCACTATGAACTGATTCTCAGAACCAACACATGTAGCTGAGTCCACATGTTCTCAGTGAGCACCATTTATATAACTTGGAGTTTTCTGAATTAACTTCCATGTAGAAGACAATGCTCATTAAAAGATAAAATATAAAAATGAGCTCTGGGAAGCTTACATGTATATTAGTAATAGTTACCCTAGTAATTATTCTAAAACTTAGAACAAAAGATTTTTTCGAAGTGTATTTTATCACGGGCATCATTGACAATCACGAGAGTATGTAATGATTAAAAGCAAACCCACTTTTAGTGCTTTCCATCATTGGGTTTTTTTTAAATGTTTATTTAGTTATTAAGAGGTGGGGGGCAGGGGGAGAGGCAGAAAGAGAGAGAGAGAAAGACAGAAGAATCTCAACCAGGCTCCACATTCAGCCCAGAGCCCAACGTGGGGCTCGATCTCATAAATCATAAGATCATGACCTGAGCCGAAATCAAGAATCACTCTACAAACTGAGCCCACCCAGGTATCCCATCGCTATTTTAAAATTCTCTATAGGTAATACACCTCAAGTCACCTGCTTCTGAGGCTGACCCCTCCCAGTGCCACCTACCTTAGTAAGCCACTCCCCAAAACTGCTCTCTGTCTCCCAGTCACCTTTATACTCACTATGTATTACTGGAGTTCAATTATGCTCTTTCCTATTCATCCTTTAAATCCATGCAAATCTCTGCAGGGTAGGAAAACCAGTTCTTCTTCAACACAGAACCCCACGAAGACCTCCCTGCTTTTAGAAGAAAAGAAGAGCTCCTAGTCCCAGCTTTCTTCAAGACCCACCTGTTATTCAGTAAAGCTCCCTGTTGCATTGCTTCCACTGCACCACTTAGAAAAAACTGCCCCCTTGCAGCCACTAAAGTGACAAACTGCCTTCTTTCCTGTATTTGTCAGTGTCCTGCTGTCTGTTCACGCCCTCTTACTTGTAAATTATGTGCATAAACTAGCACAATCTGGAAAAGTGGCAAAATCATTACAGTCACTGTTTATTTGGTAAAAACAAGATCATAATCTTTAATGTCCCTTTCCAATTTCTGAACATATCCAAGAATCCCTTTTAAAAGAGAGCCTGAAATAAAACACCAAATGGACTATAAATTGAGGGAGGGGAATAAGAGATTTAGAATAATTCTGATTAAGTCCAAAATATTTTATGGAAAAAAAAAAAACATTTTGCTTAATTACTTTTTGTGTATTTGTACAGTGTTATTTATATATGCCACATACGTTAGAAAAAATTCTTAGTGTTTATATGATTTCAATAAATATTTCAGAATGAATGAGTTTGTAAAATAGCTATCATTTATACTGAGTTAGAATATTTTGTCATCTGTGGCTATATCTCCTAAAATGATTCACCTAAACTGCAGCCAAATTATTTGTCCTCAGGGAAATTTAATCTCTTGACAATTCTTCTTTACTAATCTTTGTTAATCCCTATAATAAAGTGAGATAGTTAATAATGGGTCATTAACTTCCTTATTTTGGTAATGGTGATATTGAGACATGGTGACAGGGAATAACTCCCTTGAATGCCTCAGGGTGGGTGACAAGAAAGGAGGTGAGGGTAGATCCCAGAGACTTGCTGTCACCAACTAGGAATAAAGCTCCAAGAAGAGTTACGGAATCTCAGGGGTGGAAGGTACCTCAAAGACCATCTCCGACCTTTGTGACACCAGCCTCAGCCAATACTGTGTCCCCACTTGAGCCTTCAGCCTCTCTGAAGTTATCAATACCTCCAAGAACAGTGAGCTCACCACCTCCTGAGTTGAACCCTCCTACTTTGAGACATCTGTGACTATTAAAAAATTCTTCCTCGTATTGAGCTGAACTTTATCACCTGATATCTACTACTCATTGTTCTAAGGCTGAACAGGTCTACTCTCTCTTCTGCTTGACCTACCTTCAAAAATATTAAGGCCACAAGCATTTCACAGTCGATTGATCCAGTTCAACCAGTCCTTGTGGGACGTGGTCTCAAGCCCTCTCACAACCCAAGTCAGCTGCCTTGTACTAACTTGTCCATACAGGAGGGAAGCCTTTGTGGCCACAGGCATATCTCCTGTAAAACTGGACTTTGCTCATTCATCCTTGCTCTTTGTTTCTTTACTCAGAAGTGAAGAAAACACATGACATCATAAACTTTCTGCTCTAAATCATTCCAACCATGCCAACTTTCAAATCTGTTTTCTAGCAACTAAAGTGATCTTGTGGTTAAGATCCACTGATTTAGACAATGTCCTGCAGAGCATAAAATATAATGTGGCTCCTCAGATAGTAAAGGGTGGAACTCCAGTCAGAGGTCACTGCCTTACTAATGAGAAGGGAAGAATTTTCTTTCCTTAAAAAAAACATTTTATGTGACTATTTATAGAATAAATAATCTTAGAGTAATGGTAATGAAAATGAAAATGAAAATGAAAATGAATAAATATACCTAGAATTTCATCAATCACCAAAAATTCCTTTTCACTTTTCTATTTTGCCCACCAATTCTTTCCCACATGCATAAATATATTTACATTTTCATAAGCATGGTGTAAATTCAATTTTGGATCCAGCATGTTAAATCTAACATAAGTTTCATTCATATCACTTCATGGTCTTGTTATTGTAATGATGCACCTTGTATCATTATAATGAGTATATCTCTCAGTATAGATAGTAATTTACTTAACTCATTCTCTGTTATAATACATTTTAAGTGATTTCCAAAATATTTTTATTACAAACAACAATGCCACAAACTTCTTAATGCTAATAGCTTTGTCATCCCTTAGACGAAGTATCATTGTCTCCATTTACAGATTACTAGACCAAAAGACGTAAGCATTTTATGGCTCAAAAAATAGTCTGACAATGAAAACTTTTTTTTTTCATGGACTCGTTAGTCCTATGAGGTAAGAATATCTATCCTTTACTGGGCGTCCAGTATGCACATAACCCTCTGAGGAATTTAAGAAGAGACTTCAGTTTAACCCTCAGTGGAACTAAAAAGGAAGGCTTTGCTTTATCCTGATGGTAGGAATGAGGCTTACAGAAATTATGCAATCTGTCCAAGGTCATTTAGCTAGAAACAGCGAGAGACGGTATCATCAATTTAGAGATTGAGGGTTTGAACCCAAATCTTTCTGGCATTAAAACACATGTTCTCTGAACCTCAATTTGTTCATCTGTAAAATATTTAGTTCATCTGAACTAAATATTCTCTCAAAGCTGTCCAGGTTGAAGTAGGTTTCTGACAGCTTCAGATCACCATGACCCTTTCTGAGCATTAAAACAGAAATTTCCCTCATGGATTATGTGGGAGCTGTTTTAGCACTTCTTTGCGTATAAAAGATGCTGACAGCAGGTACTTTCAACTGAAGCTACCTCATTAGCAGTGGCAGCTCCAGTGTTACCTTCATATCAATAACTCTGATAATGATTGTTTATATTATGTGAATTCCCTCCTTGGATTATTTGAAAATTTTGCAATTTTCCTCAGTCTCTATTAAGTCTCTTGACAAAAAGTACTTCATTTTTTGAAACATACCTACACCATCCTCCTAATTCTACTAGGAACTTACTTTTGGTTTGGTTTGGTTTCTAAATGCTCTCCTGTCATCAAAATAAGTTTTATTTATGTTTAAGTATATACACCTATGGATACTACATAGCATTTACTCTTTAATCACTTGAGGTAATAATCTATATGACGAGATTTTTTTTCTCAGTGCAATCTGTAATCTCAGATTATATGGTTTGGAGGAACAGACTCCCTATCTTTGTAACTTTAGCTGTGGTTGACCATTCATCCTATGTCACACAGCCCATGTATTTAAAACCCATACTCTTACCACCATCCCAAATTCTCTTCCTGGGTAAACTGCCACTCACCAGAAGTATCCAGAAATGACAGGAATGACCATCAGTCCAATAAATGAGAGAGGGAATAGCAGGACAAGTATTTCACATATTACAGGGTTCAATAAACTCTGGTTAAACTGACAAAAAGTGGAAGTTCCAACTCTTTGGACCCCTTTGGTCCCTTTCAATCTAAAGTTTCCCTAGTCATTGCTACATGTATTTTCAATCTACAATTAACAGTACTGGGTTTTTTTGATAACTGTACATGTCACAAGCAAGGTGTTAAATCTGGTGTTTTGAAACAGATCAGAGAAGATATACAAAGCCAGGTGAGGGGCAGAAGATGGGGACATGGAGCACATTCCCATCCTACCTTTAAGCTCACTTCTACCTGCTTTCTTTTTTTTATTTATTTTTTAATGTTTATTTATTTTTGAGAGACAGAGCATGAGCGGGGGAGGAGCAGAGACAGAGGGAGACACAGAATCTGAAGAAACTCCAGGCTCCAAGCTGTCAGCACAGAGCCCGACATGGGGCTCAAACCCACGAACCACGAGATCATGACCTGAGCCAAAGTCGGACGCTTAAACGACTGAGCCACTCAGGCTCCCCTACCTTCTTTCCTTTCCTGAAGAATCCACTGGCTGAGGCAGAGGGTGTTCAGACTGCGAGGGAAGCAGGCCAGGGAATGGAGTAGGGGGAGCAGGAAATGAAAATGCCTGTGTATTTGCTTAAGCCAAACATAAACCAGGTATGCAATATCTTTGCATAACCCTGTTGCTAATAAATTCATAAGCAGTCAGATTGCATGTGGGATCCTGCAAAATAATAGTACAACAGAGACAGTTCTTGCCCTCAAGGGGGTCCTGCTCTGAATTATACAAAAATAGTGCAAACCTGGACTAGAGAGCATAATTTATACCTGCCAGGATATGGAGACAAACTTAAGTGTTCATCAATAAATGAATGAATGAAGAAGATGTGGTATATGTGTGTGTAAACAGACACAGACAGACAGACAGACAGACAGACAGACACACACACACACACACACACACACACACACACAGAGGAATATTACGCAGCCATAAAAAAAGTATGAGATCTTACCATTTGTGACAGAACGGATGGACCTAGAAGATATTATGCTAAGTGAAATAAGCCATACTGAAAAAGACAAATACCATATGATTTCATTCATATGTGGAAACTTAAAAAAAAAATAAATAAATAAAAAGCAGAAGACCTATAAATATAGAGAAAAAACTGATGGCTTCCAGAAGCAAGGGGGTGGGAGAGGGAAAAAATGGGTGAAAGGGAGTGGGAGATACAGGCTTCTAGTTATGGAATAAATAAGTCACAAGAATAAAAGGTACATCCTAGAAAATATAGTCAGTGGCATTTAATAGCATGGCATGAAGACAGATCGTTACACTTGTGGTGAGTAGAGCATAATGGATAGAGATGTGAAATCACGATGTTGTACACCTGACACTGATGTAACACTGTGTGTCAACTATACTCACATTTAAAAACATTTAAGTAACTAATTAATTAACTAAAAGTGGGTTCGAGAGGCAAGCCTGGCCAGGTAAACAAGAGGAGGTGTCCATGACTGGGAAAACAACATTCAGGAAGCCCAGGGTCTGCCCCTGAAAGTGTGGAATTCCCCAAACTTGAACCCAGCCCTATCTGACTCCCATCCATAAAACAGAACTAACTTTAACCACGAGGCAAGATTGTGGTGACTGAGAATTAGGTGAGATAAAGTACAGAGAAAGAGCTCCATGAATTATGAAGAAATAAGCAAATATAAACTAGAATACAGTCTGAAGCTTGGAAGCAGAATTCCCATGAAAATGTCATGTTCAGTCTATGGATTGATAATCCTCACACCTGTCCTGTGAACTCTATGTTAACATTCATTACACATCTACCTACATGCCACCCACATGTACATGAAGTAACTTCAATCCTTCTAAAAACCTGCCAGGTAACTACCATTATTATCAATTTACAGAAAAGAAAACATGATCTGATGAAGATGATAATAGATTTAGAATTTGTTTCGCTATCTAATCATCTTTCCATAATTTTCTTAGTCTGTTTTAGTATTTCTTTCAGCATATTTCCACCAGAAAGTCGAGTTTGGGTATCAATAGCCTAGCCCCAATCAATAATCTACTTTATTTCATTAGCTCATTTAGGTAACATTTATAGAATCCCTACCAGATGTCAGGGATTGTCCCAGGTACTGCAGTTACTGTGTTAAACAGAAAAGAGAAGAACTCTGCTTTTTCCACAGATCATATTCTAGATGAAGAAGACAGCTGATAAATAACTAAACACATACATCAATACTGTTATCACATATTGACAGGTGCTCTGAAAAACATTTAAATGGACATTTGAACAACGACTAAGTGAACAAACAAAACTGTCATTTACTCTATTAAAAATTTTAATACAGATACCATATGTTTTCACTCTTATGTGGATCCTGAGAAACTTAACAGAAGACCATGGGGGAGGGGAAGGAAAAAAAAAGTTAGGGAGGGAGCCAAACCATAAGAGACTCTTAAAAACTGAGAATAAACTGAGGCTTGATGGAAGATGGGAGGGAAGGGAAAGTGGGTGATGGGCACTGAGGAGGGCACCTGTTGGGATTAGCACTGGGCGTTGTATGGAAACTGATTTGACAATAAATTTCATATTAAAAAATTTTATATTATCCCCAACAACAAAAACCATAAAATGGAGTCTGTATACTGCCATCCATCTTATTCTCCTGCCACAGACAAATGATCCATGGGCCAAGACAAAAGCTCCCAATATGAGAGGGAGACAAACACTATTCATGAACATCTTGAGGAAGTGTCCTACAAAACCCATATGGATTCTTGGCTAATGATTCTTAGTTTATTACCATCAAAATTTATTCTGGATTGGTTAATTACATTGTAACCAAAATATGTACTACAATCCTATGACTTTCTAATGATCAGAATAAACTCCAAAACATCAAGCATAGCTCCTGGGGTATGACATATGCAAATCTTTCTGGTATATTGCCCAAGATAATGTGACTAGTGCCTTCAACAAAAATAATTCAACTTCCTCATTTTAAAAAGCACTCTCAATAAGTAACCCTCATTGACAGTTTACTACTCCCTGGGTGGAGAAGTAAAACAGCAAAAGCATAATATTTGGAGATTAGTACCTAGTTTAAGACATATCTCTGCTACTTCCTGGGTGAGTCATCTTCTATAAGCTACTTATGCTCTCTGAGACTCTGTTTCCTCATCTGTAAAATGAGAATAGTAAGACCTATCAATCAACATTTTTGTAAGGATTAAGTAAAAGAATGTGTATCCACACACATTATAAAGGGCAAAACATCATATATGGGGTTATGAGTATTCCTGGGGAGCCCTGCTACAACCCAGATAAGATATGTGTCAATCTGGGAGCCTGAGCAATTATTTATAAATTTTTTTCATCATGAGAAAACAGATGATTTAGGCCTTCTAATATTAAAATGTGTAGCAGAAATGGGAATGCCTTATCTGAGCTCTGCTATGGCACTGCTACTCTGGGCACCTCAATGCCAAGTTAGGTGCTATAACAATCATCATAAGCACTGAGCAAATATTTCATTTATCTCCTAATTCTTTCATTAATTTCCCATCCATCATTAGACATCATACATTCATTCAACAAGTCTACTGTGAGCCCAGTACTGTGCTGGAAACTGTTCAATGGCTGGGTTCACAGTGCAGGAAGTAGATCAGTCAGTGATCCCACTGTACTGTGATGAGGGCAATAGCAACTATTATAACAACTATAAAAGTTAACTCTGTGGCTAAAATGAACAAATCAGGAGACTACAGATGCTGGCGAGGATGTGGAGAAACGGGAACCCTCTTGCACTATTGGTGGGAATACAAACTGGTGCAGCCATTCTGGAAAACAGTGTGGAAGTTCCTCAAAAAATTAAAAATAGATCTACCCTGTGACCCAGCAATAGCACTGCTAGGAATTTACCCAAGGGATACAGGAGTGCTGACGCATAGGGGCACTTGTACCCCAATGTTTATAGCAGCACTTTCAACAATAGCCAAATTATGGAAAGAGCCTAAATGTCCATCAATTGATGAATGGATAAAGATGTGGTTTATATATACAATGGAATACTACTTGACAATGAGAAAGAATGAAATCTGGCTATTTGTAGCAATGTGGATGGAACTGGAGGGTATTATGCTAAGTGAAATACGGCAGAGAAAGACAGACACCATATGTTTTCACTCAAATGTGGATCCTGAGAAACTTAACAGAAGACCATGGGGGAGTGGAAGGGGGGAAAAAAAAGGTTAGAGGGAGGAAGGTAAACCCTAAGAAACTCTTAAATACTGAGAACAAACTGAGGGTTGATGGGGGGTGGGAGAGAGGGGAAAGTGGGTGATGGGCATTGAGGAGGGCACCTGTTGGGATAAACACTGGGTGTCGTATGGAAACAAATTTGACTATATATATAGAGTCAAATTGGTTTCCATCCAATTTGACACTATATATATATATAGTTAACTCTGTTGATCAGGCTTCTGATTGTAAGCAGCAAATACCAACTCTGCCTTATTTAAGTAGAAAAATGATTTATTGGGAGGGAGGAGGGGAATTAACTCACAGAATTTTTGAGAAACTTGGAGAACCAGATGCTGAAAATGAGCAGGAACTAAGAGAGGCTACACAATGGGACCACAGCCAAAATCCCACCACAGGAAAGATCCACTGAGGACACAGTGGCTGGTCCTGTTTCCACAGCCACTCTGGAAAACGCTGCTGCCAAGTTCAACAGGATAAATTCTCAGGCAGTGCACTAACTCTACTCATCAGGCTAGGGAACCTGATGAACCAAGCCCAGGTCCTGGGTCCCAATGGAGAGGAAAAAGCAGCAGTTGGCTTTTCAGCTTTAAAGGTGGATGCAGATGGATACATCTGCAAGACTTCCTGAGACTCATTCTGAGAAAATCCTCCTAATGTAAGGATGGGTTTCAGATGCCAGGCAGCCAAATGTTTACTGAGAACTTCCAATGTGCCAGATACTGGGTTAAGCCACTTACATGCAACACCTCATTTAATCCTCACAGTTGTCCTATAAGACAGGTACTTTACGATCAAACTTTACTGATAAACTGAGACCTAGCAAGAGGAAGAAACCTGCAAAGTTGTACAGCTAATAAGGGGGAGAACCCTGACTCAGACTTGATTTTTGAGAACTGCTCTATATAACAAAGAGAGAAAGAAGTACAAAGGTTCTCAAGGATCACAGACAAGAAGTTCCTGAATTGGACTGGGAAGTGAGGAAAGGCACCCCAGAAGAAGAGGGGCTGTAATCAGATTTAATAGATAAGTTGGAAGGTGTGTGAGAACCTAGGGTAGGGGCTCTGTGAGTTAACAGTCCCCAAGGATATGGAACAACCTATGGAAAGAAAAAGTGGCATGAAACAAATTCAGATATTTTGGAACCAAAGGTCGTTTTTTATGCAGTACAGTTAAGGACAAAAGTACAACAGGAGGGGGTGTAAATGGCAAATATGCTGCCCCAACTTCAGGCATGCTTGTCCCTAGAATAGAATGCCAGAAGAGATTCCAGGTCATTCCATTATTAAAGAGAGCCCATATCTAAATTCAGGCATTAGAGAATGACACTGAAATTGTTTAATGCCTTTGTCTTCACTGAGAAAGCAGAGAGAATGACATGAGCAAAACATCCTGTCAACTCTCAGCACCATTTTCCTAAGGTGATCCTACCATCCCAACCCTACAATCCACAGAGCAAGGGATTTTCCAGGGACAGTAGGAATTCCAAAAAGAGAGTGCTCAACTTAGAGTGATCCTTGGGTCATGATCCAAGTATTTGCTGAGAGTGATCAGTGACCAACTCCTGACAAGTCTGGCCAAGGTCAGGATTTACTGAGACCGTCTACCAGGCAAGATCAGCAAGAAGCAATGTTTAATGCCTTATTCACTCAGTCCAGGCCATTGCCCCAAAGTCTCATCTCACAATTAGCACTAGCACAAACTCAGTGGGTAGACGTGACTAGTTCAAGGGTGCTTTGTCAGATTAAATTTTTAAGCACTTCACTTTATCCACAGAAAGTTATGTCTTTAATTTTATGTAGGAGTATATATCAGCAACTGGCAAATGTTCCCCCAAATCCATTCTTTTCTTCTTCTATTTAGTATTAGAACATGCACATACATGCCACACACACCTCTACTCTGAGGTTTAGCAGAATACATACACAGTCCACCAGAAATGTATTTCCCAGACTCCCTTGCAGCTAGGTACACGCATGTGACTGTGTTTCCCTAATAGTGTGTAGGTCAGTAAATTTCTTGCCTTCCTGTCATTCTTTCACCCTTCCCAAAGGTTAAAACATGGACGTGCTGTTGGCAAAAAATCGACTATGAAGATAAAGACAGCATTCTAGGAGATGGTGGAATAACAATTAAAAAGGAACCCAGGTCTCTGAATGACCTCATGGAGCTGTCTAGCCATCCTGGGCCATCCATCTATAATAGACCTGTTACATGAAAGAGAAATAAGCTTCTATTTTATTTAACAGTATGTTAATAATATATATTACATATTTTAATAGTATATTTAATATATTAACATTATACATACTATATACAATAAAATATAATGCATTAATAGTATAATACAGTATATGAATATTTTTAAAATTAATATAGCATATTGACAGTATAAATAAATAATACATATTTATTTAATCCACTGTGTATTTGGGTTACTGTGATACAGCTTAGCCTTTCCTTAACTACACAGGTTTCACCTGAAGGTATAAACAGAAAGCATGTGTGTTTTTATAAGACATACAAATCTAGGTCCTAATTCTAGCTTTACCACTAATTAATCATCTACAGTCAGTTAATCACCCTAGATCTCATTTTTCTCACATTAAAAGCGCGCAAATGATATCAAATTCTCAGACTATTATAAATAAAGGACTTTGTAAGATTCTGGTACACAATGAGTGCTATCATTGCTACTACTTTTATTATCTTATTTTAGGACACTGATAAGGCCTGTTGCAAATCCCACAGTGCCCTGAGGCATCCAACTTGGAACCTTCCAAATACCTTAGCATTCTCAGGCTCCAATATCCTGTGAACAGTCAAGTTCATCTGATGGAACATGATAGGAATTCAATTAGCTGGCCCTGCACTTCATCCTACTTCTGAACATCTACAGCCTTTCAGCTTGGCACTTTGGATGTCAACTCAGTAACTAGAATGTGAGGGGCAGGCTTTGCAACTGAGAAGTAGACAGTGGGTCCACATTTACTGAACCCCTGCAGGTAGGCAGGCACTCCCTGCCCACAGTCAGTGTTTTAGTGAGAAGCTGCTCCTTTCATCTCTAGGGCATGACTGATTCCATCTCACCAATATGGCTTTTTGAGACCAGCTGAAGCGGTAAACTTGGGTCAAAAGGAGACCCATGGAAGGACTTTATCATTGGCTCTACTACCTTCTTGCATTTTATTGAAGGAGTTTCCAGATTTGCAGCATGGAGGCAGCAATTATACCCTGCAACACTAGTAGCACACCCTGGCCAAGCTGTTAATTCCATTCATGAAATTAAATCTCTGAACCATGTCAGTGCCGAGGAGAAATGAAAAACTGCCAATTCCTCAGAGTTCTTCAAGTATGCTCATATTGTGTGAAGCATGAGCAGTAAAAAGTCCTCTCAAGGACTCCCTCATTCACCCACTCCCACAGAAGTAGCAGACTCTGCCATCTAGAACCCTATGTCTATCAGGCTTTATTTTTTTAACCACTTTATTAAGGTATGATTGACATATAAAAAGTCATACATATTTAACATATACAACTTGATGAGTTTGGAGATAAGTATAAACGCATGATGTAAGCCTTTAGAAGGAACAAATTCTCCTCAGCTCATAAATCTCAGGTAACATCCTAACTGAAATTAATTTTTTCTTTAGACTGCAGAGAAGCCAATTGTGTCTGCTCCTACGCCAGGATAGATATAATAGCTCATTGTTTGCCATTGGTTCTCCAGATTCGATTTATGTTGCCTACTGTTGGCCAACATTGTAAGTAAAACTTCCTTGAGCTCATTGCTAGAAAATACTGTACTGGGTATCAGGACCCAGGCAAGGCTATGGGCAAGATTTCAACAAAGATTCAACAGCCTTTACTGCTGAAAACACTATTCTGATTGAATCCACTCTATATTGCTGAAGCATGAAATACTGTGAGTTTACAAAGAAACAAAACCCCAAATGCTAAACCACTGCAGCCTCTGGCATGCATAGCAGCACCCTTTCAGTTTGCCATTCCCTTCCTGTTTCTATTTCTCTTTTATACATAAAAAGATCCCTGGTGCCATTTTCCCTAGGTCATCCCCAGGAGCTTCATAAGGCAGGAATGAGGCCGTCACACTGACAGTGAAGGAAGTCAGCTCCAGCACTTGCCCGAGGTCACCTGGAAGGTAAGTGGTAAAGTCATGATCTCGCTGTTCACCATCCAAAGTGCCCAGGGTGCTGGGTGTTTTCACTGCTGCAGCTGACAGGTTATCTGTCATGTTTCTCCTTGGCTCATTCACTTTCAAGGCCCAGAACTACACCAGTGCTCATGTTGAGACCTCATTGACAGTGGCAAAACACACACACGTGCGCACGCAGGCACACACCCACACCCACACAAGTCCTTCCATGCAAAGGGTGAGAAATGTCAGTTCCCAAGAAAGGAGAAACTTATTGCACAAAACTCAGCTATCCCCAGAGTTGTGCATGCCGGGAGGTCAGAGGCCAGGAGTGTTCTCAGGAAAGTATGTGTTCTGTGTGGAATGCCTGAACTTGCCGGTTCTCAGGGAAGCTGGACTTCTACCAAGGAGAGTTTTGCCCTGACTCTTGATAACTGTCAGCACATCTCACAGAGACAGGAACTCCTGAGACACAGATGCCAAGCAGCCGGGAACCATTAAGAATAAAACTTGAGCTGCCGAAGGAAACTGGAAACTACGTGATTCCTCTTCTCCAGGTTGCAACCTGCAGACTTTAAGAATGATGTCCCATTTGGGGCGCCTGGGTGGCTCAGTCGGTTAAGCATCCGACTTCAGCTCAGGTCAAGATCTCACGGTTCGTGGGTTCAAGCCCCGCATCGAGCTCTGTGCCTGGAGCCTGTTTCGGATTCTGTGTCTCCCTCTCTCTCTGCCCCTCCCCCACTCACGCTCTGTCTCCCTCTGTCTCAAAAATAAATAAACATTTAAAAAAAAAATGACGTGCCGTTTGTTGTGGATCTGCTCTGGGCCTGGCTCTTAGCACACTTGACTCACTGAGGCCGGACAGTATAGTACAAGGTGTTTCAACCAAGACACTACTAGCATTTTGAACCAGATCATTCTTTGTTGTGGGGGCTGTCTCATGCACTCTGGGATGCTCAGCAGCATCCGTGCCCTCCATGCACTAGGTGCCAGTAGCACTTCTTCTCGCCACTTGTGACAACCCAGATTGTCTCCAGGCATTGCCAAACATCCCCTCAGAGGCACAGTCACCCCAAGGTTAAGAACCACTACTACAGTAGCTAATTCTGTTCACTGTGGAATCAGACAGCCAGAATCCAAATCCTAACACTCTTTCCCTGTTTATCAGGTAACCTGAGAAAATTCCATAGCTTCTCTGTCCCTCAGTGTTTTTTTAAATTTTTTTTTAATGTTTATTTATTTTTGAGACAGAGAGAGACAGAGCATGAGCAGGGAAGGGGCAGAGAGAAAGGGAGACACAGAATCCAAAGCAGACTCCAGGCTCTGAGCTGTCAGCACCGAGCCCGATGCGGGGCTTGAACCCACGAACTGTGAGATCATGACCCGAGCCAAAGTCGGATGCTTAACCGACTGAGCCACCCAGGTGCCCCATGTCCTTCAGTGTTCTTAACCAAAAAGACAGTTGGCATTAATACCCACACATAGTGGTCAAGAAGATTAAATGAGACGTCCCACATGAAGCTTGTATAATCAGGCCTGGCACAGAGAAAGCCAACATTAAGATACACATTTATCATCCTCATTTTTCAGAAAAGGAGAGTGAGGCTCAGAGAAGTGACTGAGAGATCACACAGCCAGCAAGCAGCCCAGCTGGGATGCCAACACAGAACCATGTGATTCTTCACAAGCTCAGTAGCCATCAAGCGGGCTGCTACCATACAGCGGGTCCTGTTCTGGGCTCTGTAGATAAAGCACAAATAAGAGATGATCCCTGAGTTCAAGAAACTCCAAATCCAGCAAAAGAGACAGGCAATTTCACTAATGCCTATTGTAGGCCATGGTAGAAGGGCAGGAAAGTGCAGGAGTTGTTCTTGTGCAGAGGTGAGGCACCCGACTCAGCTCAGGTCGTGGGGGAGGTGACATTCAAAGGGATCCTGAAAGCCTCTAAAACTCTTTCCACTTCTCCACACTGCTTATTTCATCAGATGATAGACAGCTTTCTAGAGAGACTGCAGATATACTTCTGAAGGGTAAAGTCTGCAGTAAGTCTAGGCAGGGACACCAGCCTCCAAATATTTGTGGAAAAGGAAAGAAGCACAGAGTCTTGCTGAGACTGAGTCAGATCTCTTCCTTCAGAATTGCAGAGTGAGTCCGTTGAAAGCTGCCCCTTACCTGGAGTCAGTGCATTCTTGAGCAGCTTGGTAAGAGACGTTAGCACATCCCAGTCACCTGCACTGGGCTCTTTGCTCAATTTCAAAGACAATTAAAACTTACTCAGCATGAATGGGTAGTGATGATGAATAAGTAAAAACCCAAATTGCACGAGAGCAAGTCCTTTTCCTTAAAGAAGCTGATTGCATAAGAAGGAACCATGATCCTTGTGATAGACAAAAGGGTTTCACAAGCAGAGATATTTTAATAGCCCTATATTTCACTTAACGAGCTGACTGCTAAAGGCACACATTCATACTTCCACTCGGCTTAAACACTTGTATCAGGGCTATGTTATTGTACACCTGTATAGAACCCTATTCACTTAGACCTGTCCCATGTGATAGCCCTGAGCCCCTACTAAGAAGGTGGGGAGAGCCAAGTCCCATGGCAGACCTATGAGAACAGGATCCAAAGCCATTTCTTATCATTGATCTCTGATAGGAAAAAGACCCCACTGGCCAGTGCTATGCAAAGTGTGGTCTTTACAGCGGCAGCAGCAACAAAACCAACTGGGAGCTTCTTAGAGATGTACATTCTCAGGCTCCACCCCAGACCTACTGAATCAGAGTCTTTGGGGGTAGGAATCTATATCTCAACAAGCTCTTTACATGATTCTTATGTCAAAGTTTGAGAACCCATGTCACAGACCATCTTCCCTTCACCTGCCCCTTTATTAATTTATTCAACAAGTATTTATTGAATATCTACCCTTTAATAACCTTGCAACTAGATGCTGGGTATATAGTACTGAATAAAATTGGAATGGTTTTTGCACTTGCAGAATTTAAATTCTCTCCTGGGGAACAATGGGAGTTGGTGGCTACTTTTGATGAGAAACCAATAAGGAAATTAAAAACAAACTCTTATTCCTGACAGATATCCAAGTGTAGTCATATCACATCATAAACGTAAGCAGGCTAACCCAGAACAAATATGTAGTAGGCATCAGAGTTATGCTGGATGAAAAACAATGACAAAAACAACGAATGAGAATTAGGTGATCCCTACTGTCCCTTTTTACAGCCCCCTTGCCTACTCTGCACTCCATTGCCTATTACATTCCTATTTCTCCTACATGAGTCTGAGCCCCTCGAGAATGGGCCAATGTGCCACTCGCTCTGGTTTCCCCAGGACTCAGCACAGTACCTGGAACTCACTCAATATTTGCTGAATGAATGAGGAAAGGAATAAACCCCAATTAGCCTGGGAGGTTGCCCAGTGCCCTCTGTGCCCTAGGAACTCCCAAGACAGCCTGCAGCCTGCCCTCCAAGCTAGAAAAGGGCCCCCTTGCTCACCAGTGACTTGCAAGTCTACAAAAATTCTGCAAGCAGGACCCTAATTCTATTTAAAAGCTAGATCCCCACCTAGAGGGTTGTGGAGCAGAGCTTCCTTCAAGGAAGTCAAATCTCTCTGGAAGCATCTGACTCTATGCTGGAAAGCTGCAAGGGAGACTGAAAAGGGAGGGCTGGAGAGATGGGTCTCCCTGGGGAGCTGCTCCAAGGGCAAAATTAGAAATAAGCCTGGGTGGGGGGTAAGACACAGAGAAGTGCTGTTCCCTACCCAGCCTTCCTGGAAAACAGGAACAACAACCAGTTAACACTAACAGTAAGGAGCTCAGATCTCAGAGATTCCATTCAACTGGATACCCTTAGGCAAGCTCATAGTGGCAGATTTTTGCCTCATTTGGACACTTGATGGACTTAAGCCAAACTGTGTATTTACTTAGGAAGAAGAAGAATAAAACATTCAAACATACTCTTCACACTGAAATTGCATTATCCAAAAGCAAGATAAAAAACAGAGTTTCATATCATTTTTCAGCTCTCCAGGAATAAAATCCCCTCTGAGTATGTGGATGTGTGTTTAGGTTTGGATCATCCACTTTCTTAGAAGAAGAACATGATACATGAAAGTGGGAGCTTTCAAACCTAATGAAAGCAAAGATATTCAGGGGCTACAGGAGGGTTCTGAGAGAAGAATAAGAGGGTGCCAAGAGCTGACAGAGCCTCCAAAGTGGATGCCACCCGTGAGCTGCAGTTGAATGGAGGGGGCTTTCTGCTTTCCATCTTGTGCCACAGCAGGATTCTCCTCTGGCTTAAAAGAGTAGGCCGGAAGTTAATACAAGTCTTGCTCACGGCTCAGGTGTGATGACAGGGGGCCCAAGCAAGGCCTACTCTTACCCTCAGTGTGCAGAAGTTTCTAAGACAAAGCATGAGCGAACGCTTTATGGAAGGGAAAGAATGGAAGATGAGGAAAGGAAAGGCGGAAGGGTCCCCCAGCCAACCCCCGCCCCCTTAACTACTACCCGGAACAGGAGTCCCAGGTCTGAGTTCACAGCAGGGATGCTCAAGAGCGCTCTGGGAGAAAGAACCACCGGGACAGGCTAGAGATGACACCAAGGCCCAGGCAGCTCCTACAGGCTCGGGGGACTTGGGTCTCCTAAGGCAACCTAGAGGCCTCATGGGCCCAGAGCAAGTACTTAAGAACGCTTCTGCCTGTCCAGCCCCAGCCTCCCATACAGTGACTCAGGGAGGGACAGTGAACTCCTAGAACCGCGACCCCAAGGGAGAGGAAAAGGAAAAAAGACTGAGATTGAGAAAAAGAGAGTTAATGAGACCCAAAGAAAGAGAGGAGATAAACGGCAAAAGAAAAGTAAAAACAAGAGTCACTGAGGTTGACTGAACGCTGTTTCAAGAGTGTCACATATCTTAACTCATTTAATTAACTCCTTACAACATCCTCTAGTGCAGGTATTATTATTGTCCCCTATTTTATACATGAAGAAATCGAGTTTTAGAGCTAATAAATGAACCAAGATTCAAACCTAAACAGTTTAGTTCCAGAATATGAAAAGGAAAAAGAAGATAGGAAGGGACAAGAATGGGAGAAAGAAAAGGGAAAGAAAAAGAAAGAAAATCTTAACATGGAAGACGCTTCATGCGGTGGATGGATGGACGGATGCCAGGAAACAGACAGAGAAGTGCAGCAAGCCCAACATCTCACTGTTTAATCTGACCAGTGTGACTCTGAAAACTACCAGTCACTGCACAGGGCTGCTCCCAGGTTTGTCGAGCTCTCTTTCTATTCTGTCCAGAGTCTATTACTTCACAAATTTCACTCCCCCAAATCAAACATTTCCAAAAAGTAGGAACTGGCAGAACACGTATAACCTACAAGGTGGGAGTTAGTACTACCCTCCGAGGCTAGAGTCTGAAAATGTGTTCCTTCGATTATTGCACTCGGAGCAAGATAAATGGCTCAAAGGTTTTTAAGTTCCGCTCAAAAGATGGTTGCTGCGTCAGGCCTGGGTCAGGCCCCCTATCAGGCAGGACAGAAGAATGAAGAGGACTCTGGGCTCTTCAGGGGCTCAACAATTGCTTCCACAGTTGATGCAGTGAGCCCTCTATGTATACTTGGAGTAAAGCCCACATTAGCACAGAGCAGAGAACAAACTATGTTGCCTGAGAGGGTTGAGGAAAGCTTCATGTAAGTGGCATTTGTGCTAGACCTTGAAAGATGAGCTGGAGTTTCCCTGGTGAGGAAGAGGACATCAGGCAGTACCAGTAGAGGAAACCACATAAACACAGGCCTGGAGGTATGAGAGTGCAAGGAACCTTCCAGAAAACTGTAAAAAGTTCAGGACAACAAAACTACACAGGGAGGAAGTGGCAGGGAATAACCCCAGTGACAAATGTGGAGGTCTAACAATGATGAGTCTTAACTGCCTCTCTAAGTACATTAGCCTTTGAAGTCAGAGACCCTTTGAGAATCTGGCCAAACTGAATCCTTTCTCCAGAAAAGACACTCACATACAAATATAAAATTTTACATTCAGCATCACAGTGTTCTCACATCTTGGGTTAGATACCCTTGCTGTAGACAATAGGGAGCTGTAGATTGCTTTTAGCAAGACAGCAATATGATCAGATCCATGTATTAAGAGATGACAGGAGTACAGAAAGTAAAAGCTCCTATTTTAGGATCAAACACACCTGGATTTGAGACCCTGCTCTGTCCGTTACGAACCGTAAGACCTCAGGCATGTTGGGTTTAAGAAGTAGCAATTCACTTTCTCATTATAAAATGGTCATAGCTACAGTTCCTACTTCACAAGGCTGTAGGAAAGATAGAGAAAAAAAGTACTCAAGGAGCTTAGAACAGAGCCCCGAGCACAAGGTGAGCACTGGCCCCACAGAAGCTTTTTAAACAATGAACACAGTTCTGGTAAGGGAAGAAGGAGGCTGCAGGGAATGATCCAGGGAAACAAGCTCACCTACCACCCCTGGAGGCACCCAGTCCCAGACCCCAGCTCTGTGTCTACCTGGCAATATTATGCACATTTAGAATCAGTTCTGTACAAAGTAGGCCCATACTTTCTTTATGAATAGAGGGTTCCTGAGCCTCCTGAAGCCAGAAATATGGGATTGGAGAGTGACTGAGCAAAGTAACTCACTCATAGTGTTTCCAAACAGATTTCATAACCAGATTATGCCTAAGATTTAAACTTGGCAACCACAGGTCTATTCTTCAGATTGTGAAACCAATATTCACATAGCTGATGAGGCAGATTCCCAATCAAATGACACAGGTCCCATTGAAGATGCCGACCGTAGATATATCACAGGCACTTCACTCTGTCTCATTCAGCAGGGAAGGGCACAAACCATTGGAGAGAACTCTGCTTACAGAGCACAAATTGTGCCTGGCACAGAGTAGGCACTGGATAAGTATATGTTAAATGAATGAATGAAAATAAAGTTACCACTGGATTTTCCAAAGTGAAAGAGAATGTACTAGAAATGGGGACTTAGGGGGGCACCTGGGTGACTCAGTCGGTTAAGCATCCAAGTTTGGCTCAGGTCATGAGAGCACAGTTCGTGGGTTCGAGCCCCATGCTGGGCTCTGTGCTGACAGCCCAGAGCCTGCAGCCTGCTTCAGATTCTGTGTCTCCCCCTCTCTCTGTCCCTCCCCTCCTTGTGTTCTGTCTCTCAAAAATAAATGAACGTGAAAGAAAGAAAGAAAGAAAGAAAGAAAGAAAGAAAGAGAGGGAGAGAGGGAGAGAGAGAGAGAGAGGGAGGGAGGGAGGGAGGGAGAAAGAAAGAAAGAAAGAAAGAAAGAGCAAGAAAGAAGAAAGAAAGAAAGAAAGAAAGAAAGAAAGAAAGAAAGAAAGAAAGAAAGAAAGAAATGGGGCCTTAGGGTTTATCTAGCTAGTCCAGTCTCCCATTCTGCAGGCATGGAAAGGGACACTCAGAGAGGCACGGTCATGTTCCCAATGACATGACACTTATTACAAGTTGAATTGCACCCCCAAAAAGTCATATATTGAAGTCCTAACCCCCACTTCCTCAGTGCAACTGCACTTGGTTCTTTACAGAGCACATTTTAATCAAGTTAAAATGAGATCATTAGGGTGAGCCCTAATCGAATATGACTAGCATAGAGCCCTACTGAAAAAAGAAACTTTGGACCCAAGCACAGGAAGAACACCATGTAGAGATAAAGTCAGAGATTGGCTTCTACAGGCCAAAGAACGCCAAAGGTTGTCAGCAAACCACCAGAAGCCGGGTAAGAGCATGCAATAGATTCTCTCTCACGGTCCTTAGGGGAAACCAACCTTGTGACACCTTCATCTCAGACTTCCAGTCTCCAGACAGGTGAGACAATACATTTCTGTTGCTTAAGCCACTCAGTGGGTGATACTGTTACAATAGCCCTTAGCAAAGTAATACAGTGCTCTCTCTGCTACAGATCAATAGTTCTGAAGAAAATGGGAGGCCATTCAGCTGACTTTCAATAGGCAAGCCTAATATCATGCTTCTTTGTGAGACAGAAGGTCAACGAATTATAGGCTAGGGATTTGATTATTCATTCATGTGACTAATATTTCCTGAGCACACACAAAGTGCCACCATAGCACAGCTCTGTCCTTGCAGTTGGTGAGCACACACATGAGCCACGGAGGTGGACTCACACCAGGCGACTGAAACACAGCCCTGTCTGGCTCAGAGGATTCCAAGCAGCCAGGTAAAAAAACAAAAAAACAAAAAACCACTTTCACTCTATCTAGGAAAGTCAGGGAAGATTTCACTGAAATGTGACATTTGAAAAGGTCTTAAGTGAGGATGAGGAGTTTCCCAAGCAGAAAAGATGGATAAGGGCATTCTGAAAAACCAAAACCCCACAAGCAAAGATGTGGAGTCCCCACAGCAGGAGTATCTGGAGGGTGTGGCTAGAAGGGGCTCCTACATGAAGAGGAGGCAGAGGGGGCTGTCCATCACAAATGGCTGAGCTTGGGGTGTTACCCTGTACAGAGAGAACACTGGGGCCTTAAGCAGGGCGGTGATGGAATCAGACCAGTTTTCAGGATGTTCACTTTGAGGAAGGAGTCTAGAGGCCAGGAGAGCAAACAATGAGAGGCTCTTATCACCGTCTTGGTGACAGAGAAACTGCAGAGGGGATGAATGGATCCCCAGGCCAAATTAGCAGACTGTGTCGACCTAGGCTCCACAGGATATAAGGCTGCCAATAGCAGGTGACACTGGCCCATGAGGGATGGTGCCCATTGCCTTCTTCCTACCTTCACGAAAGAGAGAGGTGCCCACAGGTTGTCAGATATCACCCCTTTCTTAATTATTCGAGGAAGAAACTCATAAGGAAAACGTCCAGATTTGAGGAGCCCCCAGAAGGCAAAAGATAACGTGAGTTCTGTTCACCTTCAAAGCTCGTGCACACCCAGCTAGATCTGCCTCATCTATGGCAGGTGGTGCTCCACCAAGGGCTCTCTGCCATCCAAAGCTTCTCCAGGTCAATCTACCCTGTCAGTGCCGGGCCTCATAAAAGGAGGCAGCCCCACGCCTGCAGAAAGAAGTGCGGTGTCAGAACTCCAAGCAGGGGAGCCAGGCCCATGAGGGAGTCACGGCAGATCAGGTGGAACTGGAGTCCTCCTAGTCATATCCCACTTTGTCTTGGAGCTCAGAATCTTGGGATTCAAGGGGACTTGGCAGCCTTCTAGCCTAGTAGGCCTCTACAGCCTTCCATCAGCTGCTTGCCCAGCTCATACTTAAAATCCTCCAATAATGGGAAAGACTGGCTCTCACAATCCATTCAATCTTTAGACAGCTGTGACCCTTAAAAAGTCTCCCTTATTTTGAGCCCATGAGACCTTCCTTAATCTACCCCTGAGTGCCCCAGGAGAAAGACTTAGTGCTACTTCTGCTGGACTCTCTTCAAGCATCTGAAGATAGCACTCATACCCTACCCCCCTTCTCCTGGTTAAAGCCATGCAGTGGCTCTAGCCTCCCCCCACGGAGTGACTTTATATCCACCCTCACTCTGTTCATGCTCCTCTGAACTCATGCCAAGGCCAGATCACTTCCAGTTTATCACTTGAGGTTTTTACATTGGAAGGAATCTTATTTCAAAGAGTTCTCCTTACTTCCGGCACCCAAAATCACAATTACTTCTTCAGCATGTCACCACACCTCTGTGCATTCCGAAGACATCTCTGGTCTTTTAATATAAAATGCACAAAGGATACAGATTAGAAGACAGAAGCAGCCATGGGGAAAAAAGGAAAGTTGGGGTAAATGTGTGGAGAAAGCAAAATAAGGGTGACAAATGGGGCTGGTGGGTAGAGATGATCCCTTTTTCTCCAGTCTGCTTTTGAGTGCACACCCAGCATGTCACTGTCATTCTCTGGGAAGTTTCAAAAACGGTGAATTTAAGCATGGTGCGGGGGTGATCATAACTGGGAGTTCAGCTCTTTCATACAGAGATTTGCTTTGTTTAGCAGAAGGACACAGAGTGTTCTCAATTCTGGGGGTAAACATCCCCAGGTAGTGTGCGAGACGATCCAAATAAGAATTTTTTATTTCTGATTGATTTATCTCATGCTTTAAAATTTCTGATTTTTGCATGTGCTAAATTATATGTTATATAATTTATAAGTAAATAAATACATACATATCAGAGATGCATGCTCAATATATTTTTACTGAGGCACTCACATAATCAAAAAGGTTTAAAGAATGCTGCTCCGGGGGTGCCTGGGTGGCGCAGTCGGTTAAGCGTCCGACTTCAGCCAGGTCACAATCTCGCGGTCCGTGAGTTCGAGCCCCGCGTCAGGCTCTGGGCTGATGGCTCGGAGCCTGGAGCCTGTTTCCGATTCTGTGTCTCCCTCTCTCTCTGCCCCTCCCCCGTTCATGGTCTGTCTCTCTCTGTCCCAAAAAAATAAATAAAAAACGTTGAAAAAAAAAATTTTTTTTTTTTAAATAAAAATTAAAAAATAAAAAATAAAAAAAGAATGCTGCTCCGGATGACAGTCAGTTGGCACACAAATGCCTTCTACTGGCTTCGGGGTGGGCAGATGAGAGTATGGCTACTCACAGCAAGGCATCTGCACTGTTGTAAAAACAAGTTATTCTGCACAGGACCTGCTGACTTTTGATAGGTACATTATTAAGAGGGCGTTATTTAAGTTGCATTAATAGTAGTAGCACATCTAGAATGAGGGAGGGGGACAGTCACATTCAACCTTACTTGTCCAGACTATACCTGGAGGACTGTGTTCCATGTTGGAAGTTATATTTAAAAAAAAATAATAATAACTCCAAAATTAGAGTCCTGTCAAAGAACAGTGACAGGATATGTCAAGAACACTTGAAACCATGTTATCTGGATGGAACTGGATGGAAATCGTGTCACTGGGTAGAACTACGGGTGTCCAGCCCGGCTGGAGTGTGGGGTACCTGAGAACTGGCTTCATATTTCTTACAAGCCGTGCAGCGAAGTGAAAACAGACACAGTCTATGTGACGCGAGAGTTAAAGCCAATGGGTGGAATTACAAGGAAGAAAATTTGGGTACAGTCTACAGAAGAACGTTCTGCCATTGCTGCCCCAAGAGAGGGAGCTCCCTGTTACTAGAGACATGCAGACACATGAGGGCTGACTGCGTGTTGAAGATGCTGCAGAACAGACTGTCTTCAGAAGGATGGGTCATGTGAAACTCAAGTTTATAACAAAGTCAGTGCATAGACGACGTGTGGTCCACAGGGTAACTTTAGGTGGTACATGAACCGGTATTTTTCATTTTAATAGTTACAAGGTGATCTCACAGATATCTTTGATTTGGATGAGGCTGGATTTACTTAAGTTAGTTAATGTAAAGAAATTCATCAAGCAAAATACAGTAGGGGGAACACAAAGGCACGGCGAAATTTTTGAATGACTAAAGACAAGAAAACAATGTTGACGATGAAAGACCAAGAAAACTCTTCCCTGCCTCAAGATTCTCTGATATTCCATACTCACCCTCCAACCAGGGATCACTTTTGATTTCTGCCTTTCTCCTTCCAGCAAAGTGCAGGCCCCAAGGCTGGAGTCTCCAGATCCCTTGTGTTCATCTGGCCTCCCAGAACATCCAGTCTTGGCACCCTTCCCTTCCTCCTACCCAGCCAAATAAACCTGTCCTGGATCCTGAACAACCTGCTTTCTTATTATAAGACTAGATGAAATTGATATTTGGGCCCCTCATTTATACCTGGGCTACCCCTTCCCACTTCCATGTCAGGGAATACAGGTTTATTTTAGCAACGGTGTCCTACAGGGTGTATTTGAATCCTGAGAAAAAACTTCTGAGCCAAGAAGAGTGATCATTAAGGCAGTTTTGAAGGCAATGATTTTTAGTCAGAAACAGCCTTAGGACCGCCTCTCCTCCCAATTATGTGCTTAAAATGACATTAGAATCATGCATTCAGCTCTTCAGTTCAGAAAGCATTTTCCACATCCATTTTTCATCCAATACTTACAACAGCCTGACAAGGTATGGGTTATGGTGATTATCCCCATTTTGGGAAAAGGAAATTGAGGCACAGAAAGGTTGCTTAATTTACTCAAGGCCACACAGCTTTCAAACCCACACCCAAATCCTCTTACTCCAAATCCGAAACTCAAATCACTATACCACACTGCCCTCCAGTGTCCCAGAAGAGAGATTCTAGACCATCTACAAAGGCAACAAGAGCAACTGCCATTCTTACATTCTCAACAAAAAAGGGCCCTTTTTAGTTTTTATGCACTATCCGGATTGTGATGTGGGTGGTTAGCCTCAGAATGATTCTGCCATAGCTCACTTCTGCCCCTCAAAGAGCCAAGAAATTTCCACATCTGCTTAATATATGTGACCGATATCTACCTGTCCCCTAGGATGGTTCTAAATGGACTAACATAAACAAAATGTCGGGTATACAATAGAGACACAAGAACTGCATGCTGGGTCTGTTGGCACTCCTTTTCTACCTGAGATTCTGGTTAGAAAAAGCGGTGGGAAACAACTAGCTAAACCTATAAACTAGACTAGAACCGAAACCCAATTTCCAGATCACACATTTCCATTTGAACTAAATGCATGCCTTTTCTTGTTTGGCCTGCAGGAACTTTATAAAATGAATCATTTCAGCAAAATGCATCTTCATATTAGGGAAGGCAGAAACCCAGGAATCTTGGGGGAAAGGCAAAAAATGGATACTATTAAATTCCACTGACTTGGTGCACAGGGTGTCTTAAGCATATTTTTACCATGTGTCCCAGACTTTCCAAGATGGTCCTTATTTCAGATGCTCTGTACCTTGCTCAGACCACGTGGTGCACACTGTGCCAGGCCACATGACTCAATCTGGGGTTAGAAAAAAATGGTCAGTGTCAGTGTATGCCAGACCACAGCCCTCTGGGTGCTCACAGTCTAGAAGAAAGAACATAGAGAAAGAAAAGACCAGTGTGTGAAATAACGCTGTGGGGAAGGGAACTGAGGGATGTCAGCAATTCAGAGCACACCGGAAAAGTCAGAGAAGGCTTCAGAAGGAAGGGGCATTCAGCTTGGATCCTGAAAGTTGACTAGGAATTCACCTGTGGAGAAGAGGTAAAAATGTACCCATCTGCACCCGCGCTCTGCCTGCAATCCTTCGCCCCCACCAGGCGCAAAACTTCCACTCCTTATCTGACCCTGTTGGCTCACATTTCCCACCCATCCCCTAAAATGGCCCCACCCCCCTTTCTTCCCCTCTGATTCCAATCCAACCTATGCCTCCTCCCTCCTCCACATCTTGCTTTCACCATGAATCACAAGGCCCACTCAGATCTTCTTTCCCTCCGAAAGACTCAAAATGGCTTCTTCATGTAAGTCTCTTCCTCCACCCCCAGTCCTCTGTCCTCATAGGACAGCAAAGTGAGGAAAATGCTAGACCCAACAGAGAACAGAGTGTGGAGGTGCTACTGGCTCGTGATTCATGATTCAACAGAGATGAGTGAGAGGCTGTGGTGGGTGTGGGAGCAGTGAAGGCACAAAGAGAAGGAGAAGGATTAATTGAATCAAGCCAAGCTCAACCTTGAAGATCCTGGTTTGGTTTGTTCCCAAAATAGGGTTGAGCTTATGGCTGGTTCCTACTTGTTAGTAACCAGTCCACCCATCCCTTCTCTTAAGTCCTTGTTCATTAATCTTCTTAAAGAAAGCAACTTGACTGTTGGGTTTACTGGCTGTGTGTCAAAAACCTGTTCTTCCACTCAGAGATCTCAAAGGTGAAATGTGCATATAGAAATCTTCAGAAAACTTCCACATAGTAGGAAAATCATTCTATTCTCCCCACCCAGCGTTGTGAGGATCCCACCCATGCTGGTGAAGACCCATAGGCTTAAGCACCAAGAAGCTGCATTTACTTAACTCATTCACTCGTTCATTTATTCATTTATTTTAAAAATATGTATTGACTGTGATCTAGACATGAACTAGATATTGTGAATATAAGCAACAATGAACAAATCAGGTGTGGTCTCTGTCCTCATACAATGACGAGGAAGTTAGATGCACAAATAACTGCAACATATTGTAATCAGTGGTGTAATAGAGACCCTAAGAGCATGCATTGGGAATTACCAAAGGGATTAAAGATATTTTCACAGAGAAAGTAATATCTGCGGTCTCTTTGAGGTCAAGGACTGTGTCCTACTCATCACTGTGCCCCCCCAGCCCCCAGGCATAGCACAGGGTTTTGCTCATCAGAGGTGCTCATAGATGTGTGCCAAATAAATAATCAAGATCTCAATGAGTAGGAGTCACTAGACAAAAAAAAGAGAAAGGAGGTGCATTACAGGAGGAGGGAACCATGATGAAAAGGCTCAATGCATGGGCCTTTGGGGGAAGGACAAGTATTTCAGTATGGGTGTGGCATTGCTAACAGCAAAAGATGAGGCTGGAGAAGGAAGCTGGGCTCAAACTGGGAAATGCTCAGTATGCCATGCAAAGCAGCTAGAACTTCACCGAAGGAACAAGGGGTACATTTATTGGTGTGGGCTCACCATGGTAGATCCATGTGGACATACTTTCTCAATTAAAAACACTATGTCTTGGACTCCAATAAATTGCAGGGGCTTTTCTTTAACAATGAAAGCGTTCATTTGGTAACTTGTGGCCTAGCCCAGGGAGCAAATGCTTCAGGATTTCAATCCAAGTCTGCCCAGTGTCTGTCCATCATCCTGATCTCTCTTACCCAGAGGCCCCCTTTACACCGAGGGCCCAAATCCTCCACCTTATCCTTCAAATGTATCAAAAGTGTCCCTGCTGACTGGCTGCTGCTCCTCTGAATCAGAGCGAGCAGCAGAGATGGAGAGCAAGAGCCAGAGAGACATGTGAATGCTCCCAGGCGTCCCAGTAAGAGCCCCAGTAAGTACACTAAGGCATTAATTACAAATCAGTGTTCTCTAACACTTCAGCCATAAACCAAAACAAAACAAAATGCAAGGATGCTCAGTTTCCCTTTTCTCTTTATACTTTTTAGACAAAACTCATCTGTGTATGTGCATGTGTGTATATATGTGGGGGGAGAGAGAGAGAGAGAGAGAGTGCCACCAGAAAACCTGGGTACAATCCTAGCTCTCCAGCTCACTATGAGACATCAATCAAGTCACTTAAAGTCTATGACTCTCAGTGACATCATCTATGAATGATAATAATGCACTCTCATAGTTACTAGGGGACTGACAGACAAGAAATCTCTAAAGCCTCTGTCAAGGGGTCTGATGCTTAGGACATACCAACACATTTCACGCCTCTCTCGGACTCCCTACTCCTCCCAGTAGAGAAGTACATTATGCCAGATTTACAGGGCTCGGTGTTGCTTCTCTCATAACCTCAGGCTGCAGGAACCCTAAAAGGAAAACCTCGGGGCACCTGGGTGGCTCAGTCGGTTAAGCGCTAGACTTTGGTTCAGGTCATGATCTCATGGTTCATGAGTTCAAGCCCCGCATCGGGCTCTGTGCTGACACAGCTCAGAACCTGGAGCCTGCTTTGAATTCTGTGCCTCCCTCTCTCTCTGCTCCTGCCCTGCTCACACTCTGTCTCTGTCTCTCAGAAAGGGAATAAACGTTAAAAATATATATATTTAAAAAGAAAAAAAAAAGGAAAATCTCACTACTATTTGCTTTACCAGATAGTGATGTGTCATTTCCTAGTGACTGGGGACTGGTGTATCGATAACCAGGAAAATGATACACGTCAAGTCTGTGCTCTTTAGCTGGGTGCACAGGGCCGCCGTATTCTTTCTCTCCCCTTTGTAACCCCCTTTGTAACGCTCCCTTTGGGAGCGTCAGCTCCCACCTCACCCAGCCCACACTTACACTCCTAGGGCTTGTAGACACTGCATGTACATATGTGCCCCGCTGTTCCTTGCATGGTGCTTTCACCTGGGAACGCCCTTCCCACATTGCCCCTGC
Organism: Panthera leo; assembly: GCF_018350215.1. Classification (NCBI taxonomy): domain Eukaryota; kingdom Metazoa; phylum Chordata; class Mammalia; order Carnivora; family Felidae; genus Panthera; species Panthera leo. The sequence continues at coordinate 69,336,815 of NC_056691.1, forward strand.
CGGACTGGATCCTCATCACTCAAATCTCAACTCAGGTGTCGTCTCCTTAAGAAGCATCATGTGAGCTCCTAGATCAAAACAAGACCCCCTTCCCCATGCTCCTTTCACACCTTATGTTCTCTAACCCATCACACACCCCAACACACTGAAAAATCTCTTGTTTTGAGTCTGTCTCCCCAAATAACCTTCAAGACCCTCCAAAACAGAAGCCATGACTTACGTTTCATTTTATCAGCGCATCTCACAGAAATGGGGACAGAGTGACCATACTGCAGAGAGTCATTAAAAGGAGCTGGCAATAAGCATAAAAGGAGTCTTGGAACATCGCTTCCTTGAATGCCCTATTAACTAACCTCTAGCTTCCAAAGGTGACTCCCCTTTCTCCCCCAGTAAACCATATCTCCCTGTATTCGTGCCCTTATATAGTCCTTTCCCCTTGAATCTGGGCTGGCCCTGGGTCTCACTTTGGACTAGCAGAATACAGAGACAGTACCTCTGTCTAACTTCCGAGGCTAGGTCATAAGAAGCCTGGCAACTTCCACGTGGGTTTCTTACAATACTCACTCTAGGCCAGTGGTTCTCAGCCCACGGCAGTTTTGCTTCCCAGATGACAACTGGCAATGTCTAGAGACATTCTTCATTGTCACAAATTGGCAGGGGGAAGAAGGGTTGCTACTAGCATCTAATGGATAGGGGCTGGGAATGTTGCTAACCATCCTACAGTGTGAAGAAAACACCCCACAACAAAATGGCCCAAAATGAGTAGTGCCAAGTCAGAGAAATCCTGCTCTAAGGGAAGCCAGATGCCGTGTAAGAAGTTCTATCCCCTCAGACCGCCACGCCAGAAGTCCCAACTAGTGTAGACAGAGTGCGATCCCGACAGCCTCTAACTACTCCAGCCATGTAGCACAGGTACCAGAAGTAATCTGAAGGGCCAACCCACTCAAGTCCCAGTCCCACTCTCAGTTGAGTCCAGCCCCAGCCACTTTCAGGGGACAGCCACATGAGACACCCCAAATGAAAGGCAGGCCACACACTGAAACACAGTAACATATTGTTTTTGGGGGGCAGGGGGTGGTTTGTTGCACAGCAAAAGTCACGAAAGCACCTGGACTCTGATGTTTCTGTGGCTCCTGCCTTTCCCACATCTCTCACTCCTCTTCCTCCTATTCCGAAGTCTGGGATGGGAAGTCTTCTCACAAAAGTCAGTCAGCTGTTTCCTCAGATGTTTTAGAGATACCCTGCTAGTTGCTTAGATCCTACCATCTGGGGCAGTGGGAATCCTGTAGCACTTTGTAAATGAGGAGCTGGGGCCATTTTCGTTTTACTGGGAACATTCTCCCTGGGAAAAAGGAGACAGGAAAAGTCAGGCTGCTCACATGACAGGTCTCAGGGACAGCACTGACCAAGGTGCGAAGATTCTGCCGGAGAAACAAGAGCGAGCTCTGGCTGAGAATTAGAGTCAGTATAAGGGGAATCTGTGTATAATATAAGGACACACACTGGTGTCCTTGGCTTCCAAACCACACTAATCTACCACCCAATTCAATTCAATTCAATTCAGCAAGCATTTGTTAAATACCTGCTGTGTGCAGAAATTAAGCTTACTCCCATTGGAAGATTCAGAGGTAATGATCTAGTTCCCACATAAAGGGGTTAATATTTCAGTCAAAGGGACTAACATATCAACAGCAAGCTCTAAAACAAAATGACAGGGGTACCTGGGTGGCTGAGTCGGTTAAGTGTCCAACTTCGGCTCGGGTCATGATCTCATGGTTCATGAGTTCGAGCCCCATGTTGGGCTCTGTGCTGATAGTTCAGAGCCTGGAGCCTGCTTCAGATTCTCTCTTTCTGTCTGCCTGTCTGTCTGTCTGTCTGTCTCTCTGCCCCTCCCCGCTCACGCTCTGTTTCTCTCTCTCAAAAAGTACATAAACATTAAAAAAAAATTTTTTAATGACAAAACAAAATCAATGTTCAAGCGAGGTGCCAGCAGGTGAAGGGACTATGGGTTTACACTACTATTTTAATGAAGGGACACTCATGCACCCCACCGTTTGCCAAGCACCCACTATATTCTAGGCACAACACTGCCACCAAAATCCAGCAGTCAGAGGGTGATGACCCAAGGTAAACTTGCAATTCACACTTTCAGAACAGTATGAGGTCCTGGGCATTTAGTAAACAAAGAGCTGTGAAAAGGGTGAGATATTCCAAAAATTAACAAATGACAAGTTGATTTGTATCTCTCTGTTGAGATTCTAAATCTGAGAATGACTCACAAATCTCATACTATCTGTTGCATTTTAAAGATTAAGAAGAATAATCTTTTTGAGAAAGTGGGGGGCAGGGAACCAGTATTTGAAATGTTCCATTTCTCGTGTTCCTCATCTTTCAAAATGTGTGATTCTAAACAAGATGTTCAAGGCCACACTTTCAAAATGGAGGGTGGGCTCCCCTCCAGAAACATGACGGGCACGGAAAGGGAGGAGGAGAATGTCAACTGGGATGGGCTGAGTCATACAGCTACAATGACAAACAGCCATGACTCTCATTGGCTATTAACAACAGGATTTATTTCTTGTTTACCCAGCTTGTCCAGCCCAGTCCAGTAGAAGAACTTGGCTCACCAGTCATATGGTGACCCAGCTAGCTGATGGAGGCCTTCCTTCCTGCCCACGCTTCTACCTCTCCACAGCAAAGCAATGTGGCAAACTGCACACTTGGCCACTACTGATAGATGTCCTTGGTCAAGCTAGTCACATGGTTGGTCACACTTCCGACAGGGACATGCAGTCCTACTATATGCCTTGAAGGGAGAATAACCAGAAATAGTTGATGAACAGCACTGGTAGCTATCATCAAGAGTCATAAATTCAGAGGCGCACCGCACCTTCCCAGAACATCAGTTCTACTGAAAGACTGATCATTCAAAACACTGACTGAACATTAAAACAGACATAGATATGTAATGGGCTGAAGTTCAAAACATGTACAAATTTTCAAGTTAAAATACAAATTTGGAAGGGAATTCAGGCTTCTGGATTCTTAAGACTACAATCTCCAAATTCCCCTCAGTCACTATACTTAGCCATTTTTAGGGGTTCTGTGGAAAAAAAAAATTAAGAAGCGCTAGCTTAGCATAAATATTCCATTTGAAGAAAATGGAAGAAATAGATGCTTTGGAGCACTCAAGATAGGCACTGGGCAATGTTCTAGATTTCTTGACAGTTTAGGCAGAAAGAAAACACAGAGACATCACTCATTTTTTTGGCAACAGAAAGCAAACATATCCACGGACAGAGGTAGGTGTTTTTTCTGGGAATGCACTATATGGGTAATGAAGCCATCTCCAACTGCCATGTGTAAAAGAATAGAAATGCTATTCTTGCATCAACTGCTAACAACTAAAGGAATCACATCAAAGATGAGTCAGTGAAAGTTGGTTGCTCTCTGTGGATCAGACCTAATTGAGAGGTAGGCTTGAGGGGATCTTAAAAGATCAACAATCGCTACACATATCGAGTGCTTATAATGTGCACTGTTTGAGGCCACTATGTGTAATAGCTAACTAAATCCTCAAAACACCCTATGCAGTAGGTGCTATTATTATCTCCATTTTACAGGTAAGGAAATGGAGGCACAGAGACATTTAGATGCCCAAAGTCACAGAGCTCAGAAGCAGTGAAACTGGATTCTAACTCAGGCAGTCTGACTTCAAACTCTCATTCTTACATATCAAACAACTCCACCTCAACTTGATTGATTTTAGCCCATTGGGCATCTTCTGTATTCGGTGAGTTCTGGACAAGTGTTGGAACTCACTCAGCTCCTTATTAAGTTACCCAAGTGGGAACAGGACAAACCGGTTGTGCTATCAATTACAGCAGTCAGTGGGCTTTTACATCTTAATGATCCCAGGGAAACCCTGCCCCCTCCAAGGACACTTCTGGACCAGATTCCCCTTCTGCCCATGCCCAAAGCAGTACAAGTCAGGCGGCCTAGCATGGACATCCAAGGCCAATGTGATTTTTCTGGAGGGAGATTTACGTTTTCTCCAGCTCACTTCCCAGTGATTGATGGAGACCCCAAAGCTCCCACACTACACTAAATGGAAGAGATGACCTCAGCATGGAAACATTTTAGAGGCTATAATGCCAGCTACCCACCCTTTCCGTTAGAGAACTGAGAGAAGTGAACAGAATATAGCCCTAGGAATGCTCTTTACTTTAAAAAGAAGGAAAAACCCACCTTTTTAATTGGAGTTCTTATAAGAGGCTAGCTTCAGAATATCTTCCTTTTATTTGGGATACACTGACCAAGCGTCTAGTACGTGCCAAGTCCGTGCTATATAATGTCCCCACTACCATCACCACCACCATGATCATCCCTGCCCCCAAAAAAGTCCAGAAACTGTACCAGAATCTGTACTTGCTGTCTATTTAATCCCAAACTGACAGTCAGCCGCTGGAATTGAATGAACTGTAACAGGGATAGTGGTGACCATCAGCACTGGGTCAGAAAAGACCCAGAGGGATCAGTAATGTGAGTCTCAGCCCTGTCAGAGGCAGGCAATATATCTATAAGCCCGCTGGAAACAGCACTGAGTATGGAAACAGTGAATCTGAACCAGGATCACGTACTCAGCGGCCATGGGTTAAACCTTGAGAGTAGAGAGACTCTAGTGAACTGGGAAGCACATGTCCCATCTACAGGCATTCCCACTCCCTATCTTCTTTCTTGACAAAAAATAGGCAGCCCAAACAAAACATGTGTTGAGGCAGAACCGATCTGTGAGCTGCCCACTGGTGATTGCTGGTGCTGAGTTCCACTTAAGGTGCCAGCTCTTTGGGCTGCAGGGGGGCTGGCCATGGAGCTTCTCTGAAGTTTGACTTCCTTATCACTCAATGAAAAAAATAATTCAAAGGGGTTATGTGAAGAATTCAATAATGATAATAAAGTCCCTCACATCCACTCAATTTTGAGCTCCTAGTGACTTTTCCACCACTAGCTTGTGACATTAGTTCTGGCACATTATAGGATACTGCATAAATTTTGAATGAATGAAATGCATACCTCTTGTGTGCCAAACATTGCCCTAGATGCTGTACAACTATCTCATTAAAAAGAAAGAGGTTCAGGAGCACCTGGGTGGGTCAGTCGGTTAAGTGTCCACCTTCAGCTCAGGTCATGATTTCACAGTCCATGAGTTTGAGCCCAACGTCTGGCTCTGTGCTGACAGCTCGGAGCCTGAGGCCTGCTTCGGATTCTGTGTCTCCCTCCTTCCCCCTGAGCCCTCTCTCTCTCTCTGCCCCTCCCCAGCTCATGCTCTGTCTCTGTCTCAAAAGTAAATAAATGTTAAAAAAATAATTTTTTAAAGGGGTTCAAATGCAATCCTGTTGGTCATACACCCATGTCTTCCAGTACCATTCCTTGTCTCTTTTTCACCACACATGCAGCCCGTTCTTTAAAATGGGAGTGGGTTTTTAGGCAGGAATTGGCTAAGAGGGAAATGAGGCTGGGGATCATGTCTTATTTTAATTAGCTTGATTGGAAGGGACTTTCCTGTCCTTGTACCAATTTCATTGCTAGCTTCCCTCACTTATTCATTTATTTGCCTCAAACTCTCTAAGCCCCTATTTTGTGCTGGGCCCCATGCTGGGCCAAAGGACAAAGAGGCAGTGCCGTCCATCCTGCCCTCCAGGCACTCACCTTTCAGGGTGCTGAATTTGTAGTACTCTAGACAAGAACACTACAGCCTATACCAAGCCTCCAAATTACAGCAATGTTCTAAGGAGCAGCTGTGGTTTTATTTTTTATTTCCTCAGCACACCCGTCTCTCCACATTTAGTTGATATGCTCTAAAGAACAGGCCCTGACACCTGGGGGTATGTTTTTGAGAAATGTGTGGACCATATGCATACCTAACATGCAACAGGGCCATGGAGAAATTGGTACAATGCGGCTTGGCACCAGCCAGTTTTGTTTTTTTTTTTAATTCCTTAACATCTTGCCTACAAATTGCATCCTCAAGCACTTCAGAGAGTTGAATAACCCCCAAATGCTTATAGCTTATTTCATTATGCTTTATTTGGGGCTTTAAAGGAGGGGGGGACCAGAGAATGTCAGGAACAGTTTAGCAGCATCAGGGCTGATTAGGTTGAAGAGCATTCAAAGAAATTTATTTCTGTATTCCTTTTGTTACCAAGATCATGTGTTTCGCTGAAAGCGATCTTGTGATTGCCTCACAAGTATGCTTCCTAACCTCTCATGAGCCCATTAGCCATTGCTTGGCTGCCTTTTATTAATTTTTTAAAAAGAAAAGGGGGCAGGGGGAAAGACTAAAGAGCACTTAAGGCAGCAGCCAGAGTGAAACAGGCCATGCTCTGGGAATGAGGAAACCTAGCTTCTAGGCCCCTCTATCACTCCTAAGCTGAGTGAGCTCAAGCCACCCATTGCACTTCTCTGGCCTTCAGTTGCCTCCTTTGTTTAAATGCAACAGAAGTGATGATGTCCATCTCTGTGGGCCTGTACTGCTTACAAAGTCCTGCTATATGCATGGTCTCAGGGGCATCAAGTCAGGCCTGGCATGGAATCCCTGCTCAAACTTGTGAGCTATGTGGCCTCAGACAAGTTAACTAACCTCTCTGAATTTCAGTTTCCTTGTAAAATAGGGAAAGAAACAGAAGAGTAGGTGTAAGTCTCAAATTAAACAGGGGATCAAAATTTCTCATTAAAAAGTTATATAAGCATTTAGACTCAACCCTCCTTTGGCCCCGCCTCCCTCTCCACTACCTTCACCAACATTTCCCCAGCTGCTCCACACAAACAAGTGCATGATACAGGTAAAAACAGTGTTCTGTGATGCAAGGACAGCTTTCAGACAAGTCTCTTACCATCTACTTTCAGCCCAATTGCTTTCCTCAATTCCTTATATATAGCAGCTGCCACTTTGAGTTATGCAAATGTTGTCATAATCATCCTCCTCCTCTTCATCATCACCATCCACTGTATGATGCACACAATTGTTCTGGACTCTCATGACTTTGTGATGTAAAGACACCTTTCAATAATAGCCACAGGGAGGTTGTAACTCAGGTGGGTTATAATAGGATATAGCATTCCAATAAATAGCTAACATCAACGTAGTCATTCACCAGAACTTCCACATGCGTTCATTATCCCACTTGAACCTCATAACAGCGTCATGTTATGTTTTATTTTGTTACGCCCATTTTACAAGTAATGAAACAAATTCAGAGAGACGAAGTGACTTGCTCCAAGTCACACAGGTAGTAAGTAACAGATTGCAGATGGAAGCCTAGGTTTTTTGACTCTGTGTCTGGTAACTTTCCACTTTCCCACTCTTCCTCTGACACCACCCAGAGGGCCATACTGCAGACACCTGCCCTAGCTCTGCTTCCAAAAGCCACCCTCACTTGAGGTGGGGGATCCCACACACCTAGCACTTTGCTTCCCTTCCCAGGAAAAGTAAGAGAGGGAAGGAAGGGGATGGTTCTAGCTAGAAGGTTTCTGCCTGCTCTTCCCCCTTAATTTTTTTTCTTGTGACCACTTAAAACAGCTTTTTGGCCTACACTGGCAGAATGGCCCTAACATTTATACATATGAAAGCTTTTTGCTTCCTACTTGTTTTTTTTAAGAGTGGTGTGTTTCTCTTTAGACCAACTTCTGAAGCTAGGCCCAAGGCCATTTTACTCTTCGCTGTCAGACACATGATTCGTCTATACTTCTCACTTTCCAAAACTCAATGGCCACAACCTGGGCAAAAAACTCATAAACCCTCATCAATTTTTTATATTGCTATCGGGAACCAAAATTGCTACTAGGATCACTGGAAAGGCCGTTTTAAACAATGCTGTTCATAAGGAAAGGAAGGAGCCAATTTACTGAGCCCCATCCCCTGTAAGAAGCCATCCCTGTAAGAGGCCATCCATCCTCACAACATTAGAGAAAGAGACCATTACCCCATTTTACAGATGAGGAGAATCACTCAGAGAAGCTTGCCCAGAGTCTCACAGGGAGAGGGACGCAGAAGTAGAAGCCAAACTTGAGTCCAAAACTTAAGCTTTCAGCTGCAGCGCACGGATGCACACTGGTTCTGTGACCTGGGTTAGGTGCTTTCCCCAAAGGCCTCTCCATTTTTAGCTGGTTATACCTAAGGGCAGAAGGAAGGACTCTGTTTCCTGGTAAAGGTAGTTTAGGTAAATTAAGAACTGGGGAGGAGAAAGGATGAGAGAGGTCAAGGAAACCACAGAAATCTCACTAGATCAAGACATAAATACCATGTAGAAGGAACAGTAGAGATTAAACTGAAGAAGGGATAAAGAAAAGACCCGAGGAGCGGCTTGTCTCCAGCCCCTCTGAGAAGCATACTCATCACTCCTACTGCAACTCCTGCTGCTGAGCAGAAGTGGGGGACAATGGCCAGCAAGCCCCACCCTGCTAGATTTGCTCAGGATCTGCCCTCCTTCCCACTACCTTGAATGTAAAACTCACTGTCTGCCCTCCTCCCGGCCCAGCCTTCCAAGGGCATGTGTTACAAGAAGAGGTTGATTTAGTTGGTCTTTTATAATGTTTTCATCCACAGAGATGCCCTGGAAAGCATCCTGTGCTCCCTGTATCCCTTGTACCTCTGAGAGATTACCTCTAATGGGATTCATGAAAAGATACATCTCTTGGTAATGCATCCTCCCAGTTTGTAAAAAGTTATCACTGTTTTACTATGTCTTGCAAAACTTCCACACAGTACTTTCTAAGCACCAGCTCTATTCCAGGCATTATGTTTTTAGGCACAATTTCATTTTAACCCTGTCATAAATGTATTAGTAGTAGTAGTGTTATTCTCCTTTTACAGATGAGATAAATGCACCTTAGAGACTGTGACTCACCTGAGGTCCTCCAAGTAATACAAAAACTCTACTTTGGGTCTTGCAGGTCTAATATCCTTTCCAATATCACTGTGGCTTTCCTGGAGTCAGCTGAGAGAAAAGGACCTTATTCAAAGGTATAACACTGTCTCATGCTACAGACTTATGTAAATGATAATGACTGTATTGGTCTGGGTCATCTGAGAAGTAGGTTCCAAGATGGGATCAAATGCCCCAGAAATGTATTATGAGAAACAGCTGTGAAAAAAGATGGCAAGGGAGTCCAAGGAGGCAGGGAGAGCTGTCTAACCATGATATCGGCCTGACCCTGAGTGGAGAAGATAGGGAAAGAAGGAAAGAAGGAAAGCGGGATAGAAGTATCTCAGACTGCCACTCGGCCCTAAGGAAAGTTTGATCATGCCACTGGGGGAACTCCTCAGGCCAAGTGCCTATCAGAGAGTACCCTATTGCACAGGAACAGGCCTCTGTCAGTATCTCTACCAGGCTCCTCACTTGCCAAGAGTAACTGTGAGAAGAGTGGCTTTGGCCCGAATACAGTGATAAACTTCAGAGCAGCTGGGGGACTGATCAGTCATACTCCCTACAGTCAGAGAGGTACATTCTCATAACTGCCATGGTAATTTTGTACAGAATCAAGTGAAAACATTTAGAGATCTTTTGAAACACTTGTTTTGTGAGGCACTTGAAAGGCCAGGCCAATAGACAAATTACAAAGGTTCATAATGGCCGACAGACCCTAAAGTGATCTCCAATTCCTAGTGTTCACACTCATACATAATCCCCTTCATGAGTATGAGCAGGATCTGTGACTTGCTTCTCACCAATAGAATATAGCAAAGATAAGATGTCACTCCCACAATTACACTGCATTACATAAAACTGTCTCTCCAGAGTCTCTTTTGTCCTACTGGCCCTGAACAAATAAGCTGCTATGTTGTAAACTCCCAAATAGGCCATGTGGTAGGGAACTGTAGGCAGCCTATAGAACCAAGGCCCTCAGCTCCTACAGGCCACAAGGAAATGAACTGTGTCAACAACTTGATCTCGTTACCAAATTCTTCCCCAGTTGGGCTTCCAAATGAGAATGCAGTCCAATAAAAACTCTGACTGCAGTTTTATAAAACTCTGAACTGGATAAGCCAGAGTCAGACAGGTAAGCCACATACACTTGAGATAATAAATGTATGTTTTTTAAACCACTAAGTTTGTGGTAATTTGTGACACAGCAGGACCTAATTAATACAGTCATAAACGTACTTTTAAGTTAGGCACTGTTCTAGGCACAGTTGTCCTAACAGCTTGATTAGGCCCAGTCCTAGGTGGGGACAGTGGGAAGTGAACTAAACAAACATAATGGTTATACCTAAAATACAATATAATTTGCAAAATGTCATAATAGACCTATAAACAGATTTCTGAGTGTGTTCAGTTATAGAAGCAATTATTTCTGCCCTAGAAAGCTAGAGAAAGCCTTATAAATACAACATCTGAACTCTGAAGTACGTTCTAACACAGTGAAATTGTTTCACATTCACAGAAAATTCTACACTTTGGGTTAAAAGGATAGCATCTTTGACATGATGGATGTTCTCTTTTTTTTAATGGCCATTTAAACTCTAAGAGAAGTAGCTTCTCCATCATGGAAGAATGCCATGATTAGGAATATTTTTATATTGGACTTTCTCCTATATACTTCCCTAGCTTAGCAAAAGACACACCTGTGCCTCCCTCCCACATAGGGTGTGAAAGAATTGCTTGTGCTCAACACCCAGAGGAATAAAACAGCTGTTGACCACGTCACTGAGGAGGTTTCCCTCACCAAACTGCCAGTCTCCATGGCAACTGCCAGCTACAGCCTACAAACAGTTACCTCGATTGCATTACACATCCCTGCAGAACTCCCACAGAGGTAATTTTTGTTGATGTCTTGGTCACCATGGTTTCAGTTCTCACCATGATATTAGGTGTTCTCTAAGCATGTGTGTGCATGCATGTATATATATTAATGTGTGTAATGAAGCTTAATGCATACTGCCCTTTGCTCTTGGTGGAAGCCAAAACACGCTTGAGGAGTGACTAGTGTAATCTTTGTGATGAAAATGACATAGTAATCCTTACCCCAGTAAAAGGTCTGTGGTTGCTCACAGGATCAGCTGAAAAATTCCTTCAGACTGACTGATGGGAATACACTATGACTGGGTCTCCCTAGAGGAGAGTACATCTGCAGGCACTAAAACTACTTTTTAATTTTGGACTTGTTAGAGAATAACTCACAATTGATGGGTCATTTCAACTAAGATTCCAAAGACAGTTAACTTTGGATTGGAAATTAGTGTGTATATTCATGATATTTGCTGTAAAGGACATTTATAGTCTCAACAGTGCCACCATCTCATCCAGAATATCAGAAGCATGAACAAAAGAGAGTTATCATTGGAATTATTTCTAAATGCCACATTTATATTTCTGTTCTGATGCTGTGGAACCTGCACCACTGTGATATGGGAGCCATCAGTGCTTCTCAAACTTTAAGGCGAATGTAAATCACCCTGAATATCTTATGAAAATGCATTCTGGTTCACAGGGTGAGACTGGGGATTTGGTAGTTCTACCATGCCCCCAAGTAATGCTGGTGATGTTGTTCCCTGGACCACTGCTGCAAGGCTCCCAGGAGTCCTCATTGTGCCTGGAGCATATAAGGATTATAGTGAGGATTCTTAGTAATGACCATTTATGTAAAATGCCACAGGGCACCTGGGTGGCTTAGTCGGTTAAGCGCCGGACTTCGGCTCAGGTCACGATCTCGTGGTCTGTGAGTTCAAGCCCTGTGTCAGGCTCTGTGCTGACAGCTCTGAGCCTGAAGTCTGCTTTGGATTCTGCATCTCTGTCTCTCTCTGCCTCTCCCCCACTCATCTTCTGTCTCTCTCTTTCTCTATCTCAAAAATGAGTAAACATTAAAAAAAATTTTTCTTAATGCCACAAGGCACCTTACATGGAATAGGTACTCAACAAGTGTTTCTCTCCTCTGCAAAGTGTTTCTATTCTCATTAGGTCACAGGATTGTCCCAACAATCTTGCAAAGTAGTTGGGGCAGAAACTGGGTGTAATCCTCATTTCAAGGACAAGGAAACCGAAGTTTAGGGAGTTGAAATTAATTTGCCTAAACTTACAGAGTGAATGGGACAGAGGCAGGAATTAAACCATGATCTTTTAATTCTCAGTCTTGTGTTCTTTCCATCACACCATCCTGAGAGCCTACATGTCCACGTTAGGAATGTCACTTAATTGATTCAAGATGAAGACCATCCCATTATATTTTTGAAAGCTAGAAAAAACCCTCAAATCAAAACCTGGCAGACACTCCTCTCAAAAACTCTATAAACCGATCTCAAAAACATAGAAGCAAAACTCCTAAATAAAATATTATCAAATCAAATCCAGCCGTGCATTTGAAGAAGAATACAGAATGAGTAAGTAGAGTTTATTCCAGGAATGTAGGATAGTTTAATATGAAGAAATCTATTAACATAATTCATCACATCTCTAGGTCAAAGGAGAAAAACCATATGATCATTGTAAAAGATGCCAAAAAGACATTTAATAAAATTCAACAGTCATTCAAGATTTTTAAAACAACAACAACAACAACAACAACCAACTGGGAATGAAACTTACTTTTTTAACATGAGAAAACTTACTTTTTTAACTGGCTGAAACTACCAGCCAGTAATCTACTTAACTGGGAAACACTCAGAATGAGATATAACTGCCAACCCTCACTCCTATTTTTAACCTTGTTTTAGAAGTTTTAATCAATGCAATAAGACAGGAAAAATAAATAAGAGGTAGAAATAGTTGGACGGAGAAAATCAGGTTATAATTATTTTCAGATGCTAAGATTTTCCTCCCAGAAAAAATCAAGAAAATTTATTTTAGAACCACTAAAAGAAGTTCAGAGGGATCAGCAATAACCAGGTAGAAAAGAGGATTTTTAAAAAGATCTCAATCAATATAAGGAACCAAAAAAATTAAAATATCACTAACACACTTAAGTAGTTATTCCTTAAACTTAAGAATTTTATAATCAGGCACACATAGACAAAGATTCAGGTAAATGGAGAGAAATCTCCTACGCCTAGATGGGAAGTCAGACTTTATAAAGGTAGTAAGCCTTCACATTAATTTACAAACTTACTACTTTTTCAATCAAAATTACAATGGTATTCTTGGAACTTGAGAAAGTAATTTCTAATTCAGCTAGAAAAATAAATGCATGAGAACCATCGAGAAAATATTGAAAAAGAAGAATAATGTGGCTTAACTTGCTCTACCAGCTTTTAAAATATACTATAAACCTACAACAAATAAAATATTGCTGTACAGGTGCCAAAAAAGAAAGATAGATCAAAGAAGCAGAATAGAAAGTTCAGGAATGGTTCCAAGTATAACTATACGAGAATTTATTAAATGACAAAGATAGCATTTATGTTCCATGGGATATTTGGTTGAACTAATGCATTAACTCTGTAAAGGCAAATTAAGTCACAATTTTACTTACATCATAGTCCAAAATAAACTAGAGTTGGACTCCAGAGTTAATGTGTTTAAATCATAAAATAAAGAGAAAAATATATGTATGTATATATACATATATTCCTCTTAAATATAACAACAAAGTCAGAAAATTTAAAGGGAGATATGGATATATTGAACCATCTGAAAATAAAGAACTTTCATACTATAGAGTGGGGAAAAAAATCAAATGATACAATACAAAACTTAAAATATATATGTTAGGTAAGGAATAACTTTAATACATTAAAGAGATTTTATAACACAATGATATAAAGACTAGCCCTCATTATAAAAATGGGGAAACAATATGAGTCAGTTTCCAACAGAAGTACAATTGATAAATATATGAACAAATGTTCAACTTTACTATTATTCAAAACCACTCACAAGTTCAAGATGGGGTATACCTCACATAAAGTTATCAAAGACTATAACTCACTGAGGGTGTTTGGATATTCACACTCTTCTACACTGCTCAGAACACAAATTAATACACACTTTTAGAGGCAAATAGCAATATATATCAGAAATCTTCAAATGGGTGTACTCTTTAATCTTCAACCAAGCAATTCTACCTGTACAGATTCATTCCTCCTTTCCCCTAAAAAAGTATAAAATACATGCTCAGAGGACATATGCACAGGAATATATTTTATAACATTATTTATAATAGAAAATAATCAGTGCTTTACAATAGGGAATTAAGTCAATTATGGTAAATGTATTCAATGGGCTATAATGAAGCTACTGATTCATTAAATCAGTCTACATAATTACCTGACAAAATGTTCAGAATATATTACTAAAGGAAAAAGCTAGGTATGAAATAGTATACATTGTTTGACAACATTTTTATAAAATACAGAAGCACAGAAAAAAAAATGGATATGCTTACAGTGATTATCTTAAAGTGATTGGATAATAGGTGATCTGTTTTTTTCTCCATTTGCTTTTCTGTATTTTGCTATTCAGGCACATCAAGCATGAGTTGCTTTTGTAATAACCACAAAAATCGTGTGTGAAGTATTTTGTATGTATATTACAGAGGCAACTGGAAGCCAGTGTTTAATTCTAAGAAGTGGAGTGACACAGGCTAAGTGAGGCTTAGGGAAATTTGTTTTCACTGCTGAGAGTGAGTTAGCTCAGAGGATTGAGAACTTGAAAAGAGGGCGATGTTCATCTGAACTTGGCTGTCAACTGCAGGGTAAGATCTTGAGGGCACAGCCTGCAGATGGTTACCAGGTTGGAACAGGTGAAATTTGAGGAAGCCCATTGGAAGTGAATCACCAGGAAAAAGTGACACAGAAATAAAGATGTGGTCACCTGTGGGGAGAGAGGGTGGGGTGGGCCCTAAGGACAAAAGGCTGGTGATGCAAATATAGCCACAGTAAAGTAGATGTGCATGGATGTAGAGGTGGGTCATCTTAATGAGGACACAACCATACAAGGTAGATCCTGAACATGAGGAAGTTCAGGGCAGAAGCTTTGCTGAGATAGAGGCTCAGAGTTTCTCTAAAACACTTCTTCCCACGTGAATAATTCTTTACCATTTACAAAAGCTGCTCTCTCATCTGATTCCCACAGGTGACCTGGTGAGACAGACATGACAGTCATCACTCCAATTGTACAGACGAGTGAGTGGAGACTGTCTTAATCAGTTTACCCAAGCCTCTGTGAACTGGTAGAATCAGGACCAGCCTGTCTTCAAATCCATTATTCTTTCACATACATCATGCTGTTTTGCTATAAATATAGGGAGTAGTTGAAATTACATAAGCATATGAATTTGCAAAAAAAAAAAAATGTGAAAGGTGGACAAAATAGGGCTCTAAAAGTTAGCAGGCACCAAAGAGAGTGTAATTATACAAATGAGTAAGAACTAAAAAGACTTAGGCTTTACAATGTAGTAGGATTTACCAGGACTTACAGTGGTGAGAATAGAAAGTAGGAATGGATTTATTCATTCTATAAACAATCCTCAAATCTGTCAGGGTAGTCTAGATTATAATATGATAAAAAAAACTCAGGATCTCAGTGTCTTAAAACAATAAATGTTTCTTTCTGGTTCATAGTACAAGTTGATCAGAGGATGTCAGAAAAGCTCTCTGCTCAACAAAAATCACTCAGGAAACCTGAGCCCAGGAAGCTCAGCAAGAAGCCAGCATCTTCAGTCATTGCTCCAGAAGGAAGAAAAAACACCAACAATTAAGTGCTTTGAGATAGAAGTGACATGCATCACTCCTGGCTGCAACCCATTGGCCAGAAGTGGCCACATGCCCCACCCAGCCACAGGGCCAGGAATCTGGAGAACCACAAAGACATGGTGAGCAGCACTCATGAACAGCAGGGCTACAAAACACCTGTGCTCAACAACAGGAAAAGTGCCACAATTTATTGAGCTCAAGGGTATCCCAATGAGGACCTTGACAGGTAAAGGCAGGCAGAAATGGGAAAGTCTATCTAAGAAAAGAAGAGACCATTTTATTGATTTCTAATAATAATACAAATTAGTGAAATAATTTGAAAGAAGATTGCCTCTTGGGGCACCTGGGTGGCTCAGTCGGTTAAGCATCTGACTTCGGCTCAGGTCATGATCTTACAGTCCGTGAGTTCAAGCCCTGTGTCGGGCTCTGTGCTGGCAGCTCAGGGCCTGGAGCCTGTTTCGGATTCTGTGTCTCCCTCTCTCTGCCCCTCCCCCGCTCATGCTCTGTCTCTCTCTGTCTCAAAAATAAATAAACGTTAAAAAAAATGTTTTTTGAGGGGCGCCTGGGTGGCTCAGTCGGTTGGGCGTCCAACTTCAGCTCAGGTCATGATCTCACAGTCCATGAGTGTGAGCCTCGCGTCAGGCTCTGCGCTGTCAGTTCAGAGTCTGGAACCTGCTTTGGATTCTGTGTCTCCCTCTCTCTCTGCCCCTCCCCCACTCACGCTCTGTCTCTACCAAAAAAATGAATAAACGTTAAAAAATAAAAAAAAAATTTTTTTTTGAAAGAAGGTTGCTTCTCTTTGCTAAATGGCAGGACTTAAAATAATAAAATCCTGGTTCTTCATCTTCTAGCACGAAAGTGAGGAAGGATATCAGAAGAGAACTGAGGGTCGAAAACAAATCAGTAACTGAGTTGTAAACAGCCAGTCAGTCAATGTTCATTTTAAAAGCATCCACTGCATACAGAGCATTATTCTAAAACCAGCCCCCATATTCAGCACACAGTGCTACACCACTCCACCCACACAGGGCAAATAGTTTTACTCATGGATGTTGAGGAACCAGAATCCTTCCTCTCCCCCAGGTGAAACTATTTGGTGCTTCTGGTAAACTGTTCAATATACTTGGCTTGGAGTTGCAGGAAGATGCATTCAGCAAATTATTGAATTCAAATTTTAACTTTAAGTTATTTACCATGTAAACTAATGATAATAATGGCCTCAGCTCACAAGGCTGCTGTAAAAAGGTGAAGTGTGAAAAAGCTTAACACGTAGTAGGTATTCAATAAAAGCTCTTTTCCTTGCTTTAATATAGCATCTCCAATTTTAGAATATCTGCCACAGGCAAGATTCCAGATGTGCAAAGCATGTTTATGACCTCAGATTTCATTTTACAAGACTTATATCTGGACCTTGTATAGTAACTTCGATAGAGAAGGTGTTAGATTTTTTTTCTCACGTAATTTCTTTTGCATATTGTACCTCCTTCAAAGGCCAAATAGCTAGTTATAAAGTAACCCCTTCTAGAGGTTTGCCTCATATCATGTGACAATTAGACAGCTCAAGAATAAAGTTCAAACATAATTCAGCTAGTGATGAGTTTGAGGGATTTGTCAGTTGACCAAACATGAACACCAGGAAAACTGACAGCCTGTTAGTGATGCACAGGCCTCTCCTTTGAGCCAGGTTAGGAACAAAAGCATTTGCCATAAGGACCTAATTTATCATTGGAAAAGATAGCAAATATGTTATTAATGAACGAATAAATCACTCTCAGGCAAGCAATGACTTCATTTTCTCTCGGGGGTGCTCAGCATAATATTTTTCCTGCAAACAGTACCCTTAGGCAAGCTCACAAGAGTCTTACAGGAGAGGCCAGAATGCATCTCTCTGCAGACCTCAAGCACTGCGCTGTGAGCAGAGCAGCAAATGCCCAATGCCCTAAAGTGCAACGCCCTATCTGTTGGCAGAGCAGTCTGCCACAGACTGAATGTTTGTGTCCCCCCAAAATCCGTATGTTAAATCCTAACACCCAATGTGTTAGTACTTGGAGATGAGGCCTTTTGGAGGTGACTAGTTTATGAGGGTGAAGCCCTCATGAACTGGATTAGTGCCGTTATAAAAGAGACTACAGAGAACATCCTTGGCCCTTCTGCCATGTTAAAACACAGCAAGACAACAGCCATCTACGAACCAGGAAGCAGGCTCTCACCAGACACTGAATCTATTGGTGCCTTGATCTTGACTTACAGCCTCCAGAACCATGAGAAATAAAACTGTTGTTTATAAGCCACCCAGTCTATTGTGTTCTGCAATAGCAGTCTAAACAGAATAAGATATTGTCCATCCTAGTGAGGCATGGTCTGAAGATCAATCTCTTCTCCTGGACCTTTGGCTTCTAATTGTGCGAAAAACTAGCCAAAATATGGATGACCACATACTGCATTGTGCATGGACTTCCTAGGAAATACAAACCCTCAGTGACTGAATCAGAGATTGCAGAGAGAGCAGAAGCAAGCAAGGAGAGGGAGATAAGAGAATAGAGAGAAGGAGAGGAAGGCAGCTGGGACAGGGAGAAGGGACATCACAGGAAGATCCTCTGACAGAAGGATACCATGAAATGGACAAATGAGTCACAGTGAAACTGCTACTAAAGATCTGGTAGTAAGGGCAACAGTGTGAGACATCCAAGGGCAGAGGACAAATGTGGGATATGGCAGTACCAGACCATCCCGCAATTCAAACTTGGCTGTGGTACTTTGGAAAAATCACTTAGCTTCTTGGAGCCTCTGCTTCCTCTTATGTAAAACAGGGATATTGTTTGTTCGTCTCAGAGGGTTGGAATGAAGATTAAATTAGATGGTATAAATGAAACCACAGGCAAAATAAATACCAGTCATTATGATTATTATGACAGTTTCACTTGCTCTTTCATTAATTATTCACTGGGTGCCTTCTATATGCTAAGCCTTATGCTTGGTGCCAGTGACACAATGACGAATACGTTAAAAATAACAAATAAAACCCTAGCATCTAAGAGCTCTAAATCTAGAGGAGCAGACAGGAAATATTGCAGAAATATTACAATTCTAGGATCAGTAAGGTTTTTTTTTTCTGTTAAGAGCAAAATGTAAATATTCTAGGCTCTACAGAAACTACTCTGTAGATATAGGCTAAGAGCAATCATAGACAATATGCAAATGAACGAATGTGGACCATGTTCCCAAAAAAGTTGGCAGGAGGCAAGGACAAAAACGTAAGCAGGACTGGATTTTGCAGGGCCTTCGAGGCCATGATAAGGGCTTGGATTTTATCCTACCAGGGATAGGACAAAATAACCCTTCCCCATTGTGTACTGTGGCACTGTCCCAAGTCTGTTCTTGAGGAACTGAAGATGTTGAGGAGGGTCATCAGAAAGTTTCCCGTGTCCTCTGAATCTCCATCCTGGATATTTTCAATATACATGTTAAAAGCTCTCAGAGGGGCGCCTGGGTGGCTTGGTCGATTAAGCATCGGACTTCGGCTCAGGTCATGATCTCACGGTCCATGAGTTCGAGCCCCGCGTCGGGCTCTGTGCTGACAGCTTGGAGCCTGGAGCCTGCTTCCGATTCTGTGTCTCCCTCTCTCTCTGACCCTACCCCATTCGTGCTCTGTCTCTCTCTGTCTCAAAAATAAATAAACGTTAAAAAAAAATGTTTATAAAAAAAAAAAAATAAAAAAAAAAAAAAAATAAAAGCTCTCAGAGTTCTCACCAAAAAAAAAAAAAATCCACTTAATTTTATGAAACTTTTCACATTCACATTTGCTTGATCAGAGAAGTCTCTTTTCCAAAGAACACCAAACACAACCCCCTGGACCCAATGTTCTGTGATAGAAACACTTTGGGAAGCACCAGGCAATGAGTCAAAAGCAGACCTTAGCAGCACATTCACAGCCATGATCTGCCTCCTGACTCCTTCTCTGTCCTCACTGTCAGCTGTACCTAAACACTCTAGACTCTACCAACACCAAAACACTTATTGTTTCCTATGGATACCATGCTGTTTCATGCCTCCTTACATTTACATGCTCTGTTCAACATGACTGGAAAGTTCTCATCTTTCTTGTCTACCTGCTGAACTAATAGATCTTAAAATCCAGCTCAACACTGTCCTCGTTTGTAAAGTCCTGAACAACATCTCTCCCTGAACCCACCCTGCCTTCCACAAGACACATGCACATATGCAAACATGTACACCTGCATGCAACAGGCATACACACATATGCATGAATGTACATGCACACATGTACAAAAACACACACAAATAAGGGCACTATTCCCTTCTCCATGTAACTTCATATCTTGTGCTTGATTCTGCTACTGTCCATATTATATTATATTGTAAGACTCCACCTGCTTATGCTCTCTATTAATAAAGACTGTTCCAGTGGCTTCTCAGTACTAGACACTATGCAGCTGATGTTTAAGTGGATAAATTCATTCATTCATTCACTCATTTCATCTGTGGAAAAGCATAATATGCATTTCACCACTACTGAGGTCCTAATTCCCTCATTCTTCTGTGGGAAGGTAAAGGTTATTTAACTGGGGGGTAAAAACAAGGTAACATAAGAAGGCATTTCTAGTCTTTGATCCTATGTTGAAAGACACAGGCTTCATTAACTTAATTTCAGGTATAGCACATGCAATTGCAGCATTTTAGTGAACTGACCTCCCTTGCTATCCTTGTCGCCAGTTAAGTGCATGAGAGACCATCATCAAGAAGAGAATCGGATGTATCCCTGCCTCCCCACCATTCAATACCAAAGTCAGACTGAGTGAAGAGCAGCAGGACGTATGTCTCATGACGATGAAGACCACAGCTTCTCAAGCTTGAATGGGCATCAAAATTACCTGGAGGGCTTGTCAAAAACATGTGTTGCTAGGCCCCACCCTAAAGTGACTGGGTAGGTCTTGGGTGGGCCTAAGAATCTGCATTTCTAGCAGTTCCCAAGGGATGATGGTGCTGCTGGTCCAGGCAACACACTTGGACAACTACTGATCCATGGTTCACTGACAACTTCCCAATGCCGCAACTGTACTAGCAATATAAATGGGCACACTGCCTGACTGCTCTTCTCAGGGAGATGGCAAAGAGGACCAACACTAGATTTAGATTCCAAAGACCAGCCTTGTGACAACTGGCCAATCAAAGAACCTCAGCAACTTAGCTTCTTCCATCAAAAAATGGCAATTATAAGCCCATCACTGCCTACCCTCACTGGTTTGCTAGGGGAATGTAATGGAAAAATGACCTACAAATGTCTATATCCTAGAAATTCAGAGGAAGAGTTCAAAGATGAATTTCTCCACATTAATCAAAAAGGTTTTCATACATGAGCACATAGACATACAATTTTAGCCACTGATGTGTTCGTTTGTTTCTTTTTATTGTTAAATATTATTCACAGTATAGATAGATGTGCCATGGAATTTAACCATTTGCTCATTGCATGAGACACCATTTTTTTTTAAACATGGCTTTAGGTCTCATATTCAGGTCTTTAATCCATTTTGAGTTAATTTTTGTGTATAGTGTAAGAAAGTGGTCTAGTTTCATTCTTTTGTATGTTGATGTCAAGTTTCACTCACATGTGGAATTTAAAAAACCAAACAAAACAAAACAAAGGAAAAAAGAGACAGGCAAAAAAAAAAAAAAACAAAAACAAAAAAAACCAGCCTCTTAAATACTGAAAACAAATTGGAGGTTGACAGTGGGGAGATGGGTAGGGGGATGGGTAAAATAGATACAGAGCATTAAGAGTACACTCAATGTGATGAGCACTGAGTGATGTATAGAATTGTTGAATCATCATATTGTACACCTGAAACTAATACAGTGTATCTTATTATATTTCAATTAAAAACTTGAAAATTTTTAAAAAGACATGGATGGTAAGAGATTTCGAGTAGTATTCAGGAAACAATGAACATTTTTAAACTTATTCTATCTTGTTCCAAAAATTATTTAAGACAGGGACAAAGAGTAGATCCATTTGGTTAGAAGAAGGGGTTCATCTAAAGAAGAGGTTAGCAAATGTTTCATAAAAGGTCAAACAGTAAATATTTCTAATTTTGTGGACCATACAGTCTCTGTCACAACTTCAGTTCTGCTGCACAAAAGTCACCATAGATAACACGTAAATGAATGAGAATGACTCGGTTCCAGTAAAACTTTATTTACAAAAACAGGCCCCAGGACTTAGTTTGTTGATCTCTATTTAGAGGAATCATGGAAGGTATAGTTGAAAGGGCAGGTTGGGATTGTAATAATCCAAAATGTCAATGAATTTAGAGTTTCTTTGGTGAACATTCAGAAGTTCCCAGAGACTTTTTTGAGCAGGTATTTGATGGAGAGAGGAACATTTTAGTCACAATCAGAGTGAAATGCTTGGAAGATTAATCTGGTAATGACAGATAAAGTTAATTCAAGGTGTGAGAACGGGAAAAATGGAAGAAGGAAAGAAGTTAAGTGACTACTGCAAAAGTCCAAGCTAAGAATAAAAAGGGCCTGAATGGGGCTGGTGTAATTGGACATAAGAGGAAAGGATGGAAATAAAATAAACTTAATTTTTTTTAAGTTTATTTATGTATTTTGAGAGAGAGAGAGAGAGAGAGAGAGAGAGAGAGAGAGAGAGAGAATATCCCAAGCAGGCTCTACACTGCCAGCACAGAGCCCAACGCAGTGCTCAGTCTCAGGAACCGTGAAATCATGACCCTAGCTGAAACCAAGAGTCGGACACTCAGCTGACTGAGCCACCCTGATACCCCATAAATAAACTTTAAAGAGAAGAACTGACAGACTTTGAAAATTGACTTAGATACCATGGCAAGGGAGACAGAGAAAACAAAAAATAACTCAGAGTTTTAAGTACACACTTTGGAATGAAGCAGACCTGAGTTTGAATTGTTTGTTCCAACATTTACTGAGCAAGTTATAAAATTTCAGTTTCAGTTCCCTCATCTGTAAAAGGAGTAAGAGCAGTGCCTCAGAATGCAGTTGGGCAGATGGAATAAAAATAATGCCAGTAAATCCCCTAGCACCATAACTAATATTTAGCTACTATTCATTAAAGGGCAGCGACCATGACATTGATTATACCAAAAGATCATTCTCCAATCCCCACCCCATTCTAGTAACAATTTTGTCACCAAATTTTTTCATTTTAAGTATCAAGAGCATTGCATGGTATCCCATTGTGTGTAGGTTCCATAGCTCCTGAGCCAAAGTCAGACACTCAACTGACTGAGCCATCCAGGCACCCTGAAGTTTCCATAGTTTAACCAATCCTCCATTTTTAGACATCTTGTTTCCACTATTTTGCTGTTTTTTAAATCATTTAGGATATTTTCAACTCCAAGGGACATAAACAATCCAAATCAAAATATTTTTTTTTAAATAAAGGAAATAGGTTGGGGAAAAAAGAACGCTTCAGTGGAAAAAGGAACAAATCTTGTCAATTGTCTCCTGTTAATTCTCCCACCTCCCTGTATGGATTATATTACCCTTGGAATACAACATTCAACTTTCTTAATTGCAAAGACTCCAAATAATGGGGCTATATCAAAGGCCACAGGCAAAAAGAACTTCTCTTAACAAAGCTAGATTTTCCTCCCTTTCTGCATTCAGATGGGCCACCTTCAGCTCAACTTGTCCCTTTCTTGTAGAATCCTACTGAAGACAGAATTATGCCACCCATGTTAACACCTGAGTTACTCCTATCACACCGCCCCCGCCCCATACTATATCTCTGAAGGCATACAGTCAAGATTCTAAAGTGAGAGGTTAAGAGGTTAAGAAAAAGCTTTGCGGTGATATAACAAGAGTCACCAACTTCTCAACCAGAAAAAATTGGGTCATCTTAGCCCAAGACTCTTTCTCCATGATTTGGCCATTTCTACATTTTAGGTCACTTACAGTCCACTCCTGGTACCAAATTATGGATCAGAAAGTGTTGCGAATAACAATAAAAACAAAAACAAAAGAAGAGCGCCACTCAAAATAACTTAAATGTGCATTATTTCACACAGCAAGAATAACTGAGTTGAAGCAACTCCTTTATTGGTTAATTTGACATTTATATACAGGCTCATCATCTATCTTTCTCAGTTCATCACTTGCCTATTTATGTCCTGTATCCATTCAATTGTGATATTTGACTTTTTCTTTTGATTTGTAAAAGTCCTTTATATATTAAGAATTTCAACTATTTTTGCTATCACACATGTTGAAAACATTTTCCCACTTTGATAGCTCCTTTTCAACTTTGTGATATTTTTGATATACAGAAGTTCATACTTTTGTTCATATATTATAAAGTTATCAATCTGTTTTCTTCAGAGTTGTATATTTAGTTTATTTGCTTAGAAAGCCCCTTCCTAAGACTGAATAACTCTTATATTTTCTTCTAAAATATTCATGGTTTAATAACATAGAAATATTTAAGTCCATCTGAAATTTATTTTGGTGCTAAGTGTAAGACAGGAATTTATTTATTTATTTTTTCCTAAACGGTAGCTAGTTATCCCAAAACACCTTTTAGGGTACATTCCCTTTCTCCTCTGGAATTCATGGTCACCAATATATACACTAAATTACTATGTAAAGTGTTTAGCCTCTTTTTTTTTTTTTTTTTTTTTTTTTTTTTTTTTTAGTTTTTTAAATCTTTTTATTTATTTTTGAGAGAGAAAAAGAGAGAGACAGAGCCTGAGCAGGGGAGGGGCAGAGAGAGAGGGAGACACAGAATCCAAAGCAGGCTCCATCCAGGCTCCAATCTGTCAGCACAGAGCCTGACTCGGGGCCCAAACTCACAGAGCACGAGATCACAACCTGAGCCAAAGTCAGACACTTAACTGACTGAGCCACCCAGGCGCCCCAGTGAATTTAGCCTCTTGAGCTCCCATTCCATTTCTTTCATCTGTCAGCCTATTCATGGGCCACTGTCACTATTTTCATTGTTGTAGCATGATAGTTTGTTTGCTACAAGGCATGGAAATTCCCTACACATATCTCTTCTTTTTGAGAAGACTCTTTAAAAAAAAAAAAGAAAAGGTTAACAAATATAGAAGCTTACTGCAGGACACTGAGACATTAGATGAATGGAATAGAAATACCTACATATCATTTTGAGAATCATCCATGATCTGAATTTAAAAATCACTACAAGATTGTCAACATCATGATGCTTTCTCTCTTTTTTTTTTAATTTTTTTTAACATTTATTTTTGAGAGAAAGAAAGAGAGCACAAGTGGGGGAGCCACACAGAGAGAGAGAGAGAGAGAGAGAGAGAGAGAGAGAGAGAGAGAGAGAAACACAGAATCCCAAGAAGGCTCCAGGTTCTGAGCTGTCAGCATAGAGCCTGACACGGGACTGGAACCCACAAACAGCAAGATCATGACCTGAGCCAAAGTTGGACACTCAACCAACTGAGCCACCCAGGCACCCCATCATGCTTTCTTTTTATTTCTTCTTTTTGTTTTTTTTTCTCTTTTTCAATTTCATACTTCT
Organism: Panthera leo; assembly: GCF_018350215.1. Lineage (NCBI taxonomy): Eukaryota > Metazoa > Chordata > Mammalia > Carnivora > Felidae > Panthera > Panthera leo. Next base: position 69,362,047 of record NC_056691.1, read on the forward strand.
CAATTTCTTCAGGATTTAAAATCTTGAGGGTTGATCTCATCTCATGACAACCAGTTCAATGTTTTTGTCACCAGACTGAACCACTTCCAGGAAAGCCCTGATAACCAGTATAATGATCAGGTCATCCCTCTCTATGGCTTCATCAGTGTAATTGGTCTCTAGAAACTCATGCAGGGGGCACCTGGGTGGCTCAGTCGGTTAACTACTGGACTCTTGATTTCCGGTCAGGTCCTTATCTCACAGTTCCTAGGTTCAAGCCCCACCCCCTTCAGGCTCTCTGCTGTCAGTACGGATCCTACTTGGGATTCATTCTCTTTCTCTCTTTCTCTCTCTCTCTCTCAAAATAAATAAATAAACATTTAAAAAAGAAAAAGAAACTCACATATAGACTTGGAACCCCAACCTATGGCATTGGCTTTCCAGGCATGGTATGTCCCTGCGGGTCAGTCTGATACAGCCTGAAGATGCCACCAAAGTCGAAACCCACAATAAGAGCAGAGATGCCTAAAGGCCTGTGCCCATTGCTCTGTGTGCAGTGTTGCTTCAGGCTGGCCATGTAGCAGGTCATTGTATTCCACGGTGACTGGGTCCTCCATGGTCAGTCAGCCGGTGACTCTGGCATTCCACCCCGGCCCTGTTGATGACCATCCTCAGATCGGCAGTGAACCCTGCAAGTACCACGCAGACACTGTCATCCAACGCACAGATCTTGCACATGGTTCTCTCATCCTACAGTTTGGCCACTGACTTCTTCTCCATGCCCAGAACAACAACGTCCTTTCCTCACGGGCCAACCGCAGTCGAGCCCCTCTTCATGGCCTCCTGTGCATACTCCACTTGGAAGAGGTGACAGTAGGACAAGAAGACGGTGATGACATGGTCGTAGCTCAGGTTGGTGGCTTGGAGGCGGGCCTGGGCAAAGCGCACACTCACGGCCACACGGCCCGAGGTTCACAATGCCTCTGAGAAGACTCTTGGCTGATTGGAATTTTTTTCTCTCAGATGATCTTTGCCTTTGTTTTTGTCAGGCTACCCTCCCCCCAAACTGTGGTTTGGTTGTAATAGAAATAAATGTTGACATTAATTATGGAGAGAAATGGAATTTTTATAATATTGAGTCTTTCCACCCTGAAACATCTTCATCAACCCATTTATCTAGTTGTCTTTAGGAATTCCCTGTGAAGTTTTATAGTTTTCTTCATATGATATACATATACATATACATATACATATACATATACATATACATGTATTTCTTAATTTCCAGGGCTTGGGGGTAAGGGGTAGTCTTATAGTATTATTATAGTCTTATTGTTGTTATTATAAGATATTTTCTATCATCTTATTCATAATTATTTTCTAGTTGGCTGTATTTTGTATGTCCAACTTAACTAAACTCATTAGGACTCTTGATTTTTCTAAGACTCTTAATTTTTCAGGTGATTGTTATTGACTCTGCAGGTAGGTAATCTGATCCTTTGCAACTAGTATTTCCAATATTATGTCTGGTTTTTTCCCATTTTATTATGTTGAACAGAATTGAATTTTCAGGAAAATGTAATATATTAGTGACAGCAACCATCTTAATACCTTGCTGTTAATGTTAATAGGAATGCTTCAAATATTAGGATAAAGCATATGAAATTGCCATTTTCCAGCCCCCATTCCACCCCCCCAAAAATCAAGTGTCAGCAATTTCCTATCTTTCAATCTATTATTTGGCCATTTGGTGAATTTCAAATAGGAATTCATATTGATTAAACAAAAATTTTTGAGTGCCTTCAGTGTGACAGACATGGAATTAAGCCGTGGGGATGTAACTCTAAGCGAGACAAACACAGTTTCTGCCATCTTGGAGTTAATATTACTATGGGAAAAAGCAGATATAGTTCAGCTAACCAAAAAAAAAAAAAAAAATTAACGAACCAATTAAAATAGTGAAAAAGCTGAGAGGAATTATGTGCTAGGAAGTGGAGCAAGGGCACAGCTCAGACAGGATCAGTCCTTTTAAGGTGGGACACTGAAGCTGAGAGCCAAAGCCTGAGACACAGCCACCCACACGACGAGCTCTGAGGATCAGTCCGGGCAGAGACAGCTAAGAACAGGCTCTGAAAGGAAACTTGGCTGGTGAGTTCCTGAATCTATGGTCATGTGGCCAGAACGCCACAAAGTGGGTCCCCAAGCCACAGGCCAAGCCTGAGCTGGTGACGGTGCGAACAGAGTTTTTTTTTTTTTTTTTTTTTTTTTAATATATGAAATTTACTGTCAAATTGGTTTCCAAATTATGGAAAGAGCCTAAATGTCCATCAACTGATGAATGGATAAAGAAATTGTGGTTTATATACACAACGAACAGAGTTTTGAACTGAATGTGGATTAAGATTTACGTTTGGAATGGGCTGTTAATTGAAAATTAGATCTCTTTCACTGATAGAAGTGACAAGCAAGTGACAGGATCTGTTCCGAGTTGGTACACGGGGTGGGAGAAGGGGTGTGATGGAGCACCTTCAGAGGCACTGGTGAGAGAGATAAATAAAACCTGATAGTACCCTACTGCATTCAGTCATCCTATAAACCAGTTCCACAGGCTGCAGAGGCAAGCTGAGGATACATCTGTGTAGGTGTTGAACTTCATTTGCAAACCAAAAGGAAGCAGTAATGCTTTCTGAGCAAAGGCTTGATTCTCCAAAATCAGAGAAAGGATCACAGGACCCTAAGACAGAAGAGGAACAGGGATGTGCCTCTCTGTGGCTCTCACCTGTGGCTGGGCCTGCATTATTTGTACATCTTTTAAAATCCAGCAAAAAGTTCCAATGAAACAAATTTTCACAGCTACCCCCCAGGCCAGAAAGTTACATAAAAGTTGTTCCACTCGCCTGTTGTCATATTTCAGAAAAGATGAACAAGTTGTATGTGAAGCTGGATGAAAGACCAGTGGCAGAGAAAAGCCAGAGCTGGGTTCCAGCCAAGTCTATAAAGACAAGGGAAAATTCTGGAGGGTAAAGCTAATATGACAATGGGCATTCTAGCAGGTAGGTAAGGCATAAGCATAGGGTCCAAAGGAGTAAGGCTCAGTAAACGGTGGGAGTCCTAGAGGAACATACATATGGTATGGTTAGGAAGAGGCAGAGTGTGACAAGGGTCAGGGGACACTTGAAAGCCCAGGATTTAGTGGTTGATACTATATGGCAGAAGTGGCAATGAGAGGTCATCACATCCCTGTCCCCAGGAGGCAACTGGGTCCCAGGCCAGATCAAGGCTCTAGACCTTGCAACAGGCTTATATGACCAGACAGCTCATTTGATCCAGAATATACAACACAAAAAGAATATCCAAGGGGCTGAGGGTGTTTACTCGGGTCCAAAGGGATCTAAGGCCTGGGCAGAGGCCAGTTGAAAGAAGGAAAGTCAATGAGTATAGCGTGGGAGAAGGTAACAAAGCAGAGGCAAGGCAGGGACAGGGTCTATTTGGCCTCACAGGACTTTCTAGGCCTGATGACAGCAGCCATCCAACCTCACCCCTTTCCCTCTCCTTGAGGAGGCTCTCCTCTCCCTCACAGCCTTTCCCTGCTTATGCCTGGGCATGTTAAAACTCTGACGTGAGTTACTGGAAACGTAACTTGCTACTTGCATGTAACGATGTAACAAAAGAACAAGGAAACACTGTGAGCGTCACAGGAGAGACTCAGGACCAATGGGCCACTGGTCGCCACGGTAACCACAATCAAAACAAGGATTCCAGCTTTCCTGAAGCCCTTGTTTAATGATGATTGTGTTACAGAGAGAGAGTAACTAATCCCACAGTGCATTATAAACAGAGTTGCTAGTATCCAACATCATCAATGACGGAGAAAAATAACTTCTAACTGGACAAAGTACATTTCTCAGGGTTTATGTGCATCTCATGCCAAAAACAAAACAAAGCAAAACCACCAACCCATGGAGGGAATCTCAGCTCAGCTTGAAATCATTGTTTTATCCTTGTGTCCTTTTTTTTCTTTTCCACCCCAGTTTTCAGAGAGAGATACCTTCCTGAACTCCTAAGAAACATGATACATTTGCTTATAAACCCAAACATGCATATCCCTACCCCTATGGGTAAAAAGGACAGAAATGTAATGATTACTATGAAATACTCGCATTTAGAGTGGATTTAATAAGTTTTTTTTATGTGATCAGGGCAATACATAATCCAGGCTTATCTCTTTGAAGCAGATTGTTCCTTTCTAAATGCCTGATGCAAATGTGAAACACAACCTTCCCTCTCCTTTCCTAGCTTCCCTCTCCCCTGGCTGGGAACCTCTTAAGGCCCACTGCTGCCACCCACTGGTTGGGAAGCCAATACACAGCTTCCCTGGCTTTGGATTTCTTAGTCTCTCTGAGGCCGCCCCGCAAAACCACTGCGACCCTTGGATGGGGTACAAGTTCACCAATCTCTCTTCTCTGTTTCAAAGCCTGTTCCACTTTGCATCTACCATACAGCTCTCATAACAAGAGAACACTCTGGATAAGTGAAAATAAGCACATAGGGAAGCCAACTTCAGTTTTCTTTTCCACTCTGACTCATCATTTGGGCCAAAGGCCCAATACCAACTTACTCTAGTTCCCATGTCTCATTTATATTTGCATGGAGAGTCTGATAAGGTGCTGATTAGGCGATGAATTGACTGCCTGATAGTCAGGTATCTATCCCTGGACCAATCAGCTCTGGCCAGGGGTAAGGGTTATCTTGTACTAATATGGCTGTCCAGTCTGTCCCCAGAGGCCATTCCCAAAGAACGGAGGTGAAGTAGGGTTCTCAGAAAACCACATTCTTTAACAGGCTCTGAAGCAACTTAACCTTCAGCTGTCATGCTCTTTCATTGTGTGTGCTATTCTCTTGACTTTAACATGGAAGTGGTATCATACACAGAGTTGTAATAAGTGCCTTTCCTTGGTGGCTGCACCGTTTTCTGGTATATAACCACAAGCAATGACCTAGCCCCTCTGACCTTCCTTTTTTTTTTTTTTTTTTCACCTTTAAAATGAATCTGCCCCATGAGATTTTCATGGGGATTTAAAAGAAAAAAGATCACATATGTAAACTACTCAGCATGGAGCGTGGCACAAAGTCAATGCAAAATTAACATCAGATGCTATTATCCCCATCATCACTACATCATCACCATCATCGAGTCAGGAAGGCCATTTTCAGAGTTTCAAGTTGAACATTAAATTTACTCCCAGTCAACTTCAGCCTCCCCATCCTATTTATTACACCAAAAATAATCAGCTGGTCATGAATTCAAATGCTTGCAATTACTACCCAGGATATGAGTCTTCCCATCCAGCATGGTAAATGGAACAGATAAAGTCAGTTCTGACCAAATTTTACCAGAAACTGGATAGGCCAAAGAGTAGAAGGACATCATGTGAGATGAGGAAAAAGAAGCACATTCTCCAGCTTTATGAATTCCTGGATGCTAGAACAGGATTCCTCAGAATGATGTGAAACTAAATAATCAGCAAAGATGAAATTTTTAAGGTAATCTGATCCAGTGCCAAGAAGTTTATTTGGGAGGAAAATATTCCCTAAGAGCTGAAGGATGTTTCAAAGGGCTCATCAGTAAACCTTCAAAAAAAGAGGCTCCTTGTTGGGACTTTGTGAGTCTGGATGACTTTGCAAAGCAATATGGTGTGGCCACACCCTCAAGATCCTAAAGACCCAATAATTGGGAAAGGAATATATGGCCAAAGATACTTAGCACCTTACTTTTAGTTGCACCTTGTGGAAAGAACTTTGCCTGCAAATGCAATTGTATAACATCTCAAAGGAGCTTACAGTCTACATCAGAGCAGGAACAGTGCAGGTGAGAATGGGAAGACACATAGGCCAGGCCACTGCCCTGGATCTTGGAGAACAGACTCTTCAATATACCAGCTCAGAAACCCTGGGCAAGTAACCCACCCTCTATGTAACTGGGGAGAACTGAATCAGATCAATGATTTTCAAGTTTCGCCACCTGGCCCTACAGTCCCTCTATAAATTCAGAAGCCGTTGCAGGTTTGGGAGGAAAGATAAGGAGTGCAAGTAAGACTGAGCCTCGGGTTCCCACCACTACCATTATAATGACTTCAGCTAGACAATCTCTGCCCTTTTGATGATCCAGATAAGATTCTGTTAAGAAAAATCCTTCATGTTTCTTAAGAAAAAAAAAAAACTACGTGATTTCCAAACCCATTCTAGTTCTAACAGTCTATGGTTTCAGATGGAGGGAACGGGATTGCTTCACGAAGAGGCTGGAATGGAGGGTTGACATGAGATCACAAAGAGCCTTGCACACCATGCTAGGGCATTTTTGCTCCACCCAGTGGGGAGCCATGAAAGGGGAACAATACGACCAGGTCACTATGTTCGCAGAGTGCCCTGAAGACTTGGATGAGCGGAGTATGCACTGAGAGTTGGTTGGCAGTGTTCCAACACCATCCAAACAGAAAGTAGTTCATCAGTGTTTTATCAGAGAGGTGAAAAATAGGAAAGAAAAATGGATGGGACAGAGGCCAGCATCCTCCATCCTGTTTGGGGTTTTTTTGTCTTCTAACTCCATTCCCATCCTCAAAAAGCTGAGTAAAAATGACTCTTTTCACTTGCCAACAATGTTACTGACCAATCCCCTTACACAAGATGAGCACAATGACACCATGGTAAGGGGCGTGTCATCTTCAGCTACTTAACAAAGGCCAGGACACTGTTCCCCAACCAGATCATGTCAATGGTTGGCCACCTTGTTCAACTTCCCCATGACCCACATGCTCCCAAGCTCCCAGCTATGCAGCTGCACATCCCGAATCAGCTTTGAAGAGGGACTTCCAGAATGTCTCTGTCCCAGCAGCTTCCTAGCTCACCATATCTGCTCCATCAGGGCAGGGAATCCCCACAGATGTCCTAGTGGGCTTGTTGAAGACAGAAAAGCCATATCCAGGCCTGTGATTTACGATGTGGCATGAACTGAACACTCTTCTCATGTTCTTGAGTCCAACACAAATGAGCAAAAGCAGATATGTAAAGCTGGCGCTAAGAGAATATGCTACACCTTTAAAAACACCTCAGCTGTCTGGCAACCTGCTGTGGAGGGCTCACTGGGAAGCAGGACACCATTCCCTTGACTGTAGCTATGAACCTGGTTCTGGAAAGAGCTGTCAGCCCACACCCCCGGCACCAGGCTTCTCCTATCATTCCCACCAGGTTGCCTAGCCCTTGCCAGGGTGTATACACATGCTATTCCTCTGCCAGGAACACCCTTCCCCCAGATTCTTTTTAGGTGTTCATAAATTCAAATCATTTTTGAGCTAATTCAACAGAGTAATGAATAACAACTTCTTCCTGCAATCCATCTTCTTGAAATCAACTTTGTTTCATACGTTAGCAACGAAATTTTGGAACCAGAGAATTGAAATGCAGAATTTTCAATAGTTATCAAGTCCAATCCATGCATTTTGAATTTGAAGAAATAGACCCAGACAGGGGAAATGACTTTTCTAAAGTCACACAAGAATAACCAACACTAACAGATATTAATGCTAGGGGCTATGCTAAGTGCTTCACACACATTAGCACATTTAATCTCACAATGTCCCTCTGAGGTAGGTGCTATTTATTACTAGCCTCATGAGAAAACTGAAAGGGGAAAGGACTAATCCAAGTTATATAAGCTTGATGATATCAGATGAAATTCTAGATGGGTGACCCCTGGGGGATGGGCAGGGAGACAGAGAGAAAAGGTGAGTGGAGGATGGTCTCCATGAGTAAGCCAATCAACTTCTCCTCTCTGAATTTCAGTTACTAAATCTGTGAATTGAAGATAATTTTCTTAACTGCAAAGCACTATGCAAATGAAAGAGAAAAGGGTGTTTTTACAAAGTGAAAAGAGGATTTATTGTTATTTTCTACTTAAAAGACATTCTTATGTTGAAAAATAATAAAATACTACAGAAAGAAAAACATGAGGAAAATAAACATTATCCATTCCATTATCCAGAGATTATTAGCATCTTAATGTTAATACAAGAAATCTGTTTGTGTTTATATGTGTGCATATAATTATTAATAAATGGGATCATACTCTTCATGCTGTCTTGTGATCTATTCTTTTCACTCAAGTTATACCTGGTGAAAAATCAAGAGAATTTTATTTTCAGGAGGCCATTCTTCTGAGCTTAGATCAGCCCTGTGAGAAGAACCAGGTGGTTTACTTATCATCCTCTTGATGGCTTATGCAACTGGTCCTCAGAGGCAGCATCATCACCCATAGGGCCCTTGGTCCTGCACAGAGGCCAGGGGAACACATGAGAGCTGCAAGCCATCCTGCTCCAATCCAGAGGCCAGGGGAACACATGAGAGCTTCAATCACCTGCTCCAGGCGAGCCCCCTGGCACAGCTACAACATCCAGGGAAGAGGGCCCTTGTGTGATTTCCATAATGGCACTGTGTGCGCTGGTGTCTGCGTAGGGTTGACTCTAGCCATGCAGACCCTGGATCCAGAGAGCCTGCTTCTGACAACACTGAAGCCAGCAAGGGCAAGCACAGTCAGCGCCATCCATCTGCCCCGTCTGTGCCAGATCTATGCCCCATGCCCCAGAGCACAGGGTCAAACCACAGCATGCGAAGAACAGGCTCTGAGAATGGGTGCTAAGTCAGTTCTGCTCTATGGATGGAGTGCTCACAGTGGTTTCATTCTTTTCCTCTAAACAAATTTTAGGAAAATATCCAAATGATAGGAAATTGAGCAAAGCCTCAGCCCAAATGCTTGTTCATGTACCACCTGGGAGAACCAGGAGGTTCTGAGTCCAGTTTCCCTTTAGGCTGTCTCTGGTGGTCTCTATATTTATCCAAAGTTCACTGAACTAAAGCAGTTGCAGGGTGAATTCATTTTCTATTACAGCACAATAAGTTACCCAAAAATTTAGCAGCTAAAAATGACAAGCATTTCATATCTCAAAGTTTCTGTGGGTCAGGAATCTTGAGCACAGCTTTAGCAGGACACTTGGAGTTCAAGGTTGCTCATGAAGTTGCTGCTAAGCTGTCAGCCAGGGCTGCAGTTGTCTCAGAGTGTAACTGGGACTAGAGAATCTGCTTTTAAGTTCACCCACATGGCTGTTGGCATGCTTCGGTTCTTTGCCAAATGGGCCTCTCCATTGGGCTGCCTCATAACATGGCAGCTCACTTCCCCCAGCACCAGGGAAGCTGGCAGCGGGGTGCGGGAGAGGAGAGGGAAAAAGGAGAAAAGGGAGGGGGGTGGGAGGGAGACAAGAGTGGATACGGTCTTTTGGGTTTGGGTTGGGTTTTTTAGAGAGAGAGAGTGAAGTGAGAGACGAGCAGATGACAGAGGGAAAGAGAGAGACTCTTAAGCAGGCTCCTCAGTCAGCTCAGAGCCCAATGTGGAGCTCGATCCTATGACTCTGGGATCACGTTCTGAGCTGAAATCAAGAGTCAGATGCTCAACAGACTGAGCCATTCAGGCACCCCAAGTCTGTTTATAACCTAATCTGAGGAATGACCTCATATCACTTTTGCAGTATTCTATTCAGTAGATCCAGCCCATACTAAAGGGAAGGGAATTACAGAAATGCACCACCCTCCATCCTCTTGTCTGGAACATAGATATAATAGCTAGATTCTGCCAGTCACCTTGGCTGGTGAGGATGAGGGCCACACCCTAGAGATGGTGGATCAGAAAACAGGAAGGAGAAGCCTGAGTCCCTGATGACTTCACCACATCATCATTGCCTCTTACTCAAGAGATAAAACTTTAAGTGTTGAAGCCATTCTTGACTTGAGGGTTTGTGTTTGTTTTTTGTTTTTGTTTTTTTTCACATGCAGGTGAGTGTAATCTTATCTGAGCTAGGTTGAGCTAGCACTAACCTCAATTAAGGGTTCACATTCAACCAGAATATACATCTTTTAAAGAGGAACATCTAAACTCAGGTAAAGTTTTCACCCAACATCACCCAGCTAGAGACTGACAGGAATGAGACCCAAACTCCTGGTCTCTACATTTACCCAAGCTGGTTCTGAGTGTCCCCAAAATTTGTTGAACACTCAAAGCTCTGTTTGGGATGTTCCTGGCAGCTGGAAAGGTTCTGATTTCCCTCAGGCTATGTATTTGTACCAGAACATTCTCTGCTCTGTTTCTCTGCTTACCAAGTAAACAAGTGAAATAGAAGAGGGAAAATATTTTGGACGAATTGATGATTTGCAGTTCAAACACTTTTGTCTTATGCACACTCAAGCTGGTAGCCATGGAAACCCTCATTTCATTTCCTCAGCCTCTTTGAGCACCATTCCCTCTTTTGGAGCCCAGAAGTTAGCAGCAGCTATAGATTAAGTATGTTTCACAGAGGACCAAGGTGGCATAATTTTTCAAAGAACTTTGGTACACATGTCCATAACCTGGAAATGATCATGTTTTCATTACAGAGTTGTCTCAGATGGCTTGTCTCTTTAGAAAGAGCCTTCCACCCCACTTGCCAGAAGAACTGTCAACAGAGCCATTCAAGACAGAATCATTGTAGGTGTAATGTTAAGTATTTTATGTTGCAGAAGACATGCTTAACATCCTTGTCCAGAAACATCCCTTGCTCCAGGACTGGCTATGCTCAGTACCTGCTGAAGGACTGGGCCTAAGCTGCCATATTTGAACTGTGTGATTCCTGCTTCCTGCGTCCATGGTCTCAAGCTTGTCCCTTGACCCTGGGGAAGCCAATGTATTAGTTAAGAATCTTTCTCTTGAGGGGCGCCTGGGTGACACAGTCAGTTAAGCATCTGACTTCAGCTCAGGTCATGATCTCACAGTTCATAAGTTCAATCCCTGCACTGGGGTCTGTGCTGAGAGCTCAGAGCCTAGAGCCTGCTTCAGATTCTGTGTCTCCCTCGCTCTCCGCCCCTCCCCCACTTGCACTCTGTCTCTCTCTCAAAAATAAACAAACATTTAAAAATTTAAAAAAAGAATCTTTCTCTTGAGAACTTGAAATTAAAGATGCAGAGACTGGCATTAATTGATCAGTAGCAGTTAAATTAAAAGGTTATGTAGCTTTAGAGCTGGAACTACCATTCTTGCCTAGTACATAAGAAGAAGAAAAAAGAAACAGTCTACAAAGAAGAGGGAGATAGGCTTAGGTAGAAAAAAAAAGGAAAATAACTCATGTGGCCCTAGAAAAAGAAAGTAGCCACTTCAATTCCTTCTTCTTTCATTGACTTATAATTGACATACATTGTATTAATTTCAGGTGTACAACATAGTGATTTTATGTTTTTATATATTATGAAATGATCACCTTGAGAAGTCCAGTTACCACCTGTCCCTATTCAAAGTTATTACAATATTATTGACTGTACACCCTACCCCTACATAATATCACCCTACGTAATATCCCTGTGACTTATTTTATAAGTGGAAGTTTGTACCTCTTAACCCCTGTCATCTATTCTACTTGTTACTCCATCCCCCACCTCCACCACTGCTGGCAATCACCAGTTTGTTCTCTGTATTTATGCGCCTGTTTCTGTTTCATTTTGTTTATTCATTTGTTCTGTTTTTTAGATTCCCATATAAGTGAAATCACACAGTATCTGTCTTTCTTTGCCTTATTTCACTCAGCATAATAACTCTAGGTCCATCCACATTGTCACAAATGACAAGATTTCATTCTTCTTTATGGCTGAGAAATATTCCATCGTGTGTATGTGTGTGTGTGTGTGTATGTATGCGTGTGTGTACATCTTTTTTTAAATCTATTCTATTGATGGACACTTAGATTGCTTCCATATCTTGGCTATCATAAATAATACTGCAATGAACATAGGAGCACATATACCTTTTCAATTAATGTTTTTGTTTTCCTCAGATAAATACCCAGAAGTAGAATTGCTGGATCATATGGTAGTTCTAGTTTTCATTTTGGGGGGAGCCTCCATACCATAGGGACTTCACCAATTTCCACTCCTACCAACAGAGCACAAGCCACCTCAATTTTTAATAGCTTCCCAGTTCCCAGCTCCAATTTTCACAGGCAAGGCTATGCTCCATTCCTGTGTCATGCTTCAGGACTCATTCAGGGCTTAGAGTCTGAATGGCTTTTTGCTCCTTGCCACAATGATGCACCTTCACCTTACAAATCTTTTCCACCTATATTATCTTGTTTGCCCTTCCTCAAATCCCGGAAGACCAGGAGACCAGGAATGATTACCCTCACTCTTCTTTTGCAGTTAGGGAAACTAAGGCCCAAAGAGGGGAGGGAAGTTTTCTAAGATTACTAATCCAGCCAGCTATAAAGGACAGAATTTGAACTCAGGTCTTCTGACTCAAAGTGTGGTGTTTTTCCCACTATATCACGTGATCAAGAAAAACAGAAATTGAGAGTAAATTTTACTAGAACTCCTGTAATTCTCTTGGACACTCAAGGAAGAGACAAGTAGATGTGGATCCTCAATGGCGAAAGAAGCAAAATCATGAAGCTGGTTTTATTTTAATCATTTCCGTTTACCTCTTGAACTGCAAATTCAACTGCCTAAAGGACCAGGCTGGTAAAGAGAAAAGAGTAAAACAAACCAGTGTGTTACAGTTGGGAATGGTGGAGACTGGAGCAAACTACAGAGCTCATGACCAACTTACAAAGGTCAGCTGCTACTCAACTTCAGCTGTGTGGGAAGGCAGATTTTATATTACCAGATCTTCTCAAGTTCTATGAGAACCTAGAAATCTGACTTTTTCTAATTGTTAGTGTAATTTCTAATCTGAAATTTCCTAATTGTTAAAACATGTGTCAGCCAAACAAATTACACACATGCTGGCTAGATACTGCCCTTGTGTTGCCAGTTTGCCACCTCTGCTCTGGATTGCAAGCCTTTGAGGACAAGACCTTGCACTATTATTCATCTTTACATCTCTAATACCAAGCACAGAGGAGGCACTCAGGTAAGTTGATTAATTCAATGGATTAGATGAAAAGCATGTCGTCCTGGTCTCTATTCAGATGATGGCCCCTCAGAGAGGTCTTCGCTCACAACCTATGGTTATCCCCCATTATCCACTCTCTATTTTTTCTATGAAAAAGACCTCTGAGTATTATCCAGGCATGGAATGAAGTCTGGAATAAAGAAAACATCTGCTCGGTCTTTCTTGCAGCTACGTGTGGCCATGTGACTAATATCTGACCAAAATAACGAAAATAGAGATAATGTGCACAACTTCCAGGAAATACCTTCAAGACAGGGCCATGTCCTTCTCTTTCCCTTTCCTCCAGATGTGACGGCTGGAGCTGAAGCGGCCATGTAAAACCACGATGTGCAAGCTATATATTGAGGATGGTGGAACAAGGGGATAAAGAGCTGGACTCTTTGATTTTGCACGAGAAAAAAAAATTGTATACTTCTACCTTGTTCAATCTATTGTTTTAGGGGGTTTCTAAAAGGACAAATCCTCCTTCTCTATCCTCTCCTCCTGCTTTATTTTTATTGAACACTTAACATACCTAACATAATAACATATATCTTTTATTTATTATTTTTGTTCTGTACTAGATTATAAGCTCCCTGAGGGCAGGGGCTTTGTTTTGCTTACAGTTGTTTCCTCAGTGTTTAGAAGAGTGCCTGACATATGGTAGGTGCTTAAAAAATAATTGTTGAATGTATAAATGAAGTGGATTAGATTGGATTAACAGTGAAACTGAATTAAATGACAACCTAAACCCAGTTTCGTACCAGCCACCATCACCCAGATTTGTTCAATACTGCCAACAAATTACCCCAAAGGTTTTGGTCAAATGCTAAAGAGGGGGAAAACCTTCAGCAACACAAAGGACTGCTCCCAAAGTTACAAAGATTATGAAAAAGGGGGAAAAAATCCAAAAACACATTTCCACTTCCAAAAGCAGCACTTTAACAACAGCTGCCCCATTTCTGCTCTGTGACAGCCAGACCCCAGGTCCAGGCAGGGCTCCAGGGCAGCTGCAGCGTGAGAAAGCACACACTCTCAGTCCAGCACTGCTGGAGCCACTCAGTATACTAAGTTCAAGACTGGCCTCCTCGATTCTAAATAACATATATTTTTAATTGTTTAAGCCACATTCCAAAAGGGGAGTGCTGCCTCCCATGTAGGAAGATAAGCCTCTACTCAAAAAAGGAAGCTGCTAAGCAAGGCCTGGCTCAGCCAAGTGAAAGCCCAGGAGACTTGACCCAGACCACCAAGGAAGGTGGCAAGGCCCAAGGCCCTGTGTGGCTCCTTCTCAAAGCAGTAGCAGTGACTTTCCTAATTAACAGAGCAAGTCTCCGGGGAGCTGAGGAACTCCCCTGCCCCCACTTCCAGAAGAGGTAGGAAGACCAGTTAAAAAGATCCAAACTCACAACACTGGTTCAAAGGCCCAGGCCTAGAGCTGGGGGCCAGAGCCTGGACCTTTCCTGAAAGAACACTTGGGGTGGAACAAGGGGGTGGGGGAAAGAAAGACTGTGTGTGCTAAAATGCCACATTATATACTCAAAATAAACACCTGGCAGAACACCTCCACATCTGGAGCACGTCACAAGACTCAATTACATTTGGCCAGGCCAAGTGCCCCACAGCTGTTACAGACTATAGATGGATAATTAAAAACAGCAGGTTGCCATGGCACAAAATTGGTCGCTGCTGAACGAGTTGTGTGTTTGTCTTTAGAGCTGAAGTACTAGAAGTGAGTTATGTCTTTGGGGGACAGGAAGGTGATTTCTCAAGACACCCAAATGAGAGGAAATAAAGGATAAAAGGTACTAACCTATTAAGCACCTCCCTTGTGCCAGGCGCCACAAGTGTAGTTTTTCCTTTAATCCACACCACAATCCTAAAAATAGGAGTTATAAACCCCTTTCTCTAGACAAGTGATGGAGACTCGGTGACATGCCCAAGAGTCCCAGAGCAGAGCCAAGTGGCCAGGCCAGCATTCAACTCAGGTCTGACTCCAAAGCTGTCCTCTTTTCCTTCTATCACCAGATCACTAGTCTAGACCCAAAAATGCAAATGTTGCCAGATTATGCCTGGGCAAAGAATGCCAATGAACCCAGGGTCACGTGGGTAACTTAGTTAAATGTATGACTCTTGATTTCAGCTCAGGTCATGAGATCGAGCCTCACATCAGGCTCTATGCTGGGCATGGAGCCTGCTTGGGATCCTCTCTCTCTCTCTCTCTCTCTCTCTCTCTCACTCACTCAATAAATATTTAAAAAAAAAAAAAAAAAGAATGCCAATGAGACCATAGACATGAGTAAAGTGCTGGTCCCCTAAATCATTTGCTGCAAAAGGATAATCTTTGAACACACACACACACACACACACACACACACATTATATGTTAATCATCTGGTAAAGAAGGGGCCTCAGGCTTTGTGAAAATCAGCAAATTGTTCTTTAACCAAAATGTGAAGGCTTTAGAAGATGGTGTATGATTGCAGGAGTGCAAGGGGCAGGACCAAGAAGGGGCTCTGGCATTCAGGATCAAAGTGCATGTATGGCTAAACATGGGGATAATTCATGAGGCCATATGCAGCAGCATGAGGTGAAAGAAGGAGTCTCAATGACTCTACTCTCTCTAGCTACACTCCATCAGCCAGATCATTATTAGGCCTCTGACCCTGAACCTCTTCAGTGTGTTGGATTGGGTCTCCAAAAAGATACATCCACATTAACTCCCTAAAACTTGTGAATGTTGTCTTATTTGAGAAAAGGGTCTTTGCAGATATAAGTACACTAAGAATCCTGAATTATGTGGCTGGGCCTGAAATCCAATGACAAGTATCCTTATAAGAAAAACGCAAAGACCGGGGGCCACCTGGGTGGCTCAGTTGGTTAAGCATCCAACTTCAGCTCAGGTCATGATCTCAAGGTTCGTGAGTTCGAACACCACATCGGGCTCTCTGCTGTCAGCATGGAGCCCGCTTCAGATCCTCTGTTCCCCTCTCTCTCTGGCCCTCCCCCCTCATGTTTGTTCTCCCTCTCTCTCTCTCTCAAAAATAAATAGATATTTTTTTTAAAAAGGCAAAGGGAGATTTGAAACATAAAGAAGAGAAGGCAATGTGAAGGCAGAGGCAGAGACTGTAGTAAGGCAGCTACAAGGTATGACAACAGCCACCAGAAGCTGGAAGCAGCAAAGAAGAAATTGTCCCCTAGAGCCTTTGGAGGAAGCGTAACCCTGCCAACACTTGAATTTCAGACTTCTGGCTCACAGAATGGTAAGGGAGTACATTTCTATTGCTTTAAGCCATCCAGTTGTTTGGTAATTTGTTACATCAGTCCTAGGAACTCTGTTCAAAGTTTCCGCTCTGTTCCAGTAGGGCAGGGTGACCACACAAGGGCACACAAGCAAGTTCTTCACTCTGACCACCATAGAGTGTCCACCAGTTTCCTCTTCTCCTGTTGTGTCACCCTCTATCAGTGCTTGGGCCTCTGTTGAGTGGCAACTCACATAACTGTGCCTCCTACCACCTCACTGCCAGCATCCACCAGCAAGGGCCTGGTGAATCATGGCAAAGGCTTTGTCCCTTGATGCTCCCAAAGCCACCAGCCCTGCTTAATGCTGTTGCAAATACTTCTGCAACTGTGATCCCCCATTAAAGCCCCTGATGCTGACACCTAACAAAGCTGCTGGTGCCACCTACCATGGGAGAGCCTCGGGAAAATCACCCAATGGTGCCTGAACACCTGGTATCAGCCTCAACAGGATTCTTCCTCCCTAGGGGCACAGGGGAAACTAATAAGTCCAAGGTAAGCCCCCTTCTTTTAAGATATCTGCATGTCTACATAAAAGGAAAGGGGATGCCATCCACTAAATCCACACAAAGACATCTTCTGGTGTCAGAAGAATGCTGTTTGCTCTTCTGAAATGTTAGTCTCCCAAAATAGATGAAAGAAAAACAGGTCCCCATGTCCCAAATGAGGCAAAACAGTCTAATTGAATTTCACCTTGAGTCTGCAAATTCCACACCAAAGCAAATAATAAAAAGCATCAGAGGAGTGCCTGGGTGGCTCAGCTGGTTAAGCATCTGACTGGTTTTGGCTCAGGTCATGATCTCACAGTCTGTGAGTTCAAGCCCCTCATCGGGCTCCGTGCTGGAAAAGCGGAGCCTGCTTGGGATTCTCTCTCTCTCTCTCTGCCCCACCCCTGCTCATGCTCTCTCTCTCTCTCAAAATAAATAAATAAACTTAAAATGAGGGAGGGGGGTCAGAGGAGGCCCCTCTCTTTGCTGCTGGAGGGCAGCCTTGGCCAGGAGAGACTTGGCAATGAGGACAGCCCCTTTCTCTTGCTCAGCTCTGGGGCCTGGGACCACTCAGGCAATTGAAGACCCTCCACTGTCAAGCAGGGTATTGCTTGAGCATTGAATTTGATAGTGAATTAAACCTGAGTGAGACTCTTTACCAACCTATCTTCAGTGGCCCAAAATTTCCATCCCATCCACATTCAGCAAAACACAAGAGTCAGGCCCAGAGAAAGGGGGTATCCCTGCGTTGGGAAGACCCTAAAAAGACACCACAGTGCTCCAGCTTAAGACTCTACCTCTACCCACTGATGTCAGTCACTGAGCCAAGACCCTTACTAAGATAACCAGCAACCTGTGCTGCCCACTGCCAAGTGAAAGAATCTCTCTCTCCTACTCTCATGCCACATACTATTGCATTGATCCTCAAGTTACATGGCCTTGGACTTAGCATCATAGAATTATTTTATTTTAACTGACTTACTGAAATATAATTGATATGCTAAAAAACCTGCATGCTTAATGTATATAATTTGATAAGTTTGGGCATGTGCATACACCTGTGATGCTATCATCATAATCAAGGTAATAAATATATTCATCACCTCCAAAAGTTTCTTTGTGTTCCTTTCTGTGGGTGTGGTAAGAATGCTTACCATGAGATCTACCCTCTTAACAAATGTTCAAGTGGTACAGTAAAGTATAGGCACTAAGCTGTACAGATTTCTAGAACTTACTCATCTTGCAGAGCTGAAACTTTATACCTATTGAGCAATGACTCACCTCTGCTTCTCTCTGCTTCTATGACTTTGACTAATGTAGATAACTCATATAAGTGGAATCACACAGTATTTGTCCTTCTGGAACTGGCTCATTTCACCTAGCATAATGTCCTCCGGGTTTATCCATTTGTCACAAATGGTAGGATTCCCTTCTTTTTTAAGGCTGAATAATATTGTATATATTCACCACATCTTCTTTCTTCAGTTATGATCAAATAAAATTTTAATTTTTTATCCTCACACTTAAGAGGTTATCTGATTGGCCACCAGTTTCCCAATCTTAGCACTGGTTACTAGCTTACAAATCTTAAGGTAAATTCTTCTCATTCACCTAACGTTCAATTACCATCAGTTTTAATACACACCAGTGCATATACCATGACTGACTACTCTGCATGAAAGTCAGGATTCTACAGATCCCATGGAGTCGTGGGACAGAACCTGGAGCCTCCACCTTTTATGTGAACATCAGTGGTCCTGTGGAGACCAAGACAATTTTGCCTGGGGTAAGTAGGAATTATTTTCACTTGTAAGAGAACCCTCTTGCAATGGGTTTATTCAATTCTCCTGAAAATGGTGGCATTATTCCTCCTGAAGCAGCAGTTAACATAAATGGAATTATCGGATTCAACCTAAAAAGGTACACCGTATCTTCTTTATCCATCCATCAATGGACATTTGGGTTGTTTCCATACCTTGGCTATTATAAATAATGCTGCAGTGAACATGAGAGTGTGGATATCTCTTTGAGACCCTGATTCCAACACAAAATGATTTTTATACCAAAGAGAAAAGAACTACTCTTACACATAGCACTCTCTTCTCAGGACCACTACAGGAATCCACAAGGGCTGATGCTGAAGAGAAATCTAACTGAGAGCAGGATAAGAGTCGCCCCTGCCCTCAAGGCCTGGACCAAGCTATGAACCTGACTCCTTCTCCCCTTGGATGAACTTTATACAGGAGGCTCCATGGTAGATAATGAAAATAGATGACTGTGGCGCACACCCCCCAACTCTCTATCCAGCTTTGGATCTAGTGGGTTACTTGCCACACAAGTTCTGAACAGCCCCATACAGTCTGTACATGAAAACAGGAAACTCATCCTCAATTCTGAGAGCCCTTTTCTTCTAACTAAAGGTATTAAGAGGCTGTATTTCTTAAGTACCTGCTACATGCCATCCATGTCATAGACATTACCTCATTCCCTCATTACCAGCCATGTAGGATAGGTTTTATTCCTATTCTACCCACTTCTGCTGTGACCCATCCTCTTATTGGGGACAAGATTGCAGGCAGCCTAAAACAGAACATGAAAAATATTATGGCCGATAAACATTAGCTGCTGTAACAAGTCCTGGGCAGGGTGTGTCACAGGCTAGAAGTTTTCATGCTTTCTCAAAACACGAAGCCCACAAATTAGAGGGCACCCAGCCCTGACCATCACGTCAGCATCCGCTTCCCTGAACTCTTTTCTTTAATAACCAAGCTATTTTTCCTGAGGAGAGAACTCTTTGAATCCAACACAAAAGCTGAGTCTGGCACGTTCTATGAGCATTTAAGACTCAGCAACCACATGACTGATGGGGTGGGGAGGGGGACGCGGAGGATGATAAGTGAGAACTCACGGGTGTTGAAAGTTTAGCAAGGCTTTGCAGCCAGATCTCAAACCAAAATAATAATACTCAGGTTCTGGGTATTTGTTTAAAAGTTTGAAGCAGTTCCAGTTAGAATGCAGAGAGACTAAAGAGGCTATCAGACCCAGCGTAACAACAAGACCAAACCAGGTATACTACAAAATCATGGTTTCTTAGAAACACATCAGAGGGCCAATGATATAAAGAAACCCAAATGAACTAAATTCCAGAAAGTGGCAAACTTTCCCTGGGGGAGAAGAGAGAGATCTACTATAGGTAAGAAGAGACAGCAGCTGAACATTAATGAACTGTTAATGTCTAGGTGTACAGTACAATAGTGGATCAGAATTCCAGGGGTGTCAGTCACAGGAGAAGTCCGACCCCATCAACCAGTTCCTTGCCCCAAGTCTTCCCCACGTGCATGGGGATGGCTTCTAACAGCTTGAAGTATAGCAGAATTTCTGAGAAAGATCCCTTCGAGCAGCAGAGAGACTTGCCTAGTACAAGGCAGGGACCTACTGACAGCTGAGGGTGGGACCAGAAGAAGTGAGGAACATTCCTCACAGCCACTCTAGAACTTCACCAAGTGCTCAGCAGTGGCCTTCCAAAAAAATGGAGGCAGTCAAAATATCTAGGAATGAATCTAGTGAAAAACGCACAAGATCTCCACACTGAAAACTACAAAGCACTGCTTAGAATAACTGAAGCCTTAAATATGTGAATATCAGATTCACGGATTGAAAGAGGCAATTGTGTTGGGTATCCATACCTCCAAACTGATGTATAAATAAAAAGAAATCCCAACCAAAATCCTAGCTGTCAAGGTGATTCTAAAATGTATCCGGAGGGGCGCTTGGATGGCTCAGTCGGTTAAGCATCTCACTCTTGATTTCGGCTCAGGTCATGATCTCACGGTTTGGGAGGTCAAGCCCCACATCGTGCTCTGTGCTAACAGCCCAGAGCCTGCTTGGGATTCTCTCTGTCTTCTCTCTCTGCCCCTCCCCTGCTCATGCTCACTCGCTCTCTCTCTCTCTCTCTCTCTCTCTCAAAATAAATAAATAAACTTTATAAAATGTATATGGAAGGCAGAAGTCCTAAGAATGGCCAAAACAATCTTTAAAAACCGAAGCAAAGTGAGAAGGTTCCCACTATCTGATTTCAGGGCTCACTAGAAAGTTATCGCAATCAAAATAGTGTAGTACTGGCATTAAACAAGTAGATCAATGGAACAAAATAAAGAATTCAGAAATAGACCCACACAGAGTCTCAACTGATTTTTTTACCAAGGTACCAGATCAATTCAATGAGAAAAGTCTTTTTCAACAAATGGTGCTGACACACTGGATATCCATGCAGGAAAAAATGAGTATATAAAGAGCCCTTACAATGTAACAATAAGAAAACAACCCAAAGGGGCCCTGGGTAGCTCAGTCTGTTAAGCATCTGACTCTTGGTTTCGGCTCAGGTCATAATCTCACGGTTCATGGGTTCGAGCCCCACAGGCTACACACCCGCTGAGCCCGCTTGGGATTCTCTTTCTCTCCTTTTCTCTCTGTCCCTCCCAGCTTGCATTCACACTCTCGCTCTCTCTAAAAATAAACTTAAAAAAAAAAAAATTAAAATGAGCAAAAAACTTAAATATTTCACAAAAACAAATATACAAATGGCAAATAAGCATAAAAAAAGAAACTTAATACAGTTAGTTATCAGATAAATACAAATTAAAATCACAAGGAGACCTGTACACCCTTCACAAAAACCAACTGAAAATGGACCATAGACTTAAAGGTAAAATGAAAAACTATAAAACTCCTAGAAGGTAACATGGGAAAAAATCTAGATGACCATGGGCATGGTGATGCCACAGACATGGACAAAGACCACATACATATTTTTTATTGTAAATCACAGTATCACGGGGGACTTCAGGGGTTCCATTAACTCCCTGAAGTTGTGTGCAGAATATTGTATAATATACATACTTGGAGCAGGATGGGAGGGTGTCCTTAGCTTTCATCATATTTCCAAAGACGCTTGGGACCTTTTTGAAAGCGGTTTAGGATAAACACTCCAGCCTCTATACTGTCTCCCTTGACAATTTCCCATGACTTAAACTCTTTGCTACATTCTAGTGATTCTCATACTGTGTAATCTAGGACAAGTTACTTAACCTCACTAAGGCCTTCATCTTTAAAATGAGAGATAATAGGTGTGCCTGGCTTGCTCGGTTGGTAGAGCATGCAACTCTTGATCTCAGGGTCATGAGTCCAAGCCCCACATTGGGCAGAGCTTACTTTAAAAAAAAAGAGAGAGAGAGAGAGAGATAAGCTAATAAAATCTGTCACACAGGATTGTTGTGAGAATTGAATGACATAATTATATAAGCAACTGGATGCACACCTGCTCTGTAATAGACGAGGGGTCAGCTAACTTTTTCTGTACAGAGCCAGATAGCCCACATCATTCCCTTGAGAAACATTCTTTTATGCCTTTACATCCTACCTCTAACTACCTCTGACTTCAAAATCCCTCTTCAGAGCCTCACTTCCAGCATCTCTAACCTCCTGCAGGGAAACTTCACTTGAATATTCTCAGAAACACACCAACAATGGAAATAACCATTGCTCTTATCAGCTAAATAGTTCTCACTAAACCTAACACCCAACCTGTATGCATGCCCCAGACATGTCAGCACTCTCATGCTTTTCTGCTTCTCAGGCAAATCCCCCTCTGCTTCCCTTCCACCATCTGCCAACAGCTGCCAACCAGCTGTTGAACTCTCTTACCCTTCAAGACCCCAGTCAAAGGTCACCACTTCTCATACAATTTCCCAACACCCATCCCACTAACCAGCAGCAGCAACCCTGGGAGATGGACTGGGCCGTTATGTACTGTGTTATGGTTATTTGTGTACATATCTGCCTCTCCAAGAAGAATGTGAGCTCCTTAAGGGCAATATTTTTTAAGTCAAAATTAATGCTGAAATTAAGCCAAATTAATGAAAACTTAGTATGACAGGGCCAGTATCAGAGAGAGGCAGTTGAAGTAAGTCATGCAAGTTCTGAGTCAGATCCTGTCTTTATTTCAAATTTTGTACATCATGGATTTTTTGCATTAATGTTGATTTTTTTAAATATTGCATTAAAATATTATTTATCCTGATTACTGAGTTTGTTGATGCCCCTTTAAATTTAAACCTAAGGTGAGTGCCTCACTCTCCTCACTCTTGTCCTGACCCTAAATTAGTAACCAGCAGCTTTGAGATTCAAATCCAGGTTTCTCTGATTCCAAAGCCATACTTCCAAAGCCAAAAAGGACCAGACAATATTTAACCTCTCAAGGAGTTCACAGCAACAAGTAGACAGAAGAAGTGACACTGGGGCGACCAGGGGTGTGACTACAAGGGGCTGTGCACAGAAGAGTGAGTGGCTAATCTTGCTTGAACCCATCAGGGAAGAATCCATGAAAAAGGAAAGGCTGGAACATAAGGGGTTTCCCTGATAAGGATTACTCTGCTTTCCTGAGAAGGCAGCAGCCTCTACAGTAAATTTTGGACAACTTTTCATCTCTGTACAAATTATAATGGTCTTTTACCTTCTGTGTTTCCCCACTGATTGAGTGACACACAATAGATGCTCAGTAAGTGGGGGTGGAATGCATGAGTAGACAGACCAATGAACGAATGGCAATGGCTGTAATACTGAAGCTTCCCCATCTCCATGCACACTGAGGGAGCACCCAGGTTCCAAGCACCAGGGACATTTGTGGACAGACAACAGGGGCAATCCTGCCAACATCTTTCCTGAGAGGCATACTGAGAGACTGTCTGATCCCAGGGGCCTCACCTGGGGACTGAGATGCCTGGGCAAGTACACACACGTGGACCCACACAATGGTGCCTTTCAGCACTGCGTGGAATGTGCCCCTGGACAGCATGTGCTAGAAAGAGCCTCCAGTGTCCACTGGGCAGACAAATGGCACTGGCCCGGGAAAATTCTAGCTCTGTGCCCACAGCAATAAAAATACCATCCCCAGCCACAGTGGGCAGGGCTGGAGATACACCAAGGGAGGAGGTGGCACGTGATGAGGGTTGAATAAGACACCACTGTCAGACCAAACCACAGCAGAGGACAAACGCAGGAGTCAGCACTTCTTCCTGGAAGAAGGCAGCCCAGGTCTAAAGAGAGTGTGATGCTCCACATAATAAATACTTGAACAACTAGCGCACTTTCCTCATCTATTAAATGGGGGGTAAAATTTCCCACCTGGTTATAAGAATGAAAAGAGTTTAGGGAGAAAAATTCATTCCACAGTGCTTGGCAGATAGTAAGTATCTTATAAATATTAGTTCTATTTTCAATCTACCTTCCCCATCAGTCTAATTATACAACGGTTTCCTCAGAGCTAAAAGTAACAGCTATATGGAAAAATACAGCAAAACTCACTTGTGCTGCTTAATGGAGCTCTAATATAAGACCCAGCCCAGCCATTTATTGACTGCTACCTTCTGCAATTGACCAGATCTCTCAACTCTGTTTCTTCATCCATGTAGTGGGGATAATAACAGTGGTGGGGACTGACGGCTCTTTGAAAGGCATAAAATTCATTCCAAGTCTGCTCATTCACATAATGATTGGGTCCACGCTTTTGAGCCTCCTGTGGGTCTGGTGCTATGTGTTCATTGCTCATGTGGAGCTGCAACAATTCTCTGAGGTTGAAACAATTCAGACAGGTAAAGCAATGTTCAAGATGCCCAAGAAGCAAGGGGCAGAGCTAGATTTGAATCCCGGATGTGTCTGACTCCAAAGCCTCAGTTTATTCCATGACCGGTAAGTAACTCACATGTTGAACAAGGCAGCAAGTTCTGTATTTGTAACAGTAAAAAGCAGTAATTTTTAAAGCCCTGCCCAGTGAGTCACAAAGGAGACGATATTTGAGCTTAGTCTTTAGAGGTGACGCTGTTGGAGCCTCCAGCCCAGCAAACCTTGGCCTGATCCACATGCCCACCCTCCAGCTGCTGTGTTAGCTGGTAAGGACTCACAGGCTCACACTCTCCAGAGAACTACCTGCAGCAGACAGAAGTCGCGTGGCCTGACAGAGCCTGAGACAGAGCCCCTCCCCCCCCACAAAAACCAGCACCAACCCCCAGTCAATGCCTGATTCAAAGTAGAAAAGGCTGGCCCCTTGCTTCAGGGGTGCTCTTCATGCCCAGAGCTGCCTGTGGGATCAGACCGAGGCAAGAGTTCAGGTGAAATACCCTCTTTGATTGGCTCCATCTCTGCCTTATTCCGTTAGCCTCACCTCCTTACAGGATTTTCTTCCGAGAGCACTCCCTCGACAAACCACATGCAAAACTATCCCCATCTTAGGCTCTGCTTCAAGGAAACTGACCCGAGACAGTCTTAGGAATGAGTGGCAATGTGTTTTAACTGAGAAAAAAAGGAAAGGACGTTTCAGGAAGATGGAGTGTCTTCAATAAAAAATTATAAAGCCCCTGATTTGTGTCAGGCACAGCAGTATGGCTGAGAGAAGGATAATACACAATCGAAAACGCTCCCAGCTTCAAGGGGGAAGAAGGGTTCACAGAGTTCTGTCAGAATAGAGGAATTTTGTGAGGAAAGAGGTACTCAGGATTGCACTTGAGAAAGACACCCCTTGTCCTAGCAGGTCCGTGGGAGATGAGTCAGATTGGAAGAGGGAGGGATTAGAGGGAGGCAGGAAGACTGGATATGAGATGGTGTTATCATCCAAATGACTTAATTAGAGTGAGGACACAGACTCGAAGAGAAAAGAGGATAACATTCAGGCAAAAACAAGTAACTAAAAACGTGAAACACTTATTAATATTTTTCAAACTTGAATGTAATCTGTTCCTGATGACTTTCCCTCTCTCCAATGAGTGTTTATTCTAGGGCTCAGGGATGTAAACGATTGCAAATCCAGCTCATCTGGAAGCCCCTGGGTGCAGGGCTGGGTGCTGCTCCCTGTCCTCGAAGTATCCACAGTGTGGTGGACATGAGACCACAGGACAGCTGCCACCAAGCCAGCAATAGCCTTTTCCTTTTAATGTCAGTCCTCCCCAGGCCCCATTTGTAATACTTCTCATGTAATGGACTCTAATTCAATGGGTCATTGATAAATAATGTGATTTGGGCAAGACCAGAGAGTCCTGACAATGCAGTGTTTTTATAAAGGCTGCTGCAGTTTGAAAAGGGGTTCAAACATCCGAAAGACCTGGAATCAAATCCTAGTGCTGCCTCTTGCTGGCTTCTTGCTGTAGGCAAATACTTTAACCTCTTTGGGCTTCATTTTCTCATCTGAAAGTTGAGGACTATAAAAATGTATCTTTAGAAGTATTTGAGAGAATTCAATAGGACAAGAGAAATAATGTGCTTAGGACAATGCCCAGCTCAAAGTAGATGCTCAACAAGTGTTAGTAATTTTATTACTATTTTTTCAGTCCTGCTTTAGTCATTTCCACATGTGGACCAAGGGGAGATGTTGATCTCCAGCCAGCTTCCTCATCTGACCTTTCATCTCCTGATTTGCCAATCACTATGTCACTTGAAGAGCTACTGTCGAAAACAGATGCCATCATGTGCCATGAGAGCTGGTATGTGGTTTCAGTACAATTATTGGCTCAGGAGGCTCAAGTGGCATCTGAAAAATGCATAAGAAATATGTATCCTGGCGCAACACTCTGAGAAGCAAACCTTTGTTCTCTCCGTCACTTTACTCTCAAAGCAAGAGGTGACATCTGTCCATCCTCCACATGCCTGGGATGCCAGAAAGCCGCAGCCAATGGGTGGTGCCCCACGATGGAAGGGCCCAGTGTCTCAGCTGTACCCAGAGGCCAAGAACTTGGGAGAATGGGGCAATCACCTACCCAATCACCCTGAAAGACCTCCTCCAGGTCTGCTGCAAGGAAAGACAGAAACTGAGGAGGCCATTACTGCATCCCCCTACTCCAATCAGGATTCTAAGATATGAAGCCTCAATATCTCTGCTAGTTTAGCTCAAGAAAGTGGACATATGAAAGCTCAGGGCCATGGGCCATTGTCCTAAATTCCAGAAGGTCCTAAGGATTGCATTCATTGCCATTAATAGAACAGGTCACACCATGAAGTAATGGGCTGCCCATTGAAGAAAGAATGCAAATACTTTCTGGGATATTACTAAGAATATATGCAATCCCTATCAAAACTCCAATGGCATTTTTCAGAAAGAGAAAAAATAATCCTAAAACTTGTATGGAACCACAAAAGACCCTGAATAGCCAAAGCAATCTTGAAAAAGAACAAAGCTGGAGGCATCATTCTCCCTGATTTCAAGTTATATTATAAAGCTATAGTAATTAGAACAGTAATAGAAACACGACACATAGACACATAAATTAATGGAACAGAATAGAGTCCAGAAATAAATCCATGCATATATGCTCAATTAATTTATGACAGAGGAGCCAAGGGCATACAATGGGAAAAGGATAGTCTCTTCAATAAATGGTGTTGGGAAAACTGAAGAGCCACATTTAAAAAAATGAAACTCGATCACTAGCTTACACCATACACAAAAATTAACTCAAAATGGGGGTGCCTGAGTGGCTCAGTCGGTTGAGCATCCAACTTCAGCTCAGGTCATGATCTCGCACTTCGCGAGTTCAAGTCCCGCGTTGGGTTCTGTGCTGACAACTTGGAGCCTGGAGCCTGCTTCGGATTCTGTGTGTGTCTCTCTCTCCGCCCCTCCCCTGATCACACTCCATCTCTTTCTCTCTCAAAAATGAATAAACGTTGAAAAAAAAATTTTTTAATTAACTCAAAATGGATTAAAGATAGGAAACCATAAAACTCCTAGAAGAAAACATGGGTGGTAAGCTCCTTGACATCTGCCTTGGTGATAAGTTTTTGAACCTGAAACCAAAAGCAAAAATCAACAGGTGGGACTATATCGAACTAAAAAGCTTCTCCACAGCAAAAGAAACCATCAACAAAATGAAAAGGCAACTTACTTAATGGAAGAAAATGTCTGCAAATCATATATACATGAAAAGGGGCTAATATATAAAATATATAAAGAACCCATACAACTCAATAGCAAAATAACAAACAACCCAATTTAAAAATGTGCAGAAGATCTGAACAGACACTTTTCCAAAGAAGACATACAGATGGCCAACAGTACATAAAAAGACATGCAACACCATTAATTATCAGGGAAATACAAATCAAAACCAAAAGGAGGTATCATCTCACATCTGTTAGAATGACTATTCTCAAAAAGACAAGAAATGACAAGTGCTGGTGAGGATGTTGAAAAAGGGAAATGTGGTATACTTTTGGTGGAAATGTAAATTGGTGCAGCTACCGTGGAAAGGAATATGGAGGTTCCTTAAAAAATTAAAAACAGAACTACCATATGATCTAGCAATTCCACCTCTGGGTATTTATCCAAAGAAAATGAAAACACTAACTCAAAAAAATACCACCATGTTCATTGCATTATGTACAATATCCAAGATATGGAGACAACCTAAGTGTCTATCTGTAAATGAATGCGTAAAGAAGATGCAGTGTATGTGTATATATAGAATATTACTTGGCATAAAAAAGAATGAGATCTTGCCATTTGTGACAACACGGATGGACCCAGAGGCTATTATGCTAAGTGAAATAAGTCAGACAAAGAAAGACAAACACCATATGAGATCACTATATATGTGATCTAAAAAACAAAACAAATTAATAAACAAACTAAAAGAGCAGAAACAGGCCTACAAATACAGAGAACAACCTGATGGTTGCAAGGGGGAGGGCTGGATGGGTAAAACTGGTAAGGGGAGTGGCAGGTATAGGTTTCCAGTTATGGGATGAAGAAGTCACAGGGATGAAAGGTACAGCATAGGGAATGTCGTCAATGGTTTGGATAATAGTGCTGTATGGTGACAGCTACATTTGTGGTGAGCATAGAATAAGGTATAGAATTGTCAAATCACTATGTTGTACACCTGAAACTAATGTAACATTGTGTGTCAGGGAAAAGAAAAGGGAGGGAAAGGCCACATTATGAAGTAGTGAATTACCCATTGAGGGGGTACTCAGTACTTCCTGAAATATCATTGAGAAAAGGATCACATTCTGAGAAAGAATCTCTTTCTTCTCAGCGCACCTGGGTGGCTCAGTCAGTTAAGCGGCTGACTCTTGATTTCGGCTCAGGTCACGATCTCACATGTGTGAATTCAAGCCCCGTGTCAGGCTCCACACTACCAATGCAGAGTCTACTTGGGATTGATTCTCTCTCTCTCTCTCTCTCTCTCTCTCTCTCTCTCTCTCTCTCTGTCTGTCCCTCCCCTGCTCATGTGTGCATTCTCTGTCTCAAAATAAATAAATAAAAACTTTTAAAAAAAGAATCTCTTTCTTCTCAAAGAGCTGATGTTTTCTAGCTCCCTAAAGTGTGTGTGGTAAGTCACAAAAGGAATTCTAGAATCACAGTAAGGTGAAGGCTAAATCCTGTATTTCACTGACTACTGTAATTCCAGCCAAATTTTCTTCAATACCCCAGGGCAGGCTAGTTTGAGGCAAACATTTTGATGCAGGGTGGATCGGTGGGAGGAAAAACTCACATTTAGAGAGCAAGCTCACATTCCCAAATGTTTGCTTGTACCTAGGCAAGAGCACCAAAATGGGTACAAGGTGGTGTCACAGGGCAGAAAGAGTATGAGCTGAGACTCAGGGGCCTTTTCCTAGTCTCAGCTCTTACATCAGCACTGGGTAAACTTTGCCTGTTCTAGCCCTTTTTGGACTTAGTTTCTTTCACCATAAAATAAGGCAATTGGACTACATTATTTTTTCCCAAACGTTCTTCATGTGAGCCCGTCATCACTGTTTTCCATATCAACATATGCCACATAGTAATTTTTGTGATATCTACATCATCTGCATTATTTATGTATTTGGCTAAAATTGCCTCACTTCCTTACTTTTGTCTTCCTTGAAATTGATTTTAAAAGAAAACTTGATAGAATTACTGTGAACGGAAACCACTATCACTTGCCAGAACAGAAGGCAGCCATAAAAATAAATACAATGAAAAGAGAACAATGCTTTTAATTATCTCTGGGAAGTGTTGTCTGTTGAGGTCTGGCTGCCTGAGATCTCCCATCTCTGAAGCAGGGAGATTCATAAATTGTAAAGAGGTGTTAAGGACATCCCAGCACCCACTTGAGACTTTCCCTCGACTAATCAAAAAAGATGGAAAGAAACGTAAATGAGAATAAGTTCTCACTTCAGGACTTGATATTAATGTCCTGTCTTTATCACCTAAATGATCTCAATATTCCTGTGGTTTAGGAAACAATTGATAATTTCTAAGGTCTTCTCCCACACTGATATTTCATTAAAGCCCTACTGTAGAGCAAGGATGATCATAATTAGTGGAAAATTTGAGTTACACACTATTCTGAGAGAAATTACTTTCAACATCCAAACAAACACTGTCAGAACACTTTCCAATTAGAAGGACCTTGATTGTATATCAATTAGCAGATAGAAACCATTCATAATTTGCCTGGTCATCATTACTTTCAAATAAACACTTAAATGATTTGGCAATACCTAAAAAGTAATTCAGCCCCTTAAGTAATTTAAACACTACTCCCCCCAAAATCTTGTTTATATTATCAATGTGCTTAATGAAGCATTTTGTCAGGCAGTATGCAAAGATAAATTTAACCAGAGCCTATGTCATCAAATTAACACAACTTCCAAATTAGTAAAGTTCAGATGAATCCTGACATCAGGGAGATTGTTACAAAAACAAAACACCAATGGATGTTTTGGCTGTATTTTCATTAGGATGAATTCATTAAATAGATTCACAGTGCAAAAGTTTCATTATAGGACTCTCCGAGGCACTTACCTCCTTGAAACTTTTTTAATGTGACAATACTAGTCTTATTTGGAGACATATAAAATAAGAGAGGGCAAAGTGCCTCAAATGTCTCTGAATAGTCTTAGAATAATTGATTTGTTTAGCCTCTGGACTTAGATTATTCACTAACCTCAGTTCTTTTCTTTCCTAAAAGCATTTGCCTTTTTGCTTTTGCTAATTCGTTATGTGATCTTGGGCAAGTTCCTTTCCTTTTCTGGAATTAATTTCCAATATTTAAGGAAAAAGGGAGGGGGATATTGGACTAGAGCAGAAGTCAGCAAACTTTTCCTGTAAATGTTCAGATAGTAAATATTTTCAGCTTTCTACACCATATGGTCTCTGTTGCAACTACTCACTCAGCCTTTGTAGCAAGAAAGCAGCCACAGGCAATATGTAAACAAATGAGTGTGGCTGTGTCCCAATATAACTTTATTTACAAAAACAGGTGCTGGACCGGATTTGCCTCACTGGCCTATAGTTTGCCTTTCCTAGACTAGAGGACCTCTAACTTCTAGCCCTGATACTGCCTTTCTCTTAAAGGGAAGGAAGTTGCCCAAGGTCTTTCATTTGACAGAGCCAGGATTAAAACCAAGGTCTCCGAATTTTCAGTTGAAGGATTATTCCTTCATAGCAGACTATCTACCCAACCAAGAAACCTATAGCTAGAAGTCAAAGTATCATGTGCCTTTATGGAGAATGCAAGAATTTACCATTTCAGGCATAATTAGTTTAAAATTACTTTAGCAGGAAGTCATTAGGTTCCACAATTAAGGTGGCATTAACTTTTCCCCAGTCCCCGAAAATTGACCAGATTGGAAGAGAAAACTTCAAGAAGGATGTTGAGGGAACAGATTTCAACATTCATCGAAGTCCCACAGTGAAAACGAAACTATTTCCTCTTCACCCAACACTTGAATAGTATTATATGGTTTATAACAAAGCACTTCCCTATATGTTATTTGATTTCATGTTCACAGTATCTCTGTGAGATGGGACTCATTGCTCAAAAGAAACTGAATCACTGCACTATGGTCACTTAGTAAGTGACAGCAGAGTCCAGAAACAATGGTCTATGCCATAGCCACCATTCATTCATTCATTCATTTAAACAACAAATATTTACCAGGCAATCGATAAGGCAGGAGATAGGCTGTTAAAAGAAACAACATTCTCTTAGCCCTCATGGAGTTCACAGTCCAGTAGGGATAAGAGACAACAAACAGAAAAAGAAACCATTAACTAAGTCATTACAAACAGTGACAGATGCTAAAAAGAAAAACATGGTGAGGTCACAATGGTGCTAAATAGTGGGATCATGATTAGAACTCAGGCTGGGTGATTGCAAAGCCATGCCTACCCTCTCAGTGTCATTCCAGTGGAATATCACAAATCCAGTTCTGCCCTACAGAGAAGGCCTCCCACCCTGCATTGGTCCCTCAGGAGCTGAGGGTCCTGTGGAAATCATAGCTCTGCTCAAAATGAATACAGCAGCCATCTAAGCTACTCAAGGAAGACTCTCAGTCCCAAAAGCTCCAGGCTCTATCTACCCGTCAGGGTCGCCATCTGTCCATCATAGTCTCCACCAGGAGCCCCCAGCCAGTCAGGTTAGCTAAGCACTTCCCAGCCCAGTGTTCCCTTTGTTATCTTCCCATTCTACAGACAAGGACTCTAAGGCTCAGAGAGCTGAAATGGCCAGCTTGGAGATGACACACATGGGAGGTGGTGTGGAGTCCTAATTCAAACACTAATTAGCCTGATTGAAAATCCACAATTTTGGCCTCTCATTAGGTTGCTTCTCCTTAAGAACAGAAAACATTTGGTGTAGGCATTTTAGAGACTTCAAATTTTAATGGATAGGATAGGATAGGATAGGATAGGACAGGATAGGACAGGATAAGGGTAGGGGTCGGGGTCAAGGTCAGGGTCAGGGTCAGGTAGAGAAGAACAGAACAGAGTATTTTCCCTCAGATAACACAAAAATTAGGCAAATTGAGAAGCTGTAGTTTAATAAATTATACTATTTTTCCCCCTTTTCCACTTCACTTTCTAACCTTTCGTTCCATCCACCTATCCATAAAGGTGCTCTTGTGGACCTCCCTAGAGATGCTTAAAGACTTAACTGAATACCATTTCAGTCATTTGCAGACTCTCAAAAGAAATTCTATTAGAACCACTATTTATTGAATACCACTATAAGCTAGGCACTATGCAAGGTATTTTCCTAATATTGTCTCATTTAATCTTTGCGAAAACTCTACTAGGTGGGCAACATCAGTCCTATTGTAGACAAGGAAACTGAGGCCCAGAAAATTAGGTTCCCACAGACACAGAGAAAAGGCCAGAACCGGGATTAGACCCTGGACCTAACTCTAAAGCTGTCAGGCTGCCTCTCAAGAAATGAAAGTGGATTACTTCACAGGGAGTGGCTGTAACCTGGTCCTTACCCAGGTGCCCCTCCGGAACAGCATCTGGTGATCCACCTGGGAAAGCTGTGCACCAGTGCCACTCAAAGTGTGCCCCACCCCCAACCACAAGCAGCATCACCTGGGGGCTGGGTAGAAATCACATTCTCAGGCCCCACCTAGGCCTACTGAATCAGAATATGTGGGGACAGGGCCCAGGACTTTGTGTTGGCAAGCGCTCCCGAGTGATTCGAGCACCCATCAAAAACTGAGAACTTTTGCCGTATATGGCATCTCTGTACCACCAGTGGCAACTAGCACTGTTAGCCAGCCACAGATTGAAAAGATTAGACATGGAAAAGGGATGCATCTCCCTCCAAGGATGCAAGTCCCTAGTGGAATGGGGAACTGAACCCAGAAAGCCTCACTCAAGGTTCTGTTCCCACACTTAGGAACCCATCCATCCTCTGCAGTGAGAAAGAAATGAGGCTGAAACAAACAGGCAAATTAGAATGTTGTATGGCGAAGCCAGTCCCGCCCTAGGAAACTTTGGGCCCTATTTTGCTTGCCCTCACTGCACCCTGAGCTCACCAGGGGAATTCTATGTCTGGTCAATTAGAGAATCTAAACCTCCCAACAAACCAGGGCTTGCTTTTCTCTCTGTGGTTCCTTATTGTTCGTTTGCGTGCTTTCTCACAGTAGATACTGGAAACAAAAGTACTCTTCTCAGTTTCCATCTTGGCAGTCCTTTGGCTTTTGAGTTTGTTGATTGCCTTGGGACTGATGCTACAAAGTATGGATTACAGATGCTTGAAGAATATTTATTAACTCCAAGGGAGGAAAAAAGTTGTGAAATAAAGTAGTTATTTCAATCCATTTTTACTGCTAATAATGTCTTGCCTCATTTTTCTTAAATCCACCTTAAATGTGTGGTCAAAAATTATCTGACTTCACTTCATTTTGGAAACATCTTAACGTTGGAAAGCGATGGCCCATAATCGCAGCACGTTAACATAATTATTTTCATTTTTGCCCATTCCATTTCAGGCCTTGTTTTCATATTCATATACAATTTTGCATGGTGGTAATTACACAGTAGAAGTGATATTTAAGTCTTGTTTTTCTCCTGGTTAAAGTTTCAGCATATGTGAGTTTATGTATTATCTTCATGAGGATCATTTTAAATTTCTGGACAATGGACTCATGAGTTGGCAGGCCACTTCAGCATGCCACAATGAGTCAGGAAGTATTTATTGCATTCCTACTGTGTGCCAGCTGTAATTCCAGGTCCCCAGGAATCTACCAGTGAACAAGATAAGGTCCCTGCTCTCAAGACCGCAGCAGCACACAACTCCAGGGGATGTCACTTATACCCCTGTGTATTTGAGTGACATCCCCAAAGTGCAGTGCACAGCCTGTATGGGTCACAGTGGGGAGCTGCTTCCTTGGGGCAGATTCCTTTATCCCTTTAGGGGGTAGGTGAATGGAACTAAGGGCCAGGAGCAGGCTTAGGAATATACATATCTTCACTGCTAGTTGCTATATATTACCAAACTGTTCTCCTAAGACACTGTGCTGATTTTCACTGCTACTGGTAAACAAAAAATGTGTTGTTTTCAACAGAAACTCATCAGCATTGTCAACTTTTTGTTTTTCAAAAATTTACCAATTGAGTTAGTTCACAATCACCCCTGAAGAGAAACTATGAATTTAAATATTCATGCTCCCTGGTGATTATATTCTTACCTTCAGATGCTTACTTTAGTACCTAAGATGACCCTGTCAGATGATGAAGGCCTAAGTTAAAATGGGACATTGATACGTACGAACACTCTTCCTAGAGTTAAAGGCAGAAGAAGGCTTTTTCACTGACTTTAAGTGTTCTCTGTGGGTTAACCCTTGTGTTGAACGTGAGAAGGAAGGCGAAAGCATGGACAGCCTCCTCTAACAATCCTGACCATCTCCTTCACTCTGAGACACAGCATACTTCTCCTCAGGAGCTGGCTCTCTCCTCCCCCATCACTGGCTCCTCCATGACCTTCTCCATGCCCTCAGGAGCCTCTACCCAGCCCAGACACCTCCTCTTTGGCCAGGTCTTCCCTGACCCCTGTCTGGAAGACAGGGCTGGATGCTCCCCACACCTCCCTCCTTGCTGGGGAAGGCTTCAACTGAAGCTCTTTGCTCAAGGTATAGTCAACTTACCGTCTCAGCTGGGTCTTCTCCATCAGACCACGGAGGCTAGGACCTGTCCTTGGCCTCCAAGTGTCCCCAGAAGTGATATATACCTGGCTCACGATGGATGCTCAACAGATGTCTGCATGGCCCAATGAAGCAAAAGGGTCAGAAAGAGGATAAATATTCTGGCAGATTGAAAACAGAAGAAGCCATGGCTACCAGTTTGACACTATCCTTGGCAATCTGGCCCTTCAGGAATTCCCAGTGAACTCATGATTCTCACTTCCCTTCTTTCAGAAGCTCAGGGACATCAGCAATTAGTAGGTCTTGTTTATTTTCCCCCACATAAGCCCAATCACTCTTTTCTTTTTATGTCCAGTTATCCCTAACTCAGACTCTGTTGCTGCTCACTTAAGTTCTTCAAGTTCTCACATTATCCTGCCTCAGTTTTTTAACTCTACCTAATCCCCCAATTCAGGATAGAAAAGGATTTTTCACTGCCTTTGGGCTTCAAAATGAAATAAATAAAAATAGTCTCATATTCCATGGACACCTTATAGTAATCCCCCCTTCTCAATCCTCAAACCAACCCTGGGCAGTGGGTGGTTTTACAATCTCATTTCACAGGAAGGGAAGTGAGCCTCAAAGAGGTTAAGCTACCTGCCTGAACTCACTCAGCCAGTAAACAGCAGGCAGGATTTAAACCCCACACAGGCTCTGTTCCGAGTTGTGGGTTCTTTCCTCTCTACTCCCACTGCAGTCAACCCCAAATGCCTCACATGTGTCAGAAAACTGAGCTCTTTTCCTGGGTTGGCCCCTTACTTCCATGAGAATACTCATAACCATTGCCTTCACATGGCATGTTGCCCTGCTTAGCAAATGGAAGTAAATGTTGATGTTGTCCCAACGTCACAGGACTATAAAAAGGAGAATCACGGGCCTCAAAGCCAAGCAGGGGAGCTAGAGTGTTTGATGTATTCTTGTGTTGCTCATCAGAACAGCTTGTTCCAAGGCATAACGTCTACTTTGAGAAAGCCCCAACATGGCTCCAAGGGTTAGGTTGCTACAACACCCATAAATCACAGTGACATTCAGATTTACAACATCTCTGCCTGCTCTTCATAACCAGAATTCACACACCCCAGGTGAGTTGGAGAGCTGTGCTTGTGAGCATGTCATCTAGACTTGAAAGTGGAAAAATGTCAGCATTGGAAGTATATTAGAAAATACTCAGCCCAATCCTCATGTTTTACCCGGGAAGAAACTAAAGCCTAAAGTCCTAACTCTACTCTGACCCTCAATCTCCTTTTCTGAGGGCAGCTTAGACTCACTCCTCCATGAAGGCTCTTCCTAACCCACTATCTCTGTGGTCAACAGGCTCCATTGAGGCTCAAACCCCGTTCTTTTGACTGGAAGTGCACTGCTAAAGCTCAAGGAGCACAGCCAGAGACAATAAACAAAAATGGAGCTGAGACGCTTCTTCTAAAGGCAGGAAAGAGGAGCCACAGCACAGTTGGGGCCACAGGTGGGCATCTTTGATGGCATAAAAGATAATGGAAAAAGGCCAATTTCACTTCCCTTCCCATAAACAGTCCAAACTATCAGACCAAGACACAAGGCATTGGTCAAGGGTATTAAGTCTACGCAGAACAAAATGAAGGCTACACTTTGGATAGCCAGCTAACAAGGCTGGTCCCTCACATGGAAATGAGCAAAACACAAAAAGGATTCAACATTTTACTAGCTAGCACCACTATCTTAATGTAATGACAATAATTTGAATAGGAAAGGAACACAGGAGCAGGCATTCATCAACTCTTAAATAATAAACGTAAAGTTACAGAAGTTGAAATGCAGAAGTTGAATTACTACTGGCTTTGAATAGGAAGAGAGCCAAAAAAAAATTAATCATGGAGCTCACACGCCTCCTAGTGGCATTTCTAGGGATTACTGCCAGGGAAGGCTTCCTCTTCATCCACTTGGAGCCATCGGCCAGGAGTCACTGTGACATGGTCACTGGATATCAGTTGAGAGCCTTCCACATTCCGGGCTCTGGGATATGTGCCTTCATATATCTAGTCTCACTGATGCTCACACCAGATGACGATCACTAGGTTCATTTTATAGACAATGAAGAAGCTCAAAAAGTTTAAATCACTTGTCCAAAGTTACCAAGCTAGTAAGGATTCCAACTAAGATCTGGGGAATTCCCAGTACAGGACTCCTTCCTCAACATCACACTGAGTACAAAGTGTTGAGGACACAGAGATGAATAGGATCCAGCCCCTGCTGGGCTGTTTGATCTTACTGTGTTCCCATATTTTAACTAGGCAGGCCGGCTCATATTAAATAATCAGACACAAAGTCCTAAGTGCAGTTCGCACAGAGGCAGGAACTGAGTGAGGGCAGTCAATGTGCTCAGGGAGCCCAGCCCTCCCCTACTCCAGGGCGTCCCAGATGAGAAACCAGGTGGAGCAGGGAGCTGGTGCATGAACTTCTCTGCTTATTAATGTTCATGGCTTGAAGAACAGCCTCCCTTCAGTCTGACATCTGGGTAAGAAACGAGGCCCTGGGCTGAGTAACTGTAAAAACAGACATCATTAACCAGCCTCAACCTTCAAACGCTCCAAGTCAAGGCAGAGTCAAAAGAGAGTTAACAAGGCTTCCAATTTGTCTTTTACAGGGTTTGACATGTCAAGTCAAGGAAGATAGGAACCCTGTGGGAACTTGGTGCAGAGAAAGTCAGGCTATTATTTCGGCTTGTTGATAAGAGTGACAGGTTAAGAAATGACCATGGCCAAAGAAGACCTGGGCATCTATTTTCGCAAGGTACCAGAGTGCCATTTTCTGCCTGGCAGTAGTAGCAAACCATCCCACAAGAGAGAAAAACAGTCACAGATTTCTTCAGGTGCTAGCTAGCCTTCCCTCACACATACATTACTTACACTGGGGATGGGGGAAGTTCTTCTTTTGTTGATGCTTATAAATACATTTTATAGAAATAACATCATACTTTGGACACTATTTTGCGAGTTTTTTTTTTTTTAACCTATGTTGCAAATAATTTCTCATATTACTTAAATATCCCTCTCCCTCATTTTCTGGTAATTGCCGAGAGTTCCAATTTGTAGATATAATTAATCTTAAAGTATATAATTATTTCTAAGTAGAAAAATAAATTCATGTGGCTTCAAATTTTTATTACAAAAATGTTTTGTAAAAATCCCTAAAGCTATTAAGTCTTTGCTACATTTTCATTCTCTACATTTAAATCTATGTGTGATTCTTTTTTCCAAATATTTA
This sequence comes from Panthera leo, assembly GCF_018350215.1. NCBI lineage: Eukaryota > Metazoa > Chordata > Mammalia > Carnivora > Felidae > Panthera > Panthera leo. The sequence continues at coordinate 69,400,528 of NC_056691.1, forward strand.
GCCATGTAAGATAGAGGTGTCAGATCTGGGTTCAAATCTCAACTCTGCAATGTACAAACTGGGGACTTCGGGCTGGGCAGTGACTGCACTTTAAAGCATCTGACTCATTCCCTTGTCTGTAATGAGTAATGATAGTGCATGCCTTCTGCAGCAAGATATAAATAAATAATGGATAATGCTCAATAAATGTTAGCTATTTGTACTTTTCCCTAATTAATTCAAAATACTACCTTTATCCCACTCCAGCTCTGTATACCTACTTGTGTTTTTTTCTGAGGTTTCTATTCTGTTCCATTTCTCTGATTACTTTTGCACCTGTATTATACTGTTTTAGTTACTTTATAATTGGTTTCAATAAAGCTGGGGTATGCCTCTCCTTGGTATTCTTCTTTTTCATATGTTTCTGAGCTTTTCTCACATTATTCTCCCAACGTATTTGAGAACCATTTTTGCCAAGTTCAAAAGGCAGCTTTTATTCTGTAATCACAATTAAAGTTATGGCCCTCTTTTTAACAGAAAATCCTCAAATCAAGTAATCAGAGACTATCTCATTTACTCCATTCTTTCATGCCTCTCTATAACATGTTATAGTTTTTTCACACAAGCCCTGCATATTTCTCAGATTTATTCCTTTTTTAAAACCTTTTTCTATTGCTATTGTGTTTGGGACCTGGACCTTCATGCCATTATATTTTCTAGCTCTTTTTGCTGGTGTTCATCCATTCATATATGCACTCAAAAATATCCATGAAACTCTTACTAAGAGCCAGGCACTGGATGAAGGGCTTAGGATACATTTGTGAATTAAACACTCACACTCTCTCTCTCTCTCCCTCCCTCTCTCATACACACACACACACACACACACACACACACACACACACACACACACACCTGCCTTGTGAAGCTTACATTCTAGTGTCAGGGAGACAGAAAATAAAAACAAACATGATCAACGTGGGTAATATATTTTAGGACATTAAGTACTATAAGGGGGAGAAAAGGCAGAGTAAGAGGAATCAGTTGTTTTGGGTAGAGCACAATTCTAACTTGGGTGGTTACAGTAAGCTTCATTGATGTGTCTGTGAGAGAAGATGCAAAGCAAGTGAGGTAGAGCTACCCAGGGCAGTGTTCTAAACAGAAGTTGCGGCCAGTGCAAAGGCCCTGAGTGGTGCGCATGGCCAGCATGGAAAAGCAAGGAAACAATGTAAATAGCAAAGCCAGAGATTTTTATATAGTGCTTTGAGGATATGACTCAGTACCCACACCATCAGTGAAATCTTGGAAAAGGCAGCACGCACAAAGACATACTTTGGCCTCAACAGTCTTAGTTTCTTAGGAAGCACCACCATCCACACCTGGATTAAATCTTAATGACTCTGAACCAAAGACCCCTCTCTCTTAGCCCTAGAACCCAACATTGCTCAGTGTGGATGCCATTGGTGTTTGGGGCAGAACAATTCTCCATTGTGCAGGACTACTCATGTACTGCGTACTGTGGGACAATTAGAATCCCTATGCCCTGCCTGTTAAATGCCCACAACACCCACAATTGTCATTGTGACAATCAGTGTAACCCCAAACATTTTCCAAATACCTCCCAGCTGAGAACCCCATGTGGTCCTAGTCAGGAACCATTATCTTAGGCAAATCTTGGTATCACAGTTTTGCTGACTTATTCATGAAAAGGCATACCATGTTGGTGACTCAATGGGGAGCCCAGCGCTTCATGTACCAGCCACGTTTGCAGGAAAACTGACGTGATGCTTTGAAAAATGATGTTTAGAGTAGTGAAGAAACTTGTTGAAGGTGACACAGCTGGTAAGTGAAAGAATCGAGACATAAGCCCAGATCTTCTGGCTCCTTTTACACACATATAGCTAAACTGTCAGCAATTCTATATTCACTCAGCTTATTTCATACTCAATAAAACCTTTTCACATAAAGAGGGAGACAAAGGGTAAAAATAGACCTAATCCTATGTAATTTAACATTATTAATAATACAGCATTAATAACAGCTAATGGTTATTAAGGGTGTAATGCCAGGTACTGTGCTAACCAGCTTCCCTGTACTTCTTACTTACACTTCTACATTATAGTATAGTTATAGCCACTCTTTCAAAATTTAGGGAAATAAGCTTAGAAAAGTAACTTTCTGTCACTCAGAAAGGCAGAGGTGGGGTTTGATATCCACAGCTAAACCCTTAACTATGAGACTACACACATTCAAATACTCATGCTTCCTTAATGTTTCTACAGAAGCAATTAATAAATTGTACAGGAATACTATATTATGTTATATATTATATATTATATTATGTTCTAATAGGCTTTCTTAAGAAATTCCAATCCAAAGTCTCTTTTTAAAAAGTTTTCTCTACAACAAATCAACCAGTCCAAACAACAGAAAACCAGAGTAGTGTCTAAAAGCTAATTTACTGGGGTGCCTGGGTAGCTCAGTCAGTTAAGCATCCAACTCAGCTCAGGTCATGATCTCACGGTTCATAGGTTTGAGCCCCACATAAGGCTCCGTGCTGACAGCTCAGAGCCTGGAGCCTGCTTTGGATTCTGTGTCTCCCTCTCTCTCTGCCCCTCCCCTACTTGCACTCTCTTTCTCTCAAAAATAAACTTTAACAAAGTTTTAAAAAATAAAAATAAAAGCTAAATTATCCACTAATTATCATTAGGAAAGTGTGTGGTTGAATTTATGAGCACTTGAGAGTCAATGGTTGCCTTTTGCTAACTTTTAGGTTATAAGTTATTTTTAAAAGCAAATCAAACTTAAAGCTTTTTATATGTCAAGCCATAGAGGTTTCACAGATGTCAAGTGGGTTTTGATGAACACTGCGGATGAGCTGTACTATGAATCAGTGCCATATGCTTTACACTTCCCTAGAAACACTGTACATCTGGATCTTAACAACAAGGGACAATGGCTTGCCAATATCCATCACTTTTTGCCAAACTGACAATATTTGAAAAAATCTTAAACCACACTAAAAGAGATCGGAATTCACCGTTTTCTACTAAGCCATTCAAGACACTTAACAGCTGGACTAAATCATAAAATATAAAATGTTCAAGTGAAAAAGTCACAGGAGAAACAGTTTGGGAGTTATTAAGTGCCAAAGGGACTTGAAAGATCACTTGGTCCAATCTTATCTCAACATTTTATGCATAAGGGAAATTATTTTTTAAATGCTTATGTGATTATTGTTTTTTTTAAATGATTACATAACTTGTTAGCAGCAAAACTGAGATTGCTTAATATGTTTATCTGTTTGTTCATGTATTTGTAATTTTAACCCCCAAAACATTCCCAAAAAAATAGGATTAAAACATAAAGATAACATTTGGTAAAGAGAGAGAGGGAAATAAATGTATCAAAAGCCATAGCTAACAGGGTTAAGAGTTACTATAATAAAACATTACATTTAGGGGTGCCTGGGTGGCTCAGTAGGTTGAGCTTCCAACTGTTGATTTCAGCTCAGGTCATAAACTCACAGTCATGGGATTGAGCCCCATATTGGGTTCCACACTAGGCACGGAGCCTGCTTGGGATTCTCTCTCTCCCTCCCTCTCTCTGTCCCTCCCCTGCTTGCACACGCACACTCTCTCTCTCTCTCTCTCTCAAATAAATAAATAAATAAATAACCATTACATTTAACTTCAGCTATTTATACCATCCAAAGCCAAAAAAAAAGAGGTTATTGATTCTTACTGCCTTATAAAGAAGACTGATTGATTACCCTTTTCAGGCAAAATAAGCATCTTCCTATCTTCCTGATACTAATTTCTGGAAGGAATTTATCATTTGACACTTCATATGAGGGACACTGAAAATCATTCCTAATAGCATTCTCCACATTGATTCTACTAAAGATATACAGATCTCTTCCAATGATCACTTTTCATATTGACCATGAATGAAAGTCAAGGGCATGACATTAAACTATTACTTGCTGATGCTTTTTCCTTGCAGGTGGCTGAGTTAATGCAATCCAGGTATGCATGTTGATGCTGATTGGCCTTTACTGCTACGATGATAGAGCTTAGAGCACAGAGATGAATGGAAGAAATGTCATTCATATTTACTTCCTCAAACTGCAACAGCCCTGGCCTAGTGCTATACAAGGACTGGATCAGTTTTCACTGAGATACACTCCGTGAAGTGAGACCCAAAAGTGTAGTGACTCCTTTACTGGTTGACAAGATTTGTACCTTTTGGTGGCTATGTTTAACAAAATGTGAACATGAAAGTGACAAAAGATTTTGAAAACTCCTGACACTGTGGTACTAATGTTCAGTAATCATCCCTAGTGAATCCAGCCTCCCTTAGGCAGTTCCCCTCCCATTCTGACTCCAGGCTCGGCCATGTAACTTGCTTTGACCAATGAGATTTGTCCTCAGGTCACCATATGCAGAAGCCCAGGCTAACTTACTGGGGAATGAGAGTCCATATGGAGAAGAGCTGTCCCAGCTGAACAACCGGTTTGCCAGCCACCGGACACATGAGTGACGTCATCCTACACCACTCAGCTCCAGCCAACTGGTCAGAACAGCTGACTACAGTCAACCACCAATTCATTAACAATAATAAAATGGTTGCTGTTGTTTTAAGCCATTAAGTTTTGGGGTGGTATTTCTACAGCAATGTAAACTGAAGCAAACACCCATTACAAGCAAATTCTGAGAGAGATTTGAAAATATACTGGTCATCTTAATCTCTAGGTTGAGCGGTCCTATTCCCCCAGTTTACAAGTGAATGATATGTCCCCATAATGTGTGGAAGTGCTGTACAGAACTCAAATGCATTATCCCATGGAAACTCTGACCTAGATGATGATGGAGTTCTTAGGCTGGTCCAAAAAGGTATATTTAACCAATATGAGATATTGTTTAAGAAATACATTAAGGTATAAAAATATTTAAGTAATTCTTATAATTAAAGTAGAAAGTGCAATTGAACAAGCAAATCTAAAACATGAATAATGGTGTTTGACAAAAATAAGGTCATTTTCAGATGTTTTCGTAATTACTTAAGCCAGTGGTTTCTGTGGTAAGCAGGATCCTATGTGGCTGTCAGTGATCCCCCACATCCTGGTATTCATGTCATTGTGGAATCCATTCCCTCTGTAGCATTGGCTGGACCTAGTGACTTGCTTCTAATGAATAGAATATGGCAAAGTGAGGGCACGTCACTTCCATGATTAGGTTGCAAAAGACTGATTTCCATCTTGCTGGTCTCTATTGCCTTCTCAACTCGCACACTTTGATGAAGCAAGCCGCCATATTAGAAAGGCTCACATGACAAGGCAATGAGGGTGGTCTTTGCCTAATAGCCATAAAAAACTGAAGCTCTCAATCCAACAGCCTATGAGAGACTGAATTCTGCCAAAAACAATGTGAGTGATCTTAAAAGCAAAGCCTTCCTCAATAGACTGATGAAATGAGATCACAGCCCCAGATAACACCTTGAGAGCAGTCTTTTGAGAGATCCTAAAGCAGGGGGCTAGGTAATCCATCCTTAAAAAGTATATTACTTTAATCTGCTAAATTTTAAATGTAAGGTAATTTGTTACAGAGCAATAGATTACACAGTTTGGCCTCCAAACCTGTATAAACATCAGAATCACATGGGGAGTTTTTGTGGGTTTTAGTCATAATTGAATTTTAAAATGTTATTTGTTTTTTTAAATTTTCTAAGTAAAAACATCCTAATTATTTAATTTTTTTTCCTAAAAAACCCACTTTCCTCTCCAAAAATAACCACTCTTACCAATTTGGAGTATATCCTTCCACATTTTTTAATGTAATTACATATTATATAATAGTATCGTACCATACACATTGTTCACCATCTTGTGCTTTTCACATAACACTGTCTTAGATACCTTTCCATGTTGGCAAACATAGATCTATCACATTTATTTTTAACTTCTTCAGAGTATTCCATAAAATGAATGAACCATTAATTCATTTAATCATTTCCCTACCAAGAAACACTTGTGGTTTTTTATTATAAATAATGCTTTAGTAAATATTCTCAAACATGCCTCTTTGTTCATACATCCAAATAAAGGATAAACACATTTTTTATTCTAACAGATTTGGCCAAAATGTTCTCCAAAAGGGCTGCATCAATAATCACTTATTGATGCAAAACATTAGTACATAATATTATATAATTACCATTAACATAATAGTATATAATAATATAAATTTCCCTTCACCTTTATCAATAATAGATATTATAAGTATTTGTTATTCTTGTCAATCTGATGGATGAAAAATGTTATTTCACTTTTAATCATGTTTTATTACAATCTAGTAACACTAAAGCAAAAGCATATGGATTTCATTTTCCCACACACAAATGAATCATGACCATAAGTATATTATACATGCCTCTAGGACTTAGGGAGTTTTTTATATTTATGGATAAAATAAAAAGAGAGATTTTTTTTTTGGGGTAACTGACATGTGTTAGAAGATACAGAAGAAGGAAAAGGATTATTTTTAAAAATGGGTACAGGGGTGCCTGGATGGCTCAGTTGGTTAAGCATCTGACTTCAGCTCAGGTCATGATCTCATGGTTCATGAGTTCAAGTCCCACATCAGGCTCTGTGCTGACAGCTCAGAGCCTGGGGCCTGCTTCAGATTCTGTGTCTCCCTCTCTCTGCCTCTCATCCTCTCACACTCGCTCGCTCTCTCGCTCTCTCTCAAAAGTAAATAAACATTAAAAAAAAATTTTTAATTAAAAATGGGTACAGAAGTAAACCATGGACACTAGGAGGAGAATGAGGTATTTGGCTAGGGGGGCAAATGAGGTGAAGGCGCAATGACAACCCACCAAGTGTTAAGAGTCAAACCGGTCAGCTTGGGAGGAGGACGGTGTTGGCCTGGGAAAGATATTTGTTAACTCAGGTGTTTAAAACTGTGGACTTTGAAAATGCCTATATTTGTTTCTTGGGTCTATACTTGTCTGTATCAGTGATCCTTGAACTGATTCCTCTGAAGAAACTATGTGCTCAACTAAAGCCTAGCAAGAGCAACTTTTTTTTTCGATCATCTGAAGGAAGGATGAAATATAGTATTTCTAATATCACAGCAGTTCTTCAAGGTACCTGCTATTCTCCTCAATTTACAGATGGGGCAACTGAGATTCAGTAACTTCGTCCAATTTTACAGTCAATAACTAGCAGAGCAAACGCATGAACCCAAGGATGTCTGGTACCAACACCCTCATTTTTTCCACCAGGCTCTGCTGTCTCCAGTCAGAAAAACGTGGCCCTGATGCTGGTGTTTCTTCGTTCATGCCATTACCTTGGGAATACCATCGGATTTCCCCCTCTTTGGAAGAAAGAGGTAAATCAGATCATATATGGGGTTTCTTCCAAATCTAACATTATTTGACTCATTTACTATCTCCTGGATTACAACGTTGAATTAGGACTGTATAGAGAGAAAGCTTTCATCTGGAGACTAATTTTGTACCACAAATGTGCCTTTTACAGATACAGTTCCAGGAAGATATTTCTTGCTGCTAAAGGAGAAGGAAATCCTAAGTTTGGGTATGGGAATCGGAGCAGGACACAGAGGCAGCTCCAAGAGACTGTTCCAGGAAGCAGGAAGTTTTTAGAAGACTCTGACATTCAGTATGATGAAACATGGTTTGGTCAAGCTTACATAAGAGAAAAAGAAGAGGAGAAGGGAAGAACAAAAGAGCTATTTTTTTTTTTTTTGAAACTCTGATGAAAACTCACTTAATTACATTCATTTTGATAAAGTCAGTTTTTCAATTACTATTATCTACTGGGAACCATTTCCTAGAATGACTATGAAGTCTCCCCTTATGCAAAATTGGAAACTGGAAATTAAGAATGAGAAAATGACACTGTTTTCTGTGACAAAAAAGAGAGCCACAGTTCATCTCTTTTAATGTGACAATTTTTTCTCATTATAATAACAGCATATATACATTATAGAAAATTGAAAATGGACAAAAATTAAAGATATAATCCTACCACTTGATCGTATACACGTGTTCCCCTTTATTTTCATATGCACATGTTTTTAAAACAAAGTTGGGATTCTAGCATACATGCAGAGTTGCACTTGCATTTTTTAATTCAATACTATAAAAAGAGCATTTTCTCAAGTCATTAGAAATTCTTCAGGAATGCCTGGGGGCTTCAGTCAGTTAAGCATCTGACTTCAGCCCAGGTCATGATCTCACAGTTCATGAGTTCAAGCCCCACAATGGGCTTCTGCTGTCAGTGCAGAGCCCACTTCGGATCCTCTCTCTCTCTCTCTCTCTCTCTCTGTCTCTTTCTCTCTCTCTCTCTCTCTCTCTGCCCCTCCCCTGCTCATGTTCTCCCCCTCCCTCTCAAAAAATGAATAAACATTAAAAAAAATTATAAAGAAGTTCTTCAAAAATAGCATTTTTTAAAAATTTTTTTTTTTAACATTTATTTATTTTTGAGACAGAGACAGACAGAGCATGAATGGGGGAGGGGCAGAGAGAGAGGGAGACACAGAATCGGAAGCAGGCTCCAGGCTCTGAGCCATGAGCCCAGAGCCTGACACGGGGCTCGAACTCACGGACCGCGAGATCGTGACCTGAGCTGAAGTCGGACGCTCAACCGACTGAGCCACCCAGGCGCCCCCAAAAATAGCATTTTTAATGGCTGTAGGATATCGTGCATTTTGAGCGTGCCATGATTTACTGAATAATTCTCCTGCTGGGGGGCGGAAGACAACATACCCACATGTCTAACAAATGACAGAAGCCAGATAACTCTGGCATTTTGTGTTCTTGTTACCTCTTTGATATGTAACAAACTACCCCAAAACTTAGTGACTTAAAACAATGCAACATTTATTTCTTTCATGAATCTGCAACTTGGGTAGGACTTGGTGATGGCAGGTTGTATCAACAGGGTAGGGTCAACAGCTGAGGGCTCATCTCATTTCATCTGAAGGCTCTCTCATTTAATGTCTGGCAATTGAAGCTGCCTGTTAGGTGAGACCTGAACCGGTCCTATCAGCTCAAGTACCCACACATGGCTGCTCCTTGTGGCCTGCGCCTCCCTACAACATGGCGGCTTGGGTTCCAAGAAGTTGTATGGCCTTTCCAAACCTAGCCTGAGAAGTCATGTAGCAACCCCTCTGGCATGTCCCATTAGTTAGAAGTGAGTCTAAAGGGAAGCCCATATTCAAAAGTAGTTTAGGCTCCACCTTTGGAAGGGTGGTGTCAAATAAACTGTAAACTTGTTTTAAAACCACCATTTTCGATACTACCACAAAAGCTTCATATTAGAGTCCTTTCTGGAAGCCAAACCTCCTAGCCCAGGGAGTGTACATTCCTCTCCTTCTCAGCCCAGGCCAGACTTTAAGGCTTCCTGGAGGAGAGATCTGAGGACTTCACAGATAGGGTTGTGTTAGAGTTAACCATGGCTCTTGAATCCAAAGCTAGAAAGCAGGAAGGATCTTGCCTCAAAGTATAAGCTTCTCCTTCTCTTGCCCCATACTAAAGACCTGTCACCCAGCAAAGCTCTAGGATTTTAGTTCCCACTCTTCCAGAAGCTTCTTCCAGTCCTATCAAGTTAGATTCATGGGCCCAACTTCTGGGGCACCAATAACAGAACTTAAACCATATGCTCACAAGGGCATTATGCTTAGGGAAATAAGTCAGACTGAGAAAGACAAATACCTTGTGATTTCACTCATATGGGGACTCTAAAAAAATAAAATATACGAACAAAAAACAGAAGCAGTTTTTGAAGTCCTATAAATACAAAGAACAAACTGATGGAAGGGGGTGGAGGCATGGGCAAAATGGGTAAAAGGGAATGGGAGATATAGGCTTCCAGTTTTGGAATGAATAAATCACAGGAATAAAAGGCACAGCCTAGGGAATAGTCAATATGATAATAGCATCGTATGGTGATAGACAGTAGCTACACTAGTGGTGAGCACAGCATAACTATACAGATGCTGAATCACTGTTATACACCCAAAACTAATACCACATTATGTGTCAACCAAACTCATATAAAAAAAAGTTTTAAGTCAGAAAACACAATAAACTAAAACGAAAAAGACAAAAAAAAAAAAACCACCATAATCTCATGCCCCCCAGTTTGCTGAGACCCCTCTTCACCCACGTAGCCTTCATATGGTCCCAGGCCTCACCACACCCATGATCTAAGTCAACTCAGGCCAGCAAAACTGTCTTCTGCAACCTCTCCTTCTTCTCCACCAAAGGACTGGTAAGGCTGGCTAAGCCAAGTCTGATCCCTGGGACAGGCTCTGCACATGCAGTTCTTCCTTCTAGAGCTTTCAGATTACTATCATAGCCAGCAACCCCTCCCAGGGACTGGTGCAGGAACCATATCTCTTCTCATTCCCCTCCCTACAAGCACACAGGTAGACTAAGAAAGCCCTCTGACTCAGAGTGGTATTGAATGAGGAAATGCCCATCACTTTGGATAAGTTACAACTCCCCACCCCACACCCTTTTCCCCAAGATTTCAGGCTTTATGAGGGGCCCAAGTGGTGGTTCTGAAGACAGCAGATTAGGGCAGGGTGTGTGACCAGCAGGTCTAGTGAGAAGGACACAAATCTGGGGCAGGAGGCAGCTGACAGGAGTTAGGAGAATAGGCCAGGGGAAGTAGGTGACACAGGCTGAGGGGAAGAGGAATAGGAACACTTTACAGAGAAGCTGAAATCTGAGGTGCACTCTGAAGGAGGAATAGGAAATACCACATCAGAGTAATTACCTTTCATAATCCCAGTTTGCCTATGAATGGCCAATCTGCTTTGAACTATGCTAATAGTCTTTGGTCTCACTCATTTTAAAGCCTCTTCATCTTGGGACAGGGTCATTGTGAAATACACCTCTAAAACGTAAGCAATATAACTGGGAATTCAAACTTACAAATCCATTTGCCACAGATGATCTTTCCTAGCCAAAAAAGGAAAACATTTTCTCTGAGCAGGTGACATCACAAAACAACTCTTGATTGAACGCTCTGGAAAGGAGAACTATTCCCCCACATTACCTTTCTATATCTCTCAGTTACAAAGAAAGTTTTACCAATAGGTCTCTGATTCTAGTAAAGGAAATCTTCAGAATATTATTTCTGGATGATTATATTTTAGGTCAACTCCTTCATCCATGAGCCTGGTGAAGCTTTTTTCTTTGAACCTGGAAATCACCATCCCCTCCCTTTTGTTTCCCCCTGCTAAGTTTCAAGAGTTTAAGACTTCGTGGTTTGGATTTCATTCCAAGTTCACAGTGTGCAGAGAGGGGCCCGGTGGGAGCATAAGTTGGCAAAATAGATCTCTGTTCCTGAAATTAAGCAACTGTTACAAACATCTGAGCTTCCACACTGGTGCTGTTGAAAGGGCATTTTCATATCACAAGTGGAGACTTCCCTGCTGGGCAGTGGGAGGAGAGGAGAGATCTGGGGATGACCAGATGAGAGACCCAGATGAAACCTTTTCATCCCCAGAACCTTTTTATCCACACCCCACCACCCCTAACCTCTTTAGATTTGCTGGGCCTGTCATTTGAGACTAAGTCATATAGACAAATTCAAAGTTCACTCAGGGACGTGGGTAAGAAAACAAAACACACATTCTTCTCACCAAAGTCTTTTCCCAGACTCTGGGATATTGCCTGGCACACAGTAGGCATCCAACAAAGTTTATGAAAGGAAGGAAAAAGAAGGTAGGAAGGGAGGGAGGGAGGGAGGGAGGAATGGAGGAAGGGAGGAGGAAGGAAAGGAAAAAGACAAAACAGAGGGCCAGAGGAAGGGAGAGAAGAGATAAAGGAAGAAGCAGGGAGAAAAGAGATTTTGAAATGATTTTGAATAAATGCTTATATATTCACACTCACTGTGTTTTCTAATAAATGAGTTATAAATGAAGTTGAGGACTTATGCAGCACACACTGTGCTAAACTTCATTACACACACTAAAACCATGAGAGACAAAAACCATTATTAACCCCAGTTTACAAATGAGAAAACTAAGGTTAGAGAGACTAAGTAACTTGTCAAAAATCCCACACCTAATGAGTGAGAGGCCAGAATTTGGACTTAGATCTGATAAGAGTCTGACTGATTAATTCCTACCTTCCTTCCTTCCTTTTCTTTCCTCTGCTATACCTCCTCAAGACACCAGAATGCTTTGTTTCTCTTTTCTTCACTCTTTTAAAGCATGGTGACCACCTCACGGGCACACACGTGTAAGCCTTATTAGCAATAAGCAATCACATGGCTCAAAGAGTTCATACACCAGAATCCAAGGTTTCCCATCTCATAGGCTAGGTGGGCTGACAAAGAGTCAGTCTGGCTCGTGCATGTCAAAACTGAGGGAGTAGCACTCTACACAAAAGAAATAGTATTGTGAAGTTCTTAAAGCAGGAAGAAATCTTTCAGGAACTGAGAGCACCCAGTGTGACTCTAGTGACATGGACAGTGAGACCAGTGGGAGCCAGGGGCCACCATCATAAAGATCCAACTCAGAATGCAAAAGGAGATGGCACAAAAAGAGACACTCAGTTCAGTGGAACAGAATAGAGAGCCCAGAAATGGACCCACAAACGTATGGCCAATGAATCTTTGACAAAGCAGGAAAGAATATCCAATGGAATAAAGACAGTCTCTTCAGCAAGTGGTGCTGGGAAAACTGGACAGCGACATGCAGAAGAATGAACCTGGACCACTTTCTTACACCATACACAAACATAAACTCAAAATGGATGAAAGACCCCAATGTAAGGCAGGAAGCCATCAAAATCCTCGAGTAAAAAGCAGGCAAAAACCTCTTTGATCTTGGCCGCAGCAACTTCTTACTCAACACGTCTCCGGAGGCAAGGGAAACAAAAGCAAAAATGAACTACCGGGACCTCATCAAAATAAAAAGCTTCTGCACAGCGAAGGAAACAATCAGCAAAACTAAAAGGCAACCAACGGAATGGGAGAAGATATTTGCAAATGACGTATCAGATAAAGGGTTAGTATCCAAAATCCATAAAGAACTTATCAAACTCAACACCCAAAAAACAAATAATCCAGTGAAGAAATGGGCAAAAGACATGAATAGACACTTCTCCAAAGAAGACATCCAGAGGGCCAACCGACACATGAAAACATGCTCCACATCACTCATCATCAGGGAAATACACATCAAAACCACAATGAGATACCACCTTACACCTATCAGAATGGCTAGCATTAACAACTCAGGCAACAACAGATGTTGGCGAGGATGTGGAGAGAGAGGATCTCTTTTGCACTGCTGGTGGGAATGCAAACTGGTGCAGCCACTCTGGAAAACAGTATGGAGGTTCCTCAAAAAATTAAAAATGGAACTACCCTACGACCCCACAATTGCATTACTAGGTATTTATCCAAGGGATACAGGTATGCTTATTTGAAGGGACACATGCACCCCAATGTTTATAGCAGCTCCGTATTGAGCATGGAGCCTGCTTGGGATTCCCTCCCTCTGCCCCTCTCCCCAGTGCTCGCTCTCCCCCCCTCCATCTCTCTCAAATAAAAAAAAAAATTTTAATAAATTTTTTTTTTTTTTTTCAAAATAAGAAAGGCATTCCAGGCAGAGAGCACAGCATGGAAAAAAGCATGGAAGCATAAAACAGCATATTTCCTTTAGGAAACTCACCAAAGTTTTTTAAAAAGGGAGCATAGGGCCAGGGTGGGAGTCAGAGAAAAAGTAGTGGGGAGGAGGATCAGGGGCTAGGGTCCAGCACAAGCCCACAAAGACCTTGTATGTCATCTTGCAGGGATTGTACTTTTCCTGAGGGAATGGGAAGCCATGGAAAATTATTGAGCAGGGGGACTTTCCTTTTAAAATGATCACACTTGATGAGAAGGGAGAAACACTGAGGGTCAATTAGAAGGGAAAAATATAGACTACCGATCTCTAATCTAAGCGATCGGAGATCCTCCAGCCATTACAATCCACTTTTGAGCAGCTGCCCTCAGTCCATGGCATCTCACAAAGGCTTATTAGCTCAGAGCAGTCTTCTCAGTCCTACTAGAAGCCAAAGATCCCTGGGGAGGAAACCATAAAGGAGCTCTGGTGAAAACCCAACTGAGAAGAAATCTCAGAGTCCTGTATGGCTTCTACTCAGTAAGCTCCTCCCAAAGCAGCTCTGCTGTTGGCAAAGCCCCTCCAGGCTTATCCCCTGGGATCCTCTTCTGCATCCCTGAGGTTGCTCATTTCCGGCCCTCTCCATGCTCTTCACGAGGCTCAGTATGGTGTGGCAGAAAGAACACAATTTTGCCCAGGAGACTAATGACCTAGATTCCAAAGTCCCAGTTCCAAACTTATTAACTACTCTCCATCCCTGGGCCTCGGTTTCCCTGTTTATACTCCCGCCTCCCTCAAAGAGAATAGATGAGAAAGAGCTTTATAGAATATCAAGCTCCATTAAAGGAGAAGAAATCTACTACCCGCATCAGAAAGTTTTTGTACTGGATTTTAAATCTGCCTGATGCAGAGTTGTTTTTTTCAGCCCACAGCATGGGTGCTCAAAAAGGACCATGCTATAGAGACTATGGATTTTTCCAGAAGAACAGTTGTGAATCATGGGCTCACCATAGTTGTTCTGATGCTTCCCCTTCATTTAACAGTCCAGACCACTTAAGTCTCACAAGAAGAAGGAATAGACTCAAGTCATTTCCTCCAGATCCCTTGGAATTTAGGGGACTGTCCCTTCTTCCAGTGCCAAGGACTCAGCTGTAGAGAGAGAATCCTGCCATCCTAAGTCAGAGATGAGCCAAAGGCTATTCTGCAAAGGGAGGTCGGCTTCCTTGCAAGAAGGAAACCAGGGCCTGAGTACAAGTAGGCATTGTCTGCCCCCTGGGGTCTGGCAGGAAGGAGTCTGAGCGGGCACAGGAGTGGGCTGAAGGCTCTGGCAGCATGGGCAGCAGCCTCTGTGGTGGGGAGGGAGGCACGGAGTTGTGTGTGAGAGCTGGGCTTACAATGTAGGCATTGTTCCCTCCCCGCACTACATCTGCTCCCCTAAGGGTGGAGGGCAGAGAAGAATGGAGTTGGGGAGCATCTGCCAGGGCCCGGGGAGAGAACTGTGCACTGCTCATTTAGAGGAAAGGGAACTATTGAGCAGGGCCCACCCATAAGCAGACCTGGCAAAGGTTAGAGATGCATCAGAAAAGTACTGACTTCCTCTGCCACAGCTTTCTCCCCACCTCAGTCTCTTTGATCCTTTCTCTTAGTTCTGTCATTTCATACCGTGCTGTGCTTTGCGTACTGTGGTAATTTATTTATTTTACTTTTTAGTATCTAAGCATTTCTTTTGCACACTTCAGAATATCCCTAAGTATCTTTTAATATATTAGGTCTATTATATTGACCTTTAAAATCATAAAATTCAATTCAGGTAAGTTTGCCCTCAAATCTGCATATACTCATTGTCACTGATGATTCTATCTTCTGAAAAAGAACTTGGTGATATGGAACAAAAAGAATAAAAATGTCTATCCTCTTTCAACTAACTCATCTAAGTATGCTATGTGCTAATACTTACGATTATCTCATTAATGCTCCTCAAAATCCCATGAGGTATGAATTAGTATAAGTCAAGTTTACAGGTGAGAAAACTGTAAATCATTGACATGCAGTAATTTGCACAAGATCACACTGGTAGTAGATCAAAGATCAATCCTAGGTCTCTGACTCTAAACCCAGTGTTTCTTCCTGAGCTAGCCTTCCCACATCACCCAGTAATCCCACTCTGGGGATTTTTGCTGAGGAATTTTGCATTTTGATTATAAAATCAAATATAAAAAAATGTTCACTGAATTACTGAAAATGAGAGCAAAAATTGGAAACAATCTAAACATCCAATTATAGAATAAATTAAGCAAACTGTGGCAAATCCACTAGAAACACTGTCACTCAACCATGAGAAATGAAAAATGCCACAGATTATAGAAACATAGAAACTTTCCATAACTGAAAAATGTGTGTGTGTATCATTTTGCACACAACTGTGCAAAAGTTTACCTATGTAAAGATGGACAGGCAGAAAGTCAAAGTGAAAGTATTATTTACAGGGAAATACAATTCTGACTATATATTTTTTTTCTTTACAGGTGTTTTTTTTCTTTACAGGTGTTGTTGATTAACAATGAACAGGTAATTTTGCTTCATAGAAATAAACATAAAATGAAAAGTTTCTTCAAACTAAGATTTTTTTTTCACTTTCACACTCATAGAAGATCTTTTATAATTTATCACTTTCTTTTGGAACCTTAGCATATATCAAAATCAGGCTGTAGTTGCCGCTGCCTTCGACCACATTAATGGTGCTATAAACAATCCTTTGGCATTCAACCACTCTGGAAAAAGAGGGGTGAAAACAGCGGAAAGCAACTGGAACCCTGCCATAGCTTCTGGACAGACAGGGGACTCCTATGGAAAGGTGCCTGCTCATTCACAGGGTCATTTGCTCTCAGGGCCTCAGCTATTCCCAGTCCGTAAACATTCTGAGACTTCCAGTGTTTCAACTGGGGACCATTTTGGTCCCAAGGAGTTGATGGGGGGTAGGAGGGAGGGGAGGGTGGGTGATGGGTATTGAGGAGGGCACCTGTTGGGATGAGCATTGGGTGTTGTATGGAAACTAATTTGACAACAAATTTTAAAAAAAAAAAATTTTAATTTAAAAATTTTTTTAATTTTTAAAAAGGAGCAAGAATTTTGGTCACAAGGAGCAAGAATCCACTTAGACTAGCTCAAAGTATGTGGGAGTTGATTATAAGATTACTAGTGACACTTTCAAAGCACCCCAGCCTCATGGGACTATGGGAGCCATGGAACCCGGAGCTTATCTCTGCTCCTTGCTTCTCTTCTCTCCTCCCTCTCCCTCTCTTCTCTCTTTTCCTCTCTGTACCTCTCCCTCTCTGTCTCCAGCCTGGATCCTTCTCCTCATTCAACAATTCACAGGAGATGCAACCCTAGTCACACACCCCTGATACCAGCATTTTCCTCTTTCTCAACCCAGCTTCCTCTGTTCTCCCCTCCCCACCCATAGGACCTCAGACAAAAATCAGGTTCTCTCACAAAAAACAGGGTACCAGTCTGATGAGAACAAGGATTTAGCAGAAGAGTGCTCAGTGCAAACCCCAAAGGGGAGGTGATGGTCAAGGAGGCTGATGCAAGAACACTATCCTGTCAGAAGAAACCAAGACTGGGTAAAAAGTCAGGAGTTGAGAAAAAAACCCAGGGCAACAATCTAGAGGACAGAAAAAGAATATCCTCAAAGTCAACAGAAAAAGGAGTAAGTCAGTAAATGTGAACAGGGTCACAGTTAAGTCAATGTGACAGTGCTTCCACGTGTTAGCCCAGGCTGTGCGGTGCTGGGGCATACCATAGGGTGCCAAGTGCCAGCTCAGACTTCAGGGGAAATCAGGGAGTTAAGAGGTAAAAGCAATAAAAAAGAGACCATGGGTATTTGTTAGACATCATCAAATGACCAAACACAACAAAACTAGCGGGTACAAAACCTGGCTCAGCCACTAATTTGCCAAGTGATCTTGAGTAAATCATTCTCCTCTTTGGGTCTCAGTTTCCCCATCTATAATGTGAAGATATTGGACTAAAGAACTCTTAAGGTCCCTAAAGCAATGACCCTTGAGGCAGTGGTGTGCTAATGTCAGCTCCTACCAGATCATGAGAACCAACTATTCAATTTGGAGGAACTTTGTGGCTTGTTAAACACAGCTGTTATAAAAAATTAAATAATATACATTAACAGTTAAATAAATGATATTAAAACCCAACAGTAAAAAAATTCAAATTTTACTGTTATCTATGCTGGAGCCAGTAAAGTTTTTCTGCAAAGGGACAAATACTAAATACTTTAGGTTGTGAGAGTCACAGATAGTCTCTGTCATATATTGTTTTTTTTAACAATGCTTTAAAAAATTAAAAACCAATCTTAGCTCACAGGCTGCACAATAACAGGCCATGTGTCAGATGTGGCCTACGGGCCATCACTTGCCAATCACTGATCTATGATCTTGAGGTTACTTACACCTATTTCGCTCATATGGTGGAGACGCTATGTAATTGTGTGCTATTGCATGTCTCTGTCCAACTCCGTTTTCAGTGATCTCACATAAGTAGCTTAAAATGAGCTATGATGATGGGACAGCTGGGTGGCTCAGTCAGCTGGGCGTCCGACTTCGGGTCAGGTCATGATCTCACGGTTTGTGAGTTTGAGCCCCACATCGGGCTCTGTGCTGACAGCTCAGAGCTTGGAGCCTGCTTTGGATTCTGCATCTCCCTCTCTCTCTGTCCCTCCCCAACTTGTGTTCTCTCTCTCTCTCAAAAATAAACATTTTAAAAAATCTTTTTAATCAGCTATGGTGAAAGTATCTATACTACAGAAATGGATAAACACTGCAAATCAGGGCTCCTCTTCCCAGAGAGCCGGTCAGTAAACGTTTACCATGGGGCGCCTGGGTGGCGCAGTCGGTTAAGCGTCCAACTTCAGCCAGGTCACGATCTCGCGGTCCGTGAGTTCGAGCCCCGCGTCAGGCTCTGGGCTGATGGCTCGGAGCCTGGAGCCTGTTTCCGATTCTGTGTCTCCCTCTCTCTCTGCCCCTCCCCCGTTCATGCTCTGTCTCTCTCTGTCCCAAAAATAAATAAAAAACGTTGAAAAAAAAATTAAAAAAAAAAAAAAAAAAAAAAACGTTTACCAGCACACCACTGCCTTGAGGTCACTACGGGAAAGAATCATAGAAAACTGGGGCACCTGGGTGGCTCAATCTGTTAAGCATCTGACTTCGACTCAGGTCATGATCTCGCAGTCCGTGAGTTCGAGCCCCGCGTCGGGCTCTGTGCTGACAGCTCGGAGCCTGGAGCCTGCTTCGGATTCTCTGTCTCCCTCTCTCTCTGCCCCTCCCCCGCTCATGCTCTGTCTCTCTCACTTTCAAAAATGAATAAATGCTAAAAAAAAAAAAAAAGAAAAAGAATCATAGAAAACTGATGTGCTTTACCAATTCACCCAGAAATGCTGACAGAGAAGCAAAATGTAAAGGAAAAATGCAGTCCACGGCGTCAGAGGAAAAGAAAGACAGGAACACACAGCCAGGTATGTCTGGTCATGGCTTAATTAACAGGTGGTCTTTTATGACCACCCTCAGAATTCAGGCTTCTTTTCTGTGACTGAGACGTATCCTATTTTTCTCTTCTCTCACTTTGAAAACACTATTTCTGGCTTTGCTGCTGCCCCAGACAGTAACAAAGCAGCTGAGGTCTGCCCAGAAGTTGCCGGGGACAGACAGCATACAAAGGGTTCATGGCTGTGAGGGAGACAAGCAAATGCCATAAAGAAAGGCAGTTTTGTGTAGAGCAGCCACCTCTGCTATTCTGGTACGGATTTGGGGCTTCTCTTAAAATAGAACAATAAACGTGCAGGTCTAGACTAAGCAGCAATTTTGGTTTTAGGGAAAGCTGATACCCAGCAGGATGAGGATAACCCCGAGAAAGTTTGTTTTCAGCAATTTGGGCTCAATTAACCAGGAAAAGTGCCTGGCAAGGAACAAAACACAACCCAAACCAGGAGGATGCCTTCAGGGCATTTATGAGATGACCCTCCTACAAATTCCCTGACTGTAAACTCTTTCTTTGGGGAAATGAAGTGTAGCCTTAACAGTTTTAGAAGAAATTGTTTCTGTGACCTATTCCTCTCTCCAAGTCCCAGGAAAATCCACCCTGAACATGTATACTACCTCTCACCCTCCTGCTCTGCTTCTCCTAGCTGGTCATAAGGAAAACTAATAGAAACCAGAAAAAAGTGGTATCTTTCCCCAAATCCCAGTTCCCTAGTTCAAACAGCACAAAATACTGGGTAAATGGAGGGGTGGAGAAAGCAAGGTTTGATAGGGGAGGTGAATGAAGACAGTCATGGTTAGAGATAGTTGCATGGACAAAGGGACCCTAGAAGTGACCCTTGAAGAAACAGGCAGAGCATAAAAGGAAAAAGCATTTCAGACAAAGGCAATGGAGCAGGTAAATGCAAAACATGGTTGTTATATTAAAAGGTATTCAAGGTCCCACACCTAGAAACAGCTTCTCAGTGTTTCCTCAAAATCTCTGTCTGGTTCAGCCTACTCACCTCTACTGCAGCCTCCATTGTGTCCATCAGGCTGACCCATAAGTCCTACAAGGTGTCCACCTCTGGCCCCTGGGCCTTCAGCTGCTGTTCATACACAAGTGTGCCTGACACCCACATCGGTTCTTCAGCCCTCTCACAGGTGGGCATCAGTATGAGTGTGGTCAGGGGCTATAGCAGGGCCACGGGTATATAGAACATCACAGCTGTCTCAGTAAAACAGAGCCTGCTGAGCCCATTTAAGCTGGGAGTAGACTCCAACACCCAGGCCGTGCCCACTCAGGATAAGGAGCAGATCAAGAGCCAAGATAACAACTCCACAAAACAATTCCTTTATCAACAAAGTGTAGAACCTAGAGCAGCAGAAGCAGATTACAGAGACCAAGTGGAGTCTCTCACAGGACCAGAAAATGGCTCAGAGCAACATGAACAACATGTTCAAGAGCTGCATCAACAGCCTTGGGCAGCAGCTGAACACAGTAGCCCAGAAGAAGCTGAAGCTGGAGACAGAACCTGGCAACATTCAGGGGCTGGTGGAGTACGTCACGAATAAGCATAAGGAAGAGATCAAAGAGAGATCAAAGAGCTTGCAGAGATGGAGAATGAATTTGTCCTTGTCAAAAAGGCTGGGGACGAAGCTTACATGAATAAGGCAAATTTGGAGTCCCACCTGGAGTGGCTCCCCAACAAGATTGACTCCCTAAGACCGCTGTATGAAGAGGAAAACCAAGAGCCTCAGTCGCAGATCTCTGACACCTCCATGGTCCTCTTCATGGGCAACGGCCACTCCCTGGACCAGAAGGCATCAACACGGAGGTCAAGGCCCAGTACAAGGAGATTACTAACCATAGCCAGGCGAAGGCTGAGACCACGTACCAGGTCAAGTACAAGGAACTGCAGACACTGGCTGGGAAGCACGGGGATAACCCCTATCATACAAAGATGGAGATTTCTGAGATGAATAGGAACATCAGACAATTCCATGCTTAGATCTAGACCCTCAAAGGCCAAAAAGGGCTTCCCTGAAGGCCTCCATCACTGAGGCTGAGCAGTGCGGGTAGCTTGTCATTAAGGACACCAATGCCAAGCTGGCTGAGCTGGAGGCTGCCCTGCAGCAAGCCAAGAAGGACATGGTATGGACAGGATCCAGGTACTGCATGAGTACCAGGAGCTCATGAACATCAAGCTGTCCCTGAACATCAAGATCTGCTTGAGGGTGAGGAGAGCTGGATGGAATCTGAGATGCAGAACATGAGGATCCATACAAAGATGACGAGCAGATACTCAGGTAGGCTGAGCTCAGTCTATCCCCATAGACTCACGAGCCCTGGCCTCAACTATAGCCTGAGCTCCTTTCAGTCCAGCTTCAGCTCTGGCAGGGACTCCAGCTCCTTCCGCTGCTCAGCTACTCCAAAGCCATGGTTGGGAAGAAGATCAAGAACTGGAATGGGAAGCTGGTGTCTAAGTCACCTGATGTCTTATCCAAGTGAGCAGTCACTGATGTTCCCCCTCCCCCAGTCACCCTTCCCCTGTGGCTGCCACAGGAGAGCCTTTGGGGGAATGTGCAGGGGAGTGACTAGGAACAGGAGACCCACCTGAGGCTCAGCCCCAGTCCTCATTCTACCCTTAGGAGTAGTCTACTGCCTGGGTATCTTCTCTTGCCCATGCCCCTAACTAAAAGTCAATTCAAGTGTCTTTTCTTAAAGAAAGATTCAGCTGGCTCTGCAAAAAAAAAAAAAAAAAAAAAAAAATCTCAAACTCATTAGTCATGAAAGAAGTTCAAATTAAAACCCACAGTGAGGTAGAAAGCCACGAGAGAACATACCTCCTATCCCAACAATGAGAGAAAACCAAACAATCTATAAAATCATAACTCCCCTTGAGCCCATGACAAGGCAATCAGGAGATCTGAATTCCTAAGAATGACAAACCCTGCCACACAGACACAGTACACAAGAACTGTTCCACCTTTGCCAGAGCCTCTTTGGAGCAAGAGGGTAAGAAGAAAAGAGCTAGCATTACAAAAAATTCTTAAGAGCAAAGTGTGTGTTGGCACGAAGTTAAGAATCCACGGGAACCTCAGACACAAGAGAAATTCATGTTCCCAAGCTCTTTTCCGCAATCTCTACCAGGTACTCAGAAAAAAGACTGAGGCAGGCAGGACAGCTGAGAGAGAGTCCTCACTGGCCTGCAGGCATGAAACACTGTCCATTTTCCAGAACTTTCTCTCATAAGAAGTCAAAACCTTCTAGGCTTTGTTTGAAGTCAAAACCACTAGGGAAGGAGTAGACAGGCTAAGATCCTCTGTCTGCAGAAGGGATAGGAACACAGCCATCTGCCTCTGGGAAGTGGGAAACCTCTCTATCCCAATGGTAACCCCTGCACTGAGTAACAAGCAACAGCACTCTCCTGCTGGGGGAAAGAGCAGAAAACTCTCTTGCAACCAGTCCTCAATGATGAGCTGCCACTACACACCCCACCAGAATGACTACAATTAATTAAACTGATGCCAAAAACTGGCAAGGAGGCAGAACAACAGGAACTCCCCTATGCTGCTGGGAAGGATGTAAACTGGTGCAACCACTTTGGAAACAGATTTGGCTGTACCAACGAAAGCTACACATGTGTATAGCCTATGACTCAGCAACTCCACTTCTAGGTAGTAATCTAAGTGAAATGAGTACAGATGTGAGCCAAAAGGCATATAAAAGAGCATTCATGGCAGACCTATTTGAAATAAACAAAACCATAAATAACCCAATAATCATCAATAGTACCATGTATAAATGGTATAATTACAGTTTTTTCACACATTAGTACAGCAATACACGGCTACCTGCAACATGAATAAATCTAATCAAAATGTTGAACAAAAGAAGCTAGTTAAGATGAATCTATGAATTCATTTATTTGAAGTTTAAAAACAGGAAAAAACAATGGAATAGAAATCAGATAGCAATTATCCTTTGGAGGGTACTAAATGAACAGGAGGAGGAGGAGGGAGGCTTCTGGAATCCTGCTGATGTTTTACTGCTTGATCTAGTTCTGGTTATATGAGTGGCTTCATGTTATAAAACTTCATTATGCTGTAGGGGTGCCTGGGTGGCTCAGTCAGTTGAGTGTCCAACTTTGGCTCAGGTCATCATCTCGTGGTCCGTGAGTTCAAGTCCCACGTCGGGCTCTGTGCTGACAGCTCAGAGCCTGGAGCCTGCTTCTGATTCTGTGTCTCCCTCTCTCTCTGACCCTCCCCCGTTCATGCTCTGCCTGTCTCAAAAATAAATAAACGTTAAAAAAAATTTTTCTTTAAAAACTTTTAAAAATTCATTAAGCTGTACCTTTGTGATTTGACCCCTTTTCCATTTGAATGTTACACTTCAATTAAAAAGAAAAGTTTTGGGTTCCGGGGTGGCTCAGTCGGTTAAGTGTCTGACTCTTGATTTACATTCAGGTCATGATCTCACATTTCCTGAGATCCAGTCCCACATCAGGCTCCAAGCTGGATCCTGCCTGGGATTCTTTCTCCTGCTCTCTCTGCCCCTCCCCCACTCACATATATTCTCTTTCTCAAATAAATAAACATTTTTAAAAAGAAACAAAATTTTACTTTAAAGAAAAGTGATTGGTATGGGAAATGTTGAACAGGTCAGCCTTGCTGAAGTGGTGAGAGAAGACTGAAGGCAGGGGAGCACGGAGCCAGAGCATGAAGGGCCTTGAATGACAGACCAAAGGGTTTATCCTTTGTTCCACAGACAGTGCCACCAATTGTTTTGTGTTGGTTTTTTTTTTTTTTTTGAGATAACTATAGATTCATATGTAGTTGTAAGAAACAATATATATAAATCCAATATATCCTTCATCCAGTTTCCCCCAATGTTGACAACTCTCAACCTATAGCACAGAGTCACAATTAAGAAGTTAGCATTGACATGATCCACCCACCTATCCAAATTCCAGCACATACACGCACTCGTGTGTACATGTTTAGCTCTGTGCAATTTTATCACATGTGTATATATTCATGTGGCTACCACCACAGTCAAGATACAAACTAACTCCCACCACAAGAATCCCCCGTACTGTCCTTTTGTGGAATGGTTAAACGAACAGCGGTGCATGTATACCATTGGACACTACTCAGCAGTAAAAAGGGATAAACTATTGATACACAGAAAATTATGCTCAGTGAAAAAGCCTACCTCAAAATGGTTACAGATGATACGGTTCCATTTACACAACATTCTTGAAATGACAAAATGACAGAGATGGATAGTGGTTGGTTGCCAGGGGGTAGGGACAGGGGTTGGGAGGGAAGTGGCTATAAAAAGGTAGCATTGCAGGTTTTTGAACAGAGGAGTGATATGAATAGCACAGACCAGAGAATCTGGCTCATTCTAAGGGCCTCAACTCTGAGTTTCCAAGACTTAATCCTCCCACCCTTCACCTATACCACCCCAATCCCGGCCCTACTGCCCACCCCCCCCCCCCTCAGTATCTGCCTCTTGTTGCTTTAATACCTAGTTAATTAGCAGTGGTTTGGGTTTTGATTAAAAGGTCCTGTTGACAACAGATCCTCCCCACTGGCAACCCAATAGTTTCATCTGCCCAGTCAGTTCAGGCACTAACCCCTTTTTTGTTCTCCTGTAGACCTCCTAGAGGAGCTCAGAGTCCTTGGATATACTTAGTGCATTAGCTGTCTTATGAATTTGCAAGGCTGTTTTGGGTTATTTCCCCCTCTTGCTCCTGTTTTTTCCCTGAATATTATTCTATTAAACTGTTTTAAAAAACAAATATGTTGCTGAGGGGGGCTGGGAGGGGTGGTTAGTATGACATTTCTCTGTTATTTTGAAATGAGACCCATAGGAAGCCTCCAGGCACATGGTAAAGTCAGACATAATCCAGTTAGTTACAAAGCAGGATTAAAGGAGCTGATGATCTCGCACGAAAAGGCAACTCCCTTACACACTAATGGATGGCACACTGTCCCCAGAAGCCAAATAAGGAGAGAAAGTGCATTTCACAAACACAATCAGGGAGAAAATCTATTCCCCATAGAGAGGCACACCAGGAACAACCAACCACTAAGTAGAACTTGAACTCTGCTTCAACACTGTGAGTCAGTCCTTCTGGCTCATCCTGCTGGGGAGGCCTTCCCTGAAGTAAGGAAACAACTTAAGATATCAGGAGGGAAGGGCTGCTTAGAGGAGGACATGTGAGCTGGGTCTAAAGGCTGAGTAGTTTCCCAGGTAGTAAACGCGGAGTAGAGGGCAGTATACCAGACAAAGGGAACAGCATGAGGAAAGGTACAGGCTTGGAGTAGACTGATGTGACAGGAAGTATGGCACACAGAGGGAAGTAGGGAAAGTAGAGGCAAGAAAAGTGAGGTAGCCACCGGATCAAGAAAGATCAGAAAGGAAATTGGCCTTTAAGTGATGGGCAAGCAGCACAAGTTTTAAAAACAGAGGTATGGGGGCGCCTGGGTGGCTCAGTCGGTTAAGCGTCCGACTTCAACTCAGGTTACGATCTCGTGGTCTGTGAGTTTGAGCCCCGCGTCAGGCTCTGGGCTGATGGCTCGGAGCCTGGAGCCTGCTTCCGATTCTGTGTCTCCTTCTCTCTCTGCCCCTCCCCCACTCATGCTCTGTCTCTCTCTGTCTCAAAAAATAAACGTTAAAAAAAAAAAAAAAACAGAGGTATGACTCAGTACTTTAGAAAGATTACTCAAATGGCCCCATGCAAGCAGATAAATTACAGGGGTGAGATTCTGGTCTGAGAGATAAGTTAGGAGCCCACTGCCTTTCCTCATTCTCCTCTCAAAGACTGAGCTAAAGAAATGATCCAACTTCCCATGAAATTTACATGTTAAGGTGGTTTGACTGCAAGAACGATCTTTTCTTGTTGGGACACAACTTGTCAAAACAAGGATCAGGGTTTTGTTGATTGATAAAAAAGAAAAAAAAAAGCATTGAACATTATTTACAAGGAGTAGGGGCTCCCAGCTCAAGGCTGAAAGATTCAGGCCTTCCTGGGCATGTATGGTGAACCATCAGTAAGCTACAGAGCCACCCTGAGAAAGACCTACTGCTGTATCCAGTCTGGAGAGTCAGGATGTCTGGACACAGCTGGCAAATGGGAAGTGGCTGACAGCTATCTGCATGGAGATAGGCTAAGGAGCTTCCTCAGAAGGAACATATTTTAAGTAGGCTTCACGCCCATCATGGAGCCCAACACAGGGCTTGAACTCACAACCCTGAGATCAAGATCTGAGCTCAGATCAAACGTCGGACACTCAACTGACTGGCACCCCAGGTACCCCACGAACATATCTTAAGGGAAGAAAAATCCTGTTAAGTTGTAGGAAACTCCTAAGGATGGGAAAATTCTGACCTCAGCCAGGTATCTGTCCTTCTAATTTGTCTCTTGACTCAGCCCAGTGGGATCGTGTCAGACTCTTCTGACAAGCAAAAGGCTGTAAATAAACAAGCACCTTGGAGCTCAGGCACCTCTGGTTGGGGACCCTCTAACAGAGCGGAACAGAAGTAAAGAAGCCAGTCCTCCTCCATACACTGCTGGCAACTGAGGGCTGCGGGCAGCAGCCAGGGAAGAACTGCAGGAAAAGCCACAGCCATCTACACACTGGCACAGAACGGTGTCCCTGGCAGTGCCTCCCTTATAGCAGAGGTGTACACCACAGGAATGCTCACACCCTGCAGAGTCCGCCGTGGTAGCACAGCATGAACACTGAAAGCAGTGCATATACAGTGAACTCATCAGAAACATACCCTAAAGGGTGGCAAGGCCCAGATGGAGCCTCTGCACAGGCAGTGGGGGGGCCAAAGTAGGTTAATTTGCAAACCAGTGTGAAGGCATGACGACCTCACCAAAGTAAGTGCTCATTTGTCAAGTTCTGAATGAGTGTTCATACAAGAAAATATTAATACTTGTGGGACAGTCTAATGTTAAAGCAGAAAACTTCACGAGGGTGGGAAGAAAACAATCTGACGTATCGCCTCTGTACATAACAGCTCTGAAGGGCAGATGTTTGTGTAACAACTTCCCCAGTGTTCCTACTGTTTCCGGTTATGTAAGTACCCCCCACTATCTCTGTTATTTCCCTACATCCCTTCTCAGAAATCAACCCATCCTATATTCAAATGTTTAGGTAACTTGGGATTTTTCAAGCACATCGTCATGATGAAATCCTGGAATATAAAATGTCAAAACCAGGGCCCTGGACAAGATAACAGGAGGAGCTCTTGTTTAATGGGTTGCCATGGTGAAAGGAGGGAGGTTGATGGAATTGAAAAAAAAAACCTAGGAGAATTATTGTAGTGTGTGAGGTTATAACATATTTGTGAAAGTCCCTATATCTGAGTTGGGCTTGGACTAGGATAAGTGCCCTCCTTGGATGTGGTGAACACTATGTAATCAGTAAAATATCCAAAGATTTTCCTGCTAAGACTCTCTGCTCCAAGTTACTTTGGGATCCTAAGAGCCCAACTTACTGATAGATGGAGCTTGGACAGCAGTTATAATCAAAGTGTGGCTTCCTTTCCCATCCCAAGCGGAGAGTCATATTACAAACAGATAGCTCAAATATTGCTGTGCTAAATCAACAAACTGGTACAAACTGGCCTTCTTTCTGCTGCTCAAACATGCCAAGTTCTTCTTGCCTTCTCAATTGTTCTCCTCTTTTATGAGAACACTCTGAACCTGTATCTTTGCACGGCTGCCTATTTAGCACGAAGGTCTCAACTCAAAAGTCACCGCATGAAGGAATGAAGGTACTCCTAGGATATTGGCAATGTTCTATTTCTTGGCCTGAGTGTTAGTTAATAGGTTGTGTTCACTGTGCAGAATTTCATCAAGGTGTCCACGTTGACGTGTACATATTTTTGCATGTATGTTATACTTCAATGAAAGTTTATTTTATAAAATAAGTCACCTCCTCTGAGAAGCCTTCCCTGACCATCCCATGCTCCCCACCCTCTGACTCTCATGTTAGCCTTATTTATTGTCTTCATGATACTATAATTATCTCAAATTAACTTGTCTATGTTTATGTTTACTTATTGATTTTCTGTCTCCTTCTCTTGAATATAAGCACCAAGAGAGATCAAGGACAATATCTGTCTTGTTCCATGCTGTATCTCTATTGTTTATAACAGTGCCTGGCAAAGAGTAATCAAGAAAGAATGAATACATGATTAAATGGATAGCAGTTTTCCCCCAGCCCTGTTGTGAATTATCTGCATACTTGGAATGTTTCTGAATAAAGAATGAAGATGTCTCCTTTTGTGAGTCACAGAAACCAAGGATTCTCAAGGTCTTTGAGAACATATTACACTCTGGTCAGTGAAGGATCATCCATTTCTTCTATTCCTAGCGGAGCAGCAAAGACTCTGCCCTGAAACTCCTGAGTCCTGGGACCCCCTGCAGGACGTGTGATCTCCCTAAGCTATGTATACTCACACCTCGTGTATACAGTGGTGAAAATATCCTTACCTCAGTGGAAGTTGTGAAAATTAAGTGAGAAAATTAAAAAAAAAAAAAACCTTTTAAAATAATTTTAATAGAAATACAAAACTATTTTTAAACAGACTATTATCAATATTATTATCTTGAGAATAATTCAAGGAACGGCTCTGCCTTCCGTAGAATTCACTTACTTTTTTTTCTTTATAGTTTGAGCTCCCCCTAAGATAGGCAAGGCATTATGAGGGGTTCAAAGATGACTGGGTCTCATTCCATGGAGCTCAACTACCAAATTACATGGAGAAGGTCAAGCAGTTGTATACAGAGTTTGTTGTGAATTTCTCCTCTATCTTGGGGTCCCTGTTACCACCACTGTTTTTTCATAGATTTGTTCTTCCATTCTTTCATACATTCATTCAACAAACATCTATGAAGAACTTTCACATGTCAGGCATCAGGCCAGGTGCTAGAATCACACTCATGCACTGAAACAGAGGCGGTACATGTCCTCGCGAAGTTAGCACAGAGTGATGCAGTGTGGTGTAGGTACTTTTAGTTCTTTTGCTTCAGGGTACTTCACACAGGGAATGGGAGCAGGAAAGTCTCCCCTCCAGTTTCTCGTTCTTCTTTCTCTGTTACAGCAATTGCAACTTGGACTAGCCACATTTCATGTGCTCAATAGCCACACCAGCTCATGGCCATCTTATTGGACATTGCAGCTCTAGATCCTTGCCACTCCAAGTGTGGCCCACTAACCAGCTACATCTGTACCTCTGGGGGCTCATCAGAAATGTCAGATCTCATTTATTTTTAGATGGTAGTAAGAATAGATGGAAACAAAAAGGAATTTCCTTCTTTCTGTGCCTTAGAAAAACGTGTGCTTGTGTGTCTACGAAAAAATAAAAAACAAGGGCACCTAGATGGCTCAGTCAGTTAAGCATCCGACTATTGATTTTGACTCAGGTCATGCATGATCTCACAGTTCATGAGTTCAAGCCCCATGTTGGGCTCCGTGCTGACAGTGTGAAGCCTGCTTGGGGTTCTCTTTCTCTGCCTATCTGCACCCTCCCCCTCTCAAAATAAATAAACTTAAAAATAAAAAAAGAAATAAAATTAAAAACAAACAAACAAACAAAAAACAGTGGCAGCCTGCAAGAAAGCATGAAAGAATTTTCTAGGACACTGGTCACATTCTGTTTCTTAATCTGAGTACTCATTACGTGAGTAGATTCCATTTATAAAATTTTGAGCTAAACACTCATGATTTTTATGTTTTCCTATATGTAATTATACTTTAACAAATAAGCTTTCCTAGTATGTGGCAAATCTGGCTATATCTCCACTGGCTACAATAAAGAACACCTACATTCCTCGCGTGTGTCTCCTGTACTCTCACACTATAGCCACACTCAGAATATGTCTGCCGCCAGGTGTGTATGGCTTTTTCCCCACACCAATCAGCTCTTTGACACCAGTTGGGTGTCCTACAATTTAACTCAATTCTGACACTACCTGGAGAGATAGTGTCAGATCCCACAGATTAAGGGCTCAGCCCCACAAAACTGTCCCCCAACCACCACCACCACCACTTCAGATGTCAATAGGAAGCCCAGTTTGTTACCTGTGCTTCTGACCAATGGGCTCTACCCATTCCTCAGGTTCAATTATTTGCTACAACAGCTCGCAGGACTCAGGGAAACACCAGCTTACTACATAATAAAAGATATAATAAAGAATACAGATGAACAGCCAGATGAAGAGATACTTAGGGGCAGATTTGGGGACTTCTGTCCCCATGGAGTTGGGTGTGGGACCCTCAATATGTAGATATGTTCACTAATCTTGAAGTTCTCCAAACCCCATACTTCTGCGATTTTTATGGAGACTTCATCACATAAGTATAACTAATCGTTAACTTCATGTTCAGTCACTTTCCCCTCTCTGGAAAATAGGGGGCGGAGCTGAAAATTCCAACCATCTAACCATGGCTTGGTGTTTCTGGAAACCAGAACCCATCCAGGAGCCCACTGAGAGTCATCTCTTTAAAACAAAAAATACTGCTATTACCCAGGAAACTATAAGGGATTTAGGGGCTCTGTGTCAGGAATCAGGGTCAAAGACCAAATATTAGAAACAAAGATACTCCTAGTGCACTTATCATTCGGGAAATTAAACAGGTTTGATTTAACATATTTTTTCTATTATTTCACAGCTACTAATAAAAAATACATAAGACAAGCTTCTACAAGATGCCCCTAATTGCTGATATTTTTAATTGGACAGTCAAAAGATTCCCCATTGGCTATAAGACTGACCTAATGGAAATTACCTATTTTGCCAATCAATTCAAATTTCTATTTTTCTGTCACTGTGGAGAACTGCTTACATCCTTATTTAGGTAGAAAGTTCCTGATTACAATTCTCTTGTGTTAAAATAATTTGTTAACCCTGGTTCCTGCTATAATATACATGATACAGACACATAACCAGAGTACAGAGAAGTCAAATATTTTCACTTATTTATAGGCACTGATTCTCTCATTCAGAGCAAAACCATATGCACAAAGTTCATAAACAATCAGAACTGAATAAATGAAACGTGAGGCTAGTTAATTAACTTGGAAATTGATTTATCCCTCAGAATGGCCGAAAGTTTATAAGGTTCTCATCAAAGCTTTAAGACATGAATCAATTAGGTACATTAATAAAACTTCCTACTACTGGTATCAGTTCAATTCTACACATATGTGCCCTTGGTTGTGCTTATCTGGTTATTAAAATAACTACAATAAGTCCAATGTCATAGCTCTGCCCTACAGAGCCAGCTTACCAGGCAATCCTGCATGCCAAAAGTCAGTTGAACTTCAAATAACTAATGGTAAGCATGATTAGTATTAACCGGGTTTTAGTAAAACAATATGAAATGACTCATTTCCTGATATTAAAAAAAAGTTATTTATTTATACATTTCTCCCTATTTCTACATTCTATGTGTTTTCCCGAAATACTTCCAAATGAACTAAAATTAAATGTGTGCTTTTACATTTCCTGTGGAAAACAACTAGAGAAGTCTTTGGAAATCGCCTGAAATTTCACCAATTCCTTCAAAGCCTTCCCAAGAATCAAAGAAACTTCTGGAAATTTTTAAATAAATCAATGCGTGCTTTGTTTTTCTAACCACTGGCTCAGAGTCTGTGGATCTTTTCTCCAAATGGGCTAATCATATCACAGGTACCAATAACCACAACACCTAAAAAACAAACAAACAAACAAACAAACAAAAACAAAACAAAACAAAAAACCCAAGTCAGTTCCTTCTGAAGGGAATGGAGAAAACAGTAAGCCCCCAACTGTATTTGCTCTAGCACTAGCAGCCAAGTAAGACACCAGGACCATGTCCATAGGTGTTTGATGCACTTGAAGAACTACAACATTAGATTATAGTTTCCAGGGAAACGCAATAGCTGTAGCAAGCACCTCTTCTTTCACCCTTCTCAATGGCCCTTTTCCTGCAAATGAGGTGAAAATCACATTGAATTGTGTTTTGAACATATGAGAAGAACTTGGTAAGACAGGAGAAATGCTTTAAAAAGCAAGGAGGAGGCAAACAGAGATCTGAGGGGACCACTTTCCAGGGATTAGAGCTGCATTTCCAGATCTTGACCAGTGGTTGGGATCCCCTTCCAGGTACAGAGTGAGTAAACCCCACTCCTGACCTCAGAGAGGAATTGTCAGGAGAATAAGGGAGAGTGCTGCCTCCACAGAGGTTTCTGCAGGTTCTAAATCCAATGCCTACAAGTAACATATGTGTGTATTAGGTCAAGTTAAAGAGAAAAAGGAGTGGAAAGTAGGCTAGAAAATGTGCCCTTCCTAAAGGTATTTTAAAATATTCATTTACAAAAAGAACTCTATACAGAAAATCTTCCTATCCCACATCCAAATTCCCCTCCTTTCTTACCAATAGAACTCAATTTTTATTAAGGGCAGAAATGACCCACTTAAAGACTACATTTCCCAGCCTTCCTTGCAGCTAAATGTGGTCATGTGACTATATTCTGGGCAAAGAGATAAGTTCTACTGGCAAAGAGGAGGAAAGGAGTGGCTGATGAGAGAACCAAAAGTATTTGCCTCAGTCCCCAGCCTCAAGGAACCTACATAAACTGAGGAAGACAGACAGGTGCATAACACAAGTCATAATGTGTATTATATTCTATTGTGTACAAGAGGATATAGGGATCCCAAGTAGAAATTACTCATTCAAATGCTGAGGGTATTTTCCTAGTGTTACATAAACAAATGGATTTTAGAGCAATGCCTTGTTACCAGCTGTGTGACTTTCAGCAAATGGTCTACCTCTCTGAGCCTAGGACATCTCATATTTGAATGGAAAAATATATCCCACCTCCCAGAAATACTATGGGGATTCAGTGAGGTTAGTCGTTTAAAGTATTCAGTATGGCAAAAATCATATGGTAAATAATCTAAACCTGACATGCCCCATCCCATTTTTTTTTTTTTCACATACTTTGAGAACTAAATGCCATTTTTCAGGGCCAAAGAAGTTCAATGGGGAGAAGGATGAGGTCTGATCATCTGTTTATCTGCTTTCATTCATAGGACAATTTGATTAACCATTCACTTGCACAGGAATCTTAGCTTCTGCCCTCTCACTGAAACCAGATCTTGTTTGGAAAAGTGGGAACTTCTTCTCCAGTAATAAAATAGTCACTGACATAGTGTCACTCATGCCCATCTGAGATGCTGGAGCTGTTCTTGCCCCGTCATGATGCCAAACATGCCAAGTAGGACCAGGGAGTAGGGAGCAGGGAAGCAGGGTGTTCAAGAGCTTTGCAGTCTGTTTTTATGTATGTAGCAAGTGTCTCATACATCACTGTCTTGGTTTATGAGAAAAACTTGGCCAGAAAAATCATCTGTGATCTTCGGGGAATTAGACAGTGAGGGAATAAAACCAGGTTATTGAGCATGGAGTAAATTGTCTCTATCTGTAGTTTTCCTCCTACACCCTCAAATTACAGGCATGTTTTCATAGGGAAAAACACAAAAAGCCTCCCTCCAGGACTGTCCAGTGTGGGATTCAAGAATCCAGCAAGGACCAATCAAGCCAACCCCCACATTTGTATATTTCACTCTGACAATCATAAACCAGCTTTCAAAAACCAATTTCAGGCTACTGTATATCAGCTCAACAACATCATGGTGGCACCACCTGTCAGCCAACAACGATTTCAGCAGCATCACCTTCTCTGTCCTAAAGAAGGGTCTGTGCCTTGCATGAATAGTTTATTCCAGTGACTTAGTGATTTCTTTACATGTTGAGTTGGCAGCAATCTCTCTGCTCCCATCAGGGCTGCTGCACTGCCTTCGGGATCCCCCCAACACACATACATCCACTGTTCCAACTACAGCATTGCTGCACTGCTCTGCTTTACTTATTGGGCATGTACATAAGGTTTCATTTGAAAAAATGTTAAAAATCCAAAGTTAAAATTTTTAAGAAGCATTGTTTTCTTTACCCTTAAGGTTTTGAAAAATGGACAATGGGAAAAAATGAAAATATTAACACTGTTGTTAAAAACTGTGGGATTTACAAACAGTATTTTGAGAAAAATGAGGGCACTTATTAGGGGTGCTAAATCTGTCAAGTCTTTAGCCATAGTGGTACATTTGGCCAGTTAACTGTGTTTTCAACCATGAAAATTAAAAAGCATATATGAAATGTCAGAAAGATAGCATCAAAGATTGTGGCTAAAAGACAAGGTATAGGAAACCAGAGTCAAGACCAGAAGCAGAACTCAGGATTTGACTAGATTGCCGGGCTGCCCTGCAGAATTTATCAAAAAAAGCCCAGCGCTTGCTGGCAGAACCAGTTCCTGACGTTAAAACAGAACCAGAAGAGAGCAACGCCCATTATTTTCATGCGGTCACTGCTGGCCCCCAGGATTCCTCCTTCGAGGGAAGGACTTTTAAATTTAAACTATTCCTTCCAAAAGAATACCTGACAGCAGCCCCTAAAGTACATTTCAGGACCAAAATTTATCATCCTAATGTAGAGTAGTTGGGAAGAATATGTTTAAGATATCTTGAAGGATAAATGGTCCTCAGCACTGCAGATCCACACAGTTCTGCTATGGATCCAGGCTTTGTTAAGTGCTCCCAATCCAGATGATCCATTAGCAAATGATGCAGCGGAGCAGTGGAAGACCAACAAAGCCCAAGCCATAGAAACAGTTAGAGCATGGACTAGGCTATATGCTATAAATAATATTTAAAATCGATCTGATCATGAAGTGTGCATCCCTTCTCCTAATCTGACAAGACTTACTCCTTTTCTGTTTGCATTTAATGGATACAGTCTTATACAGAATAAAAGCTCAGACATTTCAGTCCTTTGGTGATTAATGCACAATAGCAAATCTATGTCTTGTCCTGATTCACTGTTGTAAAGCATAAGCAAAGGCTAGAGGTACCATCAGGATTGCTGTGGCCCCTCTCTGCTTTTATTCATTTCCTCCACTATGGGTTAAGTATAAAGCACCGTGAATGAAGGTAGTTGTCAGAGCTAACTGCAAGGGTGTGGGTGTTTTTCTTTAATATTTTTTTGAGGGGGATAGGTAGTTTTATTTTAATCTTATGGGCTCCTTTCCCCCCTTTTATATGGTGATCTAATTGCATTTAGTTAAAAGCAGCTAACCAGTTCTTTAGAATATGCTCTCTAGCCAAGTCTAACTTTATTTAGATGTGGGAGATGGACAAGCTTGACTGCTTGAACCAAAATGGTAACATTAAACAAACACCACAGCCCTCACTAATAACACTGTGGCTTTGCTGTCAAGTGTAGAATCCTCCCTTCAAAAAAAAACTTGTGACCATTTTGTATGGCTTATCTGGAAACTTCTGTAAAATATTTTTTGTTATTAAAAAAAAAAAAAAGAAAGACAAGGTATATAATGGGAAAAGGACAAACTCTTCAATAAATGACATTGGAAAAACTGGGCAGCCACATGTAAAAGAATGAAACTGGACTTCTACCTTACACTGCACTCAAAAATTAACTCAAAATGGATTAGACTTGAATATAAGACCTAACATCACAAAATTCCTATAAGAAAACATGGGCATAACGTTAGTCTTGGCAACAATTTTTTTAACCTGACAGCAAAAGCAACAAAAGCAAAACTAAGCAAATGGGACTATATCAAACTAAAAAGTTTCTGCACAGCAAAGAAACACCAACAAAATTAAAGGCAACTAATGAACGGGAGACAATATTTGCAAATTATATATGCAATAATAGCTTAATATCCAAAACACATAAAGAACTCATACAACTCAATAGCAAAAAAATTTCAATTTAAAAAATGGGCATAAGATCTAAATAGACATTTTTACAGAGAAGACATATACTTGGCCAACAGGTACATGATGAGGTACTAAACATCACTCATCATCAGGGAAATGCAAATCAAAACACAATGAGCTATCACCTCACACCTGTTAGAATGGCTATTGTCAAAATGGAAGAAATAAGTGTTGGTGAGGATGTGGAAAAAGGAGGGAACCCTCTCACACAGTTGGTGGGAATGTAAACTGGTGTACCCACTGTGGAAAACAGCATGGAGGTTCCTCAAAAAATTAAAAACAGAACTACCATATGATCTAGCAACCCCACTTCTGGTTACGTATCTGAAGGAAACAAAAACACTAATTCAAAAAGATATCTGCATCCCCATGTTCACTGCAGCATTATTTACAGTAGCCAAGCAAGATATGGAAACAACCTAAGTATCTATCAATGGGTGAATAAATAAAGAAAACGTGACATGTGTGTGCAGATATAAATACAGATACAATAGAATATTATTCAGCCATAAAAAAGAATGAAATCTTGTCATTTGCGACAATATGAATGGACCTTGAGGGCATTATGTTATCTGAAATAAGTCAGAGAGAGAAAGACAAATACTTTATAATCTCATTTACATATGAAATAGATTATTTAAAAAAAAATAGATACAGAGAACAGATTGGTGGTTGCCAGAGGCAGGGGGTGCGGAATGGGCAAAATAGGTGAAGGTCAAAAGATACAAACTCCCAGTTATAAATAAATAAATCATGGGGATGTGATGTACAGCATGGTGACTACAGTTAATAATACTATACTACAGGGGCGCCTGGCTGGCTCAGTCGGTGAAGTGTCCGACTTCAGCTCAGGTTATGATCTCACCGTTTCTGGGTTCGAGCCCCACGTTGGGCACTGTGCTGACAGCTCAAAGCCTGG
Organism: Panthera leo; assembly: GCF_018350215.1. NCBI lineage: Eukaryota > Metazoa > Chordata > Mammalia > Carnivora > Felidae > Panthera > Panthera leo. The sequence goes on from NC_056691.1 coordinate 69,437,474, forward strand.
CACCTGCTTCAGATTCTGTGTGTGTGTCTCTCTCTCTCTGACCCTCCTCTACTCATGCACTGTCTCTCAAAAATAAACATTAAAAAAATGTTTTTAATAATAATACTACATTACATATTTGAAGTTGTTAAAACAATAAATCTTAGGGGCATCTGGGTGGCTCAGTCAGTTAAGCATTGACTCTTCATTTCGGCTTGGGTCATGATCTCCTTGATCTTGGGTTCAAGCCCCACATCAGGCTTGGTGCTGACAGTGCAGAGCCTGTTTGAGATTCTCTCTCTCCCTCTCTCTCTGCCCCTCCCCTGCTCAGGCTCTCTCTCTGAAAATAAATAAATAAACTTAAAAGTTCTCATCACAAGAAAAAAATTTACAACTATGTGTGGTGATGGATGTTAACTAGACTTATTGTGGTGATCATTTCACAACATATACAAACACTGAATCAAAATAAAATAAAAGACAAGAAATTACTTTCGACTTACATTTCAGCTACTGGGTTTACAGTCCTCACCTTATATAGCTCTGTTTTGGGTGTGTTGAACTTTCACATAAGCTTTCAGGAATGTAGATATGTATAAAAGGATTACCTGCAATCTAGCTTTTTCCACAGCTATGTGCAATCATGTTCTGCACAGTGGAACACTCCAAGCAAATAGCCAAGCCAGCACAGACCCAGATGGAGGCTCGCCAGGAAACACCAAAACCAAGCATGGGTAGAATTAGATAGAACCAGCTGGAGGCCAGGTCAAAGTGGAGTCCAAGTCCACCAGCTCGGGAAGCCTTGAGGACAGGAAGGAGAGTTAGGAGGCTACTCCTGCCAGACTGGCTGCTGGGACTAAGCACAAGATTGTTCAGAAAGTCTGAACAAACCTCAGTGAGCACCCACAAGAGTGTCTGCTTGTTTGGAAGGAACAGTAATTAGCCAGTGCCTAATATACAGAATAGGTTGCTCCAGAGATTCTTCATTTGAGAGAAAATGTGAAATGTGAACTATAATTTGCACTAGTCTGGTCTGGAGATACCTAGTCAAGAAAACACAAATGTTCTTTCATAGCTAATTCTAGAGCAATGCTGTCCAAGAAATACTATGCAAGCCACACACATAGTTTTAAATTTTCTAGTAGCCACATTTAAAAGTAAAAAGAAACAAATGAAATTAATTTTAAATACTATATTTTAACCCAATATATCCAAAGTATTATCATTTCAAAATTTAATCAATATAAAAACTATTAAAAAGATGTTTTACATTACATCTGTTGTACTAAGTCTTCAAAATCTGATGTATTTTTTACACTTCCAGCACATCTCAATATGACTGCTAAATTTTCATTGGAAATACTTATCTGTATTTAGATCATAAAGTTCACAGCTGAAAAAAAAAAGAGATTCACACACCCAAATTGTTTCAGATATACTTACAAGTTTTCCAGTAACTAAAACTGAGCTTTAGTTTCTAAAATTAAATTCATTAAAACTGCCCAAAATTTAAAAATTCAGCTCCTCAGTAATATCAGCCACACTTACAGTAGTCAGTAGACATATGTGGCTAGCAGCTCCAAAAATGAAAAGCATAATTCTAGACAATCAAACTGCATGTCTGTTTATTTTCACAACAAAACCACCACTGAATGTCTACTCCAGAATAGACAGTAACAAAATGCTTTGCTTTTGAAGAATGCTTTGAGATTTATAAATTGTTATATAAACCCAATGGCATATGACGGGTGGTGCATGGGCTTTGACACAAAAAAATATTTGAGCTCAAATTCCAGCTCTGACACCTCCTATTTAACTCTTCACATCATCCTTGTACAGCCTCAGTTTCCATGTATGTAGAAGGGGATTGATATTATATGCCCCATCAAGCTCATCAAGTTGATCTGAAGATCAAATAAGATGATATGTGGAAAAATGATTACAAGTTATATAGGTGTTACTTATTATTATTGTAACTATATGAAGTAGGTATCATCCTCATTTTATAATAAGGAAACTCAATCTTGGGAATTTAATTAAATAACCCAAAGCCACGTAGCCAGTACACTGCTGAGCAAGGACCCAAAACTGTTATCTTCTAGCTCTAAAGCAAATACTTTTTCCACCATTGGTACCACAGAGGCCTCATATAAAATCTAGACACTCAACTCCAAGCTGAGGATACTTAGAGGTTAAGTAGAGAAATGTGAATCAAGAAATTAGGATTCAATATGGCAAAAGATGATTTTTAAAGGTGAAAAAAGTTCAACATGCTCTAAAAAGAAATACTGACCATGAAAGGAATGACCAGTTTCATCACACAAAGTTTGAAAGACTGGTTTACCAAATTATTTCCCAAAACTGTCAGAAAAAAACCCAAAGATCTCTCAAGTGTTTTGAAATATAGATGGCTATTTGTCCCTTAAAGAAACTATCAGCTCCTAAGGAGACTGACTCATTTCTTCAAAAGGTACAGAACCTTTGGGGAATCAGAATCAAAAAACATTTCTAAACCTACTAACACTTTCAAAGACAACTATTGTTTGAAACCTAAGGTTTAAATAGTAAAAGGATTGCTTCTTTTAACAATGTGAGAATCTTCCCTGCTTTAGTTTACTGCATCGATTTACCTTCAAGTCAAAGGTGATGTGTTACGGAAAAATCTCTCCGTGAAAGCAGACAATTGTTCAGTTAACAACAAAGTGTCTATCTTCCAGAGGCCAGGCATCACGTGGAGTCCTAGCAGGAGAGGAAGCAACACATGATAAATAATAAAACCCAGTCCCTCTTCCCACAACCCCAATCTCAGTTGATGTCCTTGCATCTTAGTTGATGAAAAAAGTGAAACACCAGGAGACAAGCACCCAATGCTCTCACCCCAAAATCTACCATCTTTCCTACAGCTAAACCCATACATTCTGCCTTCCTTCCAGTTGCAGTGGATGAAGTCAGAAATAGCAAAGGCAAGACCTCTACCTTAATTTTGCCTTCCCAGTCTCACATGAGTACATCTGATAGGTGGAAACTGAATTACATCCAGATCTCTAATGACAAACAAACCAATGATCATTTTTTTTTCTCACATCCCACATATAAAGCAGAAAATTCTGATGATTCCACCTTCAAAATATATTCTGAATCCAACTATCTCTCACCTCGTCTACCAACAGATATCATCCTAGTCGAAACCACCATCATCTCCACCCAGATACCAAGAGCCTCCTAAGTGGGATCCTGATTCCAATTACACTCGCTCACAATCTCGTCTCCAAACAGCAGCCAGCATGATTTTAAAAACCAAATCAGGGGCGCCTGGGTGGCTCAGTCAGTTAAGCGTCCGACTTCAGCTCAGGTCACAATCTCATGGTCCGTGGGTTCGAGCCCCGCGTCGGGCTCTGGGCTGATGGCTCAGAGCCTGGAGCCTGCTTCCGATTCTGTGTCTCACTCTCTCTCTGCCCCTCCCCCATTCATGCTCTGTCTCTCTCTGTCTCAAAAATAAATAAAGGTTAAAAAAAAAAAATTAAAAAAAATAAAATAAAAAAAATAAAAAAACAAATCATACCATTCCATGCCTCTGCCCTCAACTCTGCAATGGCTTCCATAGCCTCTGACACCAAGAAAGGAAGGGAGGGAATGGCCATGCTTTCCAAGAGAAACACAGGAAGAGCAAAAGCATGACATCTACCTCACTCTTGCCTTCCAAATCTTAGGTAAGTGCAAGTGACTGGTGGAAACTAAATTACATCTAGAACTCAAACTGCAAGGGGAAACAGTAGCCTCTTACTATAGGAAGGTCCTGGAAAAAGAGGCTGGAATATATATTAAGGCCAATAGACCATGTGCCCACAATGTTCATTGCAGCAGCATTTACAAGAGCAATCGATAAGTAGAAAGCAAACTAAAAGCCCAAAAGTAAAAGGTTGGCAAAATAAAGTATACTATATCCAGGGTAATAAAAATAACATGCTAATTTTTGAGGGACATTTTACCAATGAAGTGAAAAATCTTACAATATATCATTTACCAAGATAAAATCTTGTCAAAAAGTAGTGCATTCAATCTGATCTCACTTTTGGGGACAACTGGGTAAATTTAAATATGGCCTATATATTATTTTTAAAGATATTATAATGGTATTTTGATCATTAGGAGATTTGATCATGTAGGAGAATTCCTTGTTCTTAAGAGATGAATTCCCAAGTGTCATGAATTTTTCAATTACTTTCAAATAATTCAGAATAAAAACATACAGAGAGAGAATTTTAACAACTGATGAATCTAGGAAAATGACATTCGACATTCATTGTGCTACTTACTCTTTTACTTTTCTGTTGGTTCACAATTTCTCAAAATAAAAATTCAGGGAGAAAACTGCTGGCGAACAAAGGCTAGTTTGTAAGGCTGCTTGAGTTCAAGCTGTTTCCTTTGCTCATGCCACATCTTAAAAAAAATTCTGTGCTCTCAGATTGCATGTATACAATGTTGTCATCTCCAGTAACCCAATATGGGTTTAGGCTGCTCTTTCTTCCTGTTCCCATTCTTGTACTAGGCTCTGAGAAACTGCAACTGTTCCAGGGAACAACTCACACACACACACACACACACACACACACACAGGGAGAACGTATAGCAAATACATCACTAGAACTCCTACCAGACCAATGGCAGTCATAACTCTAGGTACTCTTTTCTGCTGAACTCATTATGCCTCAGAATCCTTCTCAACACAGCTCTCCAAGTAACCTTGATTACTGCATGGAAGCTGGTGAGATAATACCTTCGCCATTCATTTATTAAATAGACTACTTCAGCAAAACCTTAAGAAACTATGATTTTCATGAGGGGGGTCTCAGAGGCAGCTGTGCAAAAAAGAGCTCAAAACCTGGAACTGGCGATAAAAGATGTGGTATCCATACACAAGGAAATGTTATTCAGCCATGAGAAAGCAGGATATCCTGCCTTCACTTTTAACTCAGAATAAAAGTCAATGTTCTTAGAATGCCTACACGATCTAGCCCCTAATCTTTTTCAAACCTCATCTCCTACCACTCCCACTTGCTTGCCTTAATCAGGCTACACTGGGCTCCTTGCTTTTTGTCAAACATGCTAAACACTCTTCCAACTCAAGACTTTTCTACTTGCTGTTCCTTAGGCCTGGAATTCTCGTCCGCTTTTAGGTTTCTGCTCAAACACCCTTTATCAGAAGAGCTTCCCCTAATTGCCTGATATAAATAACAACTCCATCTTCCTTCTTCCCCTCACCCTCCTCTCCTATTCCTGAACTCCCTCTCTTCCTCTTTTCACTATTTATATCCATTCACTTAGAGCCACACATTTATTTGCTTCTTTATTGTTTGCCTTCCTCTACCAGCATGTCAGCAATCCAAGGCTATAACTGTACTTTGTCCACCACTGTAGGCACTCAGTATTTTCTGAGTGAATAAATAATTTACATTAAAGTGTTTATGTGCCTGGCTGGTTCAGTGGGCTAAGCATCCGACTTCAGCTCAGGTCATGATCTCGCAGTTTGTGGGTTCACGCCCCGTGTCAGATTCTGTGCTGACAGCTCAGCCTGGAGACCTGCTTCAGATTCTGTGTCTCCCTCTCTCTCTGCTCCTCCTCTGCTTACACTCTGTCTGTCTCTCTCTCAAAAATAAATAAATATTAAATAATAATAATAATAAAGTACCTATCTGAGCTCCTAACCTACAATCTTTTTATATATATTTTTAAAGATCTTCCATGGCCCCTTGTAACATCTGTAAACAAATTCTGAAACGGAGAATAGCTGGCCCAATGCAGCCACCTCCTGACTGCTTTCAGGCCTACCTCCCCTTCTTCTTATCTCTCAACAGGAACACAACCCCTTCTCACCATAGGAGCCTTTCCAGAAAGAAAGATGGGGGTGGGGGCGTCTCTCCTTGAGAACTGTGGCTGCACATCAGGACTTGACTCTGACACATGCAGGCACCAGGACCAGATTCAGGGCTCTCCAGGCCTCTGTTCTGACCGCCAGACAAGAATGTCTGTCTCTGTTAATTTGACTTAAGCTCTGTTTAATTACTAACTTGGTAGTTTCTGCTCTCTGCTTAGCTGCTTGTCAAGTATGTGGCACTTTTGATAATTTAAGGGTTGGAATTTAGTCTATTTTTGCAATTGAAAATCAGCCTGGAGCCAGAGTTTCCCTTTTATTCAGAAAGACGAAACAGATGGCACATCAAAAGCGGGCATTCTGTAATTTTGTCTTTTCTGATACATTAAAAGCAGGCCTTTGCACACTGGCTGCTTGGTGTCCTTTGGAAACCTCTACTGGGCCTGTAAACATGAAGCCTAGTGCTTTCATATCATTCATTTTTGTCTTTCTGTGCCCAGCTTAGCCCAAAAAATTGCCCAGCAATGTCAGGAAGCCACACTGAGAGGCACCCTCAGGGGTGCCCAGACACCATTAGGACTAACAGCAAGCACCTGAGTTCCAGGACTGCCCCCCACCCCGCGCCCCCCCCCGCCACAGCCTCTGAGCTCAATGACTTGAAGGCTTACCTAAGATAATTTTAGCTGGATGGATGACTTGTACAGCATTTGTTCATTCAAACCAGCATTTATTTGCTTACTCATAGATATCAGGCACAAGGGTTACACAAGTGAGAAGATGTGCTCCCTGTCCCCAGGGAGCACTCCGGCTGATGAGAAGGCAGGGAGGGAAAGAGACCATCTGGGTCTGTATGACTATTGGAACCAAGGTGTGCAGAAAGCAGGAAACATAGAGATAACAGGGAGTCAGCCTATTTAGGGATGGGTAGGTATGTACTTGATTCAGGAAGCAGGTTCAGGACAGACAGGATAGCACCTGTAAAGCCTGAGACAGCCCACACAGTGTAGGAAAAGGAAAGTTCAGCGTAGGCTATGTGTAAAGGGCGAGTGAGACTGAGGTGGGTGTGGAGGCTGGGAGGAAAAGGTGGGGGTGGATGGGTAAAAATAAAGAAAGTAAGGCTTGACCTGTTAGGTTAAGGACAAATGGAAAAACTTGAAGTCACTTAGTAAAATGGGCATAACAGAAACATTAGCTAACAATTTTGAGCTCTTATTAACCACTTTTAAACTCCTTCCTGCTTGAATCTATGGGGTTCAGAGACAATAAGTTACTTGCCCAAGATAATTTAGCTGGGAAGAGGTAAGGATGGGAATTTCAAGGCAATGTGCAGGCTCCAGAGCCCAGTCTTTAGCCATCACACTAATATTTGCCAGGGTTCTACAAATATTAAATGAGCTAACAGATATGAAAGGATTCTGCAAACTGCAAAGTACTGCCCAAATGTAGCCACTGGTGTTTATTAGTTCTGTTACAAGCATCCCAAATGGGAGGTCTTCCTTCTTCATTAATACTTGGCAGTATTCTGAGCATCTGAGCATCTTCTCCCAGCTCAGAGTAGCAAGCAAGAAAGGCCCTAAGAGACAGAAATCACTCCGGATGAAAAGAAAGGAAGTCTGGGCTTTCATGAGTCAGTCACACTGAAGGATGGAAGAATGACAAAATCAAACGAAGCAGCTCTTCTGAAAGCTTAGCCTGTGCTGGCACCTACTGGTGCCCATAGTAGATGTGCCAGCTTCAACAAGGATTTATCCCATGGAGGGCAAATGCCCCAGGGCAGCTGAATGTGTGAACAGGGTGGTAGGGGGAGTAGGGGAAGAATTGCAGTGAGGCTAAAAGGCACCGGGAGACTTCTTTTCTTACCTGAAATGTTGCTGCGCATTTATGAAAACACTTCAGCCTGGAAGTCACTAATCATAACCACTACTAAGAAACTCCTACGGGTGTGCACTGCTCTGAGTGTTTTACACCCCACCCCCCCCGACCCAAAGAGCAGCACTGCCAGCCCCACCAGCTCTGTAAATCACCCTCCTTGTTCTAGAAATGCAGACAGCTCCAAAAGGTGACTTGATTTGACAAGGACCGCATGACTCATAAATGGTGATCCTCATTCAGGATCAAAGTTTTATTTAATTCATACTCTTTTTACAGAACCAGGTTGTTTCCCCAAAACTTAAGTCCAAAGCCTAATTCTCCCAGTTGCCTGCTATGTCTGAGATCCCGGCCCTATCAATTCACCACTGGGAGTTTTGTTCTGATTGATTGATGGGTTTGTCCTTGCATTATTCCAGAGGAAGTTTAACATCTTAAATCCTTTTTTTTTTTTTCTTCAATATGGGGAGAAACTCCTCCCATTGTGTTTGTAGAGATCCTGGAAAGGGGATTAGGTCAGAAACAGAAATAACATTGTAACCTTCAAAACCTGAGGACCTGCTACCTCATAAAATAGATGCTTGAACTTCATGCCTCCAAAGAGAAATGGGAATTCTAAGGTGCCCCCTCAAATGGTTTCCAAACTTGCCAAGCATGGAAACCTCTGCCCTAGGTCATTTACCAGTTAATACTCACACCCTGGAAAATTCCCTTCACCCTGAGTGTCTCCAATCAAAAATCTAGATAACTCATTTTCTAGTGCTCAGTAGAAATTTAAAGAAAACAAAGATACTAGGTTGGACCATATGAAGTTACCAATATTTGACTATTTTTTGACTTACAAGAAAATACATAGCAAATTGATAGGGCTCAACATAATTGATGCAGGTTTTCAAAAAGACCGTTCTTTTATCACTGCAAAAGGATTGACAAGCCCATCCTGGGCCAAACATCGGCAGACAGGCACAAGAATCACCTGGACAATGTTTAAAATGAGCATTCCCGGGCCTACCCCCATAGTCAGTACTGGAGTTGGGCTAGGGTAGTTCAGGAATTTGCCTTCTTAAAAGGCATCCCAGGCATCCCAAGGCACAGAGATTGCTCTAAAGAAAACTCCCATGGAGCATTTCTAAACTGGAAGAATATTCTGTTCCCAAGTACTCAGAAGATAGCACCCCAAGATACTGTACTTCTCCAAGAGCATCCTTAATCTGCTTGCAGACAGGCCAGTTTGAGGACTTCTGCTGTAATAAGTAGGCAAAAGCCTGATGACAGTCTCAAATCCTTCTTCCACAACTTTCCAGCTGGGAGAAGTCTTTTGAGTGCCCAGTTTTTTCGTTTTAATGACCCATGCCTCCTTTTGTTGTTGCTGTTTTTTTTTTTGTTTATTTTGTTTTGCTGCCTGAAATTAATGATTATTGCAAGGGGATCTAGACCACTCTTTAAACAGCAGTGTTTGGGTAATGTGCCCAGCCCCCATCTCTCTACCATCCAGGAGAGAATTACTGCGGCTCCACTTGTTGGCTTAGAGACTATTTATTCCCATCTTCCACATCGCAGATTCAAACCAAAGCCTCATTATTTCCACTATGTTTGTTTTGCTGCAGAATGGTAACATTTACATGGAAATGGGTCTTTTTCTCTATCCTATAATTTGGATTGTTTAGTTTTCCTTTTTGGACTCCTTTGAAGCTGCTGAAGAAAGAAGTCCGCAGGAATCTGGAGAAAGGAAGAGAGTGGGCTACAGGGGGCGGAGTAGGCGGCAATGTTGTCTGCTTCTCTGTCTCCTCGGTCCCCCACCACCACTTCCTAGCTGGACTACGCTACCTCCTTCCTGTTTCTGCTCTTCTGCCTCCCACAGCCAGGCCAAAACAGGTTAGCATTTAGGGCTGGAGCTCCGGCTTTAACACTGACTTGATAATGGGCCTTGAACAAGTCACCTTTCTTCTCTCAAGGCCTCTCTTCCCATGTGAATAGTGAAGGTGTCTAACCAGATGACCTCTGTATTCAATTACTTTCCCAAGCCCATTGGGCTGTCCCTCATTCTGCTGTGAGGTAACCAAAAAATAAGCCCTTTACTAGCCATATGACTTTGGGCAAGTTATTTAACCCCTCTGATAGACCATCAAAGTGAGTCACACCATTCCCTTATCCATTCACAATTTAGAAAAAAAAGTGGATTCTTAAAACTTTTTTATTATTTATTTTTGAGAGAGAGCGAGACAGAGTGCAAGTGGGGGAGGAACAGAGAGAGAGGGAGACACAGAATCCGAGATGAGATCCAGGCTCTGAGCTGTCAGCACAGAGCCCGACATGGGGCTTGAACTCACAGACCGCAAGATCATGACCTGAGCCGAAGTTGGACGCTTAACTGACTGAGCCACCCAGGCACCCAAAAAGTGGATTCTTTATACCCAAGCCATGAAAAAAACACCCAATCCATGTCCCCTCAGATGTCCCTGAGTTCCGAAGATTATGCCATTACTGCCTAAGATTTTCCAAAGACTTTCCAAGGCTTTGAATCCTCTCTCATAACCCAAACACACCAACCACCCCTACTACCACACCCACCAGCCCCAGTGGGCTGCTAATTTCTGCTCCCCTCTCCCCTTTATTTCTGGCTAGAGGGTTCTATGAAAAATGTATTTCCCCTTCTAGACAGGTATTCTAGAGAAGAACTTGCATATGTCCACAATAAGGAATACAGAAGGATGCTCACTGGAAGCTTGTTCAATGTAATGAATAGAGAACAAAGGTCCATCAACTTAAATAACATGGTAAGCAACTCATTTAACAGAGTACTATGTAGCAATTCAAGAATGAGGCAGATCTATGAGTACTAATATGAGTAGACAGACAAGATATGCTGTTGAATAAAAGAAGAAGCCATAGACTGGTATGGACAGTATGATATCTTATATGTAAAAAAAAAAAACAAAAAAACAAAAAAACTGTACATATTCTAAGGGTATATATATGTATATAAACAAACACACACACACACACACACACACACACACACACACACACGGTACAGACATAGAAAAGATTTAGAACAATGTATAAGAAACTGATAACACTGTTCACCTCCAAGGAAGGGATGGTCAAGGGGACTTCAGACTGTGAAATGTTTTAATATTTTTACTCAAAAAATCTTATATTACTTAAGAAATTTAAAATAATTTGAAATAATACAGCCCCTAGGTATATGATAATAGCACAAAGGATGGGGTAAAGGAAAAAATATCTTGTTGTAAGGTTCTTACACTATACATGAAGTGGTATAATATTATTTGAAGATGAGCATTTTTTGAAGATGAATATTTTAAAATGTGTAAATTAAAGATGAATATTTTAAATCTTATGATATGCACTGTAAAAAAAAAATTAAAAGAGGTTTAACAAGACAAGAGTTAAGAGAAAACAGAATCATAAATAATCCAAAAGCAAGTTGGCAAAGGAGGAGAAAGGAACAAAGAACAAACAGAACAAAGAGTAAACAGCTGACAGGATTTAAATCCTGTAGATTTAAATATAACCATATCGGGAGCCTGGGTGGCTCCATCAGTTAAGCGTCAACTCTTGATTCAGCTCAGGTCACGATCTCATGGTTCTTGAGTTAGAGCACCACGTGGGGCTCCAAGTGTGGAGCCTGCTTGGGATTCTCTCTCTCTCTCTCTCTCTCTCTCTCTACCCCTCTCTCTACCCCTCCCTCTCACAAAATAAATAAGCTTAAAATTTTTTAATAAAAAATAAATACATAAATAAAACCATATCAATAATAGCAATGTTAAATGGCCTATGCACCTCAATTAAAAGACAGAGATTATAAAAATCTCTGGATAAAAATCTTGGATAAAAAAGCAAGACACCATGATACGTGGTGTACAAGAAATTTACCTTCAAGATGAAGACATAACTAGGTTAAAAGTTTAAAAGAAGCAAAAAGATATACCATGCAAACACTAATGCAAAGAAAGCTGGGGTGCCTTTGTAAAGATCAGACAAAGTGCACTTCAGAACAGGAGTATTACCACATATAGAGAGTCATTAGATAATAATAAAGGATACAATTCACCAGCAAGACGTAAGAATCCTAACTGTATTATATCTAACAGTGGAGCTTCAGCTGACATTAAGCAAAAATTGACGGAGCCCAGAGGAGACACAAATAACTCCATGACTAGAGTTGGACACTTCAACAATGCTCCCTCAGTAATAAAGGAAGTGAAAAAAAATTAGGAAGGACACAGAAGACATGAAAAACACTATAAACTAACTTGACCTAATGTTTATTGAGAACTCTAGCCAACAAATAGCAGAATACATATTCTTTCCAAGTACACATGAAACAGTCACCAAGATAGAACATACACTGTTCATAAAACAAACCTCAAGTTTAAAATATTGAAATTATACAAAGTATGTTCTCACCATAATGGAATCAAATTAGAAATCAAAATAGAAAAGTATTTGGAAAAATCCCCAAAATTTGAAAATTAAAAACATACTTCTAAATTACTCAAAGAAAAAGCCAAGTAAGAAATTTAAAAAATAGGGTGCCTAGATGGCTCAGTCGGTTCGGTGTCCAACTGTTGATTTCAGCTCAGGTCATGATCTCACGGTTCATGGGTTCAAGCTCCATGGAGGACTCCTTACTGATATACTAACAGCATGGAGCCTGCTTGGGATTCTCTCTTTCTTGGTTTCTCTCTGCCCCTCCCCCGCTCCCACACTTGCATTCTTGCACTCACTCACTCTCAAAAATAAACTTTGAAAAAAAGAAATTTAAATAACAATCTCAATTGAAAATAAATACAAAGTATCAAAATTTATGGGCTACAGATAAATCAGAATATATAAGGAGATTTGTAACATTAAACATGTATAATGAAAATAGCCATGCAAACATGGTAAACATTCCTAAAACCCACCAGACTTTCTCTAAGAAGTGTGGCAAACGCCAACAAAATAACACAGTACAAGAAAGGCAAGGATTGTCATGTGTCCAGGGGAAGCAGTGCTAGGACAGGAGGCAAAGTGACTGTGGCAAGCAGAGTAAGCCAATTTTCCACAAAAAGGTTAACACGACAAAGAAGATTATACTGAGGCTAGAATGCATTGAGCCCAGCTATGGATCTAAAAGAAAGCTGCCTATTAGGAACTGCAGGCATTTTGAACTAGGAAGAGATAACAAGAGAAAAGGCTAAATGATCGTTATTATAAAGACAATACAATCTTGAGGTTATGTTCACTTAAAAAAAATTATATTAAGGGAAAAATGGTCTCAAATTAGTGATCTAATAAGTATTACCTGAAGAAATAGGAAAAGGAAAGAGAAGGAAGCAAACAGAAGGAAGAACATAATTAAAATATGAGCAGAAATCTATCAAATAAAAAACAAAAATAAGAAAATCAAAGAAACCAAAAGCTATTTCTCTGCAAAGAAAATGACAATAAACCTCTAGTCAGCCTGATCACAAAAGACACAATTACCAATATCAAAAATGAAATAAGGAACATCACCAGATCTACTAACATTAAAAGAAAAATAAGAAAATATTATGAACTATGACAATAAATTCAACAACTTATATGAAATAGGCAAATTCCTTAAAAAAAAATAATAAAGCCTATGACCTACTGTAGTAGACAGTGAGAATTCTAGTATTTATCTGCCTAAGGCACTCCAAGTAGAAAAATCATAATGAGTAAAGATGTGGAAACACTGAAAAAAACAGGCGTTTATTACCGGAGTAAAAAAATGCAGAGTAGAGAGTGACAAAAGAAGCTAAAAAAGTAGAGATCAGCAAATAGAGGATAAGTTAGAAACAGAGATTAGCTAAGAGGCTACTGCATAGTTTGGTGACAGATGATGAAGGTCTGAACTACCAGGGGGGGAGTAAGAACTGAAAGGAGATTAAAATCTGAGAAATATTTAGCAGATAGTTGCTAAATATTGGTGACTAAACGTGGGAAGAATGAAGGAGGTGGAGCATAGAAAGCCTCACCTGTTTCTGGTGTGGTGACCAGGTGCTACCAATTGATACTGGGACTAGGATAGCAAGGGCGGTGATGGCAGAGGAAGATGATAAGCTAAATTTATGGATTTTAGGTTTGGAGCACCTGTGGGAAACCAAGGTGGGGAATGTTTAGCAAGCATCGGGATGTATAAATTTGAAGCAAAAGGGAAAAGTCAGCATTGAAATAACTTACTTGATGGGTAGATATCTCACCTAAGGAGACCATAAGAAAAGAAGAGAAATGGCTCAAGGGTAGAATCCTGGATTAGAAAATCATCTGAAATTCACAGGGCGCCTGGGTGGCTCAGTTGGTTGAGCAACCGACTCGGGCTCAGGTCATGATCTCACCGTTCATCAGTCTGATCCCCACATCCGGCTCTGTGCTGACAGCTCAGAGCCTGGAGCCTGCTTCAGATTCTGTGTCTCCCTCTCTCTCTGCCCCTCCCCAGCTTGTGCTCTCTCCCTCTCAAATATACATAAACATTAAAAAATAATAATAATAAAGAAAAGAAAAGAAAAAAGAAAGAAAAAATCATAACTTCTGGAAAAGCTTTGTGATTTTTTGGAATAACAGTTCAGAACCAAGTGCAATTATGCACAAAATGTATAATATCAAAAACTTAGAACAAACCTGAATATCAAAGAAAAAATAGGCTGAGCTAATATGGAACATATTTAAAATGATGTTTACGAACAGTACATAACAATGCCGAAATTGCTTACGATAAAACGTTAAATGTTTTCCCACCTTTCACAAATAATATACGTATGTATATTATTTAAACACTGAAAATAGGCATAGCAAAGTCTGGAAAGAAATGCAACACGTGTTAGCATTAAATGTTTGGGGTCGAGCCTATGAGCACGACTATTACGGGGTAATCCGTATCTTGTAAACTTGCTAGATAACACTCATGCAAGAAAACCTGTCCAAAAGAAGAAACGCAGCGTTTGCTCCCATCTCTGGCGACGACCATCACACCCGGAGACCCCGACGCTGAGAGCCCCCCCACCAAAGCAAGGCTGGAGTAGAAGCCTACCTGAGTCGTGGAAGCAACTCCACGCGCTGTGCTGGAGGCCTGCGCCGCGCGGTAGGACCTGGGACTCCGGAGTCTGCACGGGCTTCCGTCTCTGCCACTCAGGGGTGACCTCGTGCCTCCACCGTCAGGTTGCGCTGAGGGCCTTCCCCTCGGCGCTCTCGCGAGCCATCGCCCGGCCTTGCTAGAGGCGCCCGGGCCTTCCTGGCAGCTTTCCAGAAAACAGTTTCCAGCGCTGGCCGGGCACCCTCGGTGGATACTGGTCGTGGGGGAGCGTGAGACGCTGGCCTCGCCAAGCCCCCGCGGCAGCTGCAGCACCAGCTGTGGGCCAGCCGGAACCCGACGTTGAACAAGGTAGCTGTGGGCCAGCCGGAACCCGGCGTTGAACAAGGCTCTGCGGCTCCTTCCACTTCTTCCACCCCTGCGGCGGCCTCACTAGGCGGGTGTGCATAGCGCTCCAGCCCCTGGGACCATGACACTGGAACCTGGGCCCAGGGACCTGCCGGGCAGCCAGGGCAGTGCGGCCTCAACAGGCAGCAGTCAGTGAGGCTGATGGAGGTGACCTGCGCCGAGCTCCCGCAGAGAGGGCGGCAGGCGCTCAGGGCCTCTTGAGGCCTCTCCGGGCCTTCGTAGGCCGACCCGGGCCCGTGCGGCCCCAATGTAATGCCCTGCGGGCTGAGGTGAGGGACTGCTGGTGAAGCCCCGCAGGCAGAGCGGGAAGGCCCCATCCTAACCCGGTCCGTGAGGGGGAAGCCCCAGCTTTTCCTTCCCGACTCAACATCCTGAAGGGAAGCCAGGCTGACCACCCCCTGAAAGCGTGAAGAGAGCCCCAAGCGGGCCCCGCCCCAGACTTCGGCCCCGCCCCTGACGTGGCCCCGCCCTGGCGTGGCCCCGCCCCGGGATGCAGCCCCGCCCCCAGAGGCTTCCTCCAATCTCCGTCGTCAATTCCCTCACGGTTATTGACCGTTACCTGGGTGTGACACACAGGCCAGCAGTGAGGGAGAGAGAGAAGGCCCCCCAGGGAAGCTCAGAGAAGAGGGAAGGTCGCCCAGAGTTGCAACATAGTGCAACAAGAGTTGTGATGATGAAAGTGAAGACACCCATCCTTCTTTGGGAGGGTCAAGGAAGGCCTCCCGGAAGGACCCCTCCTTCACACAGCAGTAAGGAAGAAGGAAGTGAGGGTGGGATGCAACCCTTTAGAAGATCTGATGACGAAAGGCTCCCATGGGAAGGCTTGCGGTACCTTTCAGGAGCAGGCCACACAGCAAAATGTGTTGAGGAGGTGTTGAGGAGGAGGCTTGAGGAAAATGAAGGAGGTCTGATAGAGTTTTGAGCAGTTTGAGGGGAAGGAGACTCAAGAACCAATGATGTAAACTCGACAAGGGCAGGGAGTTTTGTCTTTCTCACTGATGTGTCCCAAATGCTTGTAACAATGACTGTGATACTTTACCCAGACCCCTCTGGTTTCAATTTGGATATGGACAACGCACAGGTGATGGAGTTTTGGGAAGCAACCTACTTGCCCTTAGCCTGTGTCCCAGGACAAAGCCGCTGAAACAGCATCTCGTCCTTTGTTCCCAAGTGATGTTTTGTACTTTATTCCAGCTGGGGCAAAAACTATGGGTCTTGTTCATTAGGGTGTCACCTAAGTCCCTGGGCTGGGAGGGTGACTGCTTGGATTGGTATGTCCCCAAGTCCTACCTCCTTTCTTTGATGCATGTATGTTTTGGATATCCTAAGGGCCCTCTCATCCTTTGGGGCTACATTCTTTTTCTGGCTTTTCCTTGGGGCCTGAAGCTTATGGACACAGGGCTTCTGCTGACCCAGGCTGCTCCAGAGCTGGGGATGCTTTGACCTTGACTATCTCCCTCAACTGTTTAATCCTTGAAAGAATTCCAATTCATTCCTAAATTTATCTCCATTATCATATTCCTAAAGTGGAAACTCAACTTAGAGAAGGTACCCTCCTTCTTTGGTAAGTTCTTCCTCTCTAGAACTTTCCTCCAAGGGTGGGGGGAAAGGTCTGGGGATTGGTTATCTGCATTTGGGCTGCAGGAGGAGGGCATTAGAGACTAAGTAAGAGAAAGTGGTGAGGGACAACGGTCAAAGGACAGGAGAGTAGCCAACTTGCTGTGCAGAGTAAGGACCTCAGAAGAACTAGCTACGTTTCTGCTGCAGGGTCTCT
Source organism: Panthera leo (assembly GCF_018350215.1). NCBI lineage: Eukaryota > Metazoa > Chordata > Mammalia > Carnivora > Felidae > Panthera > Panthera leo. Next base: position 69,454,439 of record NC_056691.1, read on the forward strand.
GAAGGTTTGGGGATTTGTAAGTTCCTACAGATTATGCAATTTCTCTAGTTCACCTTCACATATCCAGAAGAGTCAGAGGGCTATGGAACAGCAAGTGACACTAAGGGAATCACAGAACAATGGAGTTGGTAATGTGTCCTCTGTTGTTTTAGAAATGATCCCCTCCTTAAGAAAGGGGCGCCTGGGTGGCTCAGCCGGTTAAGCATCTGACTTCGGCTCTGGTCATGATCTCACAGCTCGTGGGTTCGAGCCCTGCGTTGGGCTCTGTGCTGACAGCTTAGAGCCTGGAGCCTACTTTGGATTCTGTGTCTCCCTCTCTCTCTGGCCCTCCCCTGCTCATGCTCTGTCTCTCTGTCTCAAAAATAAATAAATATTAAAAAAAAAAGTTTTTAAAGAAATGATCCCCTCCTCTTTGTCCTCCCAAATCTGGAAATCTGTACTCTTTGTGACTTGTACCTCCAGGAGCTTCTGGACAGTAGAGCTGAGGAAAGCATGTCTACCTGCATCTACATATCTGGTTACAGGATCTACCCAGAGATAGAACCTGATGGACAAAGAGAAAAAAACTCCTGCTGGAAATCACAGTATGAGAAGGTAGGGAGAAACAAGTCCTCAGCAGACACCTGCCACCAGAAGGTGGAAATGAGCAAGTGTTTCGAGCAATCAATGCTTGAGGTTGTTGCAACAGAAGAGGCCAGACAGAAGGGGGTTTTCTGAAGATGAGCTCTCTGGGACAGTGCTCAGTAAGACTGAAATCAAGCCAAAAACCAACACTGTCAGAGTCCAGCAATGGTGGGGTAGAGACAGTTGGTGGAGGGGGCTGACAGGCAAATGAATCAGTGGGATTCATGGAGTGAATGGAATGAGGTATTGGTGAGAAATGGGAAGCTGAGGTCCTTACAAAGAGGGTAGCATCATACGAAGAGGTGGGATCTGGTTGCATAAGAGGGTCTAGTAGTTCTGTGTGTTCCAGAGGAGAGGAGAAAGGGTAAATGAGGGGAGTAGAAGACGGTCTGTTACGATTGTAGCTCCAGAGGCAAAAAGGGATCTGGTGCCCAGTGATGAGACTGAATAAGGGAGCCTGGGGTCAAATGGAAGCAGAGGGATCTTGGGGGAAAAAATGAGGAAACTGGTTTGTGGGGATGAAGGAAGGATAGTGAAAGATGAGGTGAGACTAAGGCAAGGAGGATTCCCAGGCAGAGGAGATAAAGCCATCATTGGAGTGGTAAAAGAGAGGATTGAGAATTTGGGAGAGCCTCTGGCGGCAGTAATAGGGGGAAAGCAGGGATGAGGGAGTGGGGCCCACTGTGAAGGGCAGAGCACAGAGAGAAGGAAACAGGCTCTGTGGGAGCAGAGTCAGACACGAGCTAGGGAGGTGCAAGGGTTGACAGGATTCTGTAGGGTCCTGGGAAGGGAGGCTGATAAATAGGTCAGAAGCGAATGGGCTCAGAGGCACCTGGGTGGCTCAGTTGGTTAGGTGTCTCACTTTGGATCAGGTCATGATCTCACAGCTCTGTGAGTTCGAGCCCCACATCAGGCTCTGTGCCACCAGCTCCGAGCCTGGAGCCTGCTTTGGATTCTGTGTCTCCCTCTCTCTCTGCCCCTCCCCTGCTCACATGCTGTCTCTCTGTCTCTCAAAAATAAAACATTAAAAAAAAAATGTTTAAAAAAAAACAGTGAATGGGCTCAGCCTGAAGGGCTGGTAATGGGTTTTCTGGAAGGTCTGGTAAAAGAGTGGAGGCCAGAGTTAAAGACAACTCAGGAAGAGGAGCCGAAGGAACAAAGGGGACACTGACAGAGCAGCATCTTTCACAGGCCTGCTAAAAACAGAAGGTCACCCTCCACACGGATGCCTTCCCAACCCTCCCTGCCCAGGTCTTGACCCAGCAGTTACTGACACAGAATAGGAACAAGAGGGTCTGGAGAGGGTAAGGGCCCCTAAGGCATACTGCCCCTGCCCATTAGAACATCCTATACCCATGATACATGTACTTCCCTCACTTTGCTTTTATGAAAGACCTACATTACTACCTGTTTTCAGTACCCGAAAGAATTCCAAAGAGAATTTTTGCTTTTACCATCAAAAGGTGAAGAGTGAAAATAGCATTCAGCGTTTGTGTTGCAGTTATAGAGGCAGGCCTCACCCCAAGCAGTAGCAGTGGCAGTGAGAGCGACCCCACCAAGGTCCTTCCCCAGGAACTACACTCAGCATCTCAGCCTCCAGCCACCAGAGCTCTGAACTATGTCTGTGAGCATCTGTGCTCTATCTCAATTTATTCTGTGCCTCCCTTAGCAAGATGTGCCCTAAGGTATCAGAAAAGCCTAAGAAGTTTTTTTTTTTTGGGGGGGGGGGGGAAGGTGGGAACATTCAAAATAATTTCTAGAAATGGTAATGTTTGCTTTATGCTATTTTTTTCTTCTTTGGCTTATGAAAGTTTTCATAGGAACACACTAGTTTTGGATAGTGGAGAAAGCTGTACACCTTTTATAAACCTCATCCCAAGACTTGCTTTCTCATTCTGTTCCCCGTGGGTTCCTCCTTCAGGAACAACCGCAGGCATCACTGGGGCCCCAAAATTGCACAGCCCATCTTAAGAAGTGGGGAAACAGTGGGGCGCCTGGGTGGCGCAGTCGGTTAAGCGTCCGACTTCAGCCAGGTCACGATCTCGCGGTCCGTGAGTTCGAGCCCCGCGTCAGGCTCTGGGCTGATGGCTCGGAGCCTGGAGCCTGTTTCCGATTCTGTGTCTCCCTCTCTCTCTGCCCCTCCCCCGTTCATGCTCTGTCTCTCTCTGTCCCAAAAATAAATAAAAAACGTTGAAAAAAAAAAATTTTTAAAGAAGTGGGGAAACAGAAAAGAAGGGAAGAGATTAATCACTTCCAGAAAAAGTCCCATGCCACCACAGCTTCCTTCTGGCAAGTTCTACAGGCTGGTAAAACAAGAGACTGAGTTACATGTTGAGAAAGTGAAAATTAGTTTGGCCTGAGACACTGAAAACCCACCATGTCATTCATCAAGCTGGGAAAACAGACACAGAACACAGATAAAACCAGCTGCAAAATTAGCAGAAAATTCTATTTCTCCCAAGGAAACACTGCAGCTGTAAAGTGTCCTAATGACACTCAGTAGCATGACTATTACTTTGTTACTAAGAAATCTTGCTTTCTAAAATCATAGTTTATCAGAAACTTCATTTTTGAAATAATTTCAGTAAGAACAAAACATCCTACTGTTGCCTACAGGATCTAACTCACTTTGACACAGAGCAACTGCCTTGATATCCAACCCAGGTACAGATTCAAGATAGGGGTTCAGGGGTATAACATTCTACATCTATCTTAATTTGTAGTTTCTAAGAAAAGGAGACCTTGTGTCCCATTTCACCATCCAGACCTGATGTTATCCCTTTTACATACAGCCCTCCTTCGCTTTAACTTATCAAAATACTGTTTCATATCAATTTCAGGGGCGCTGGCGGTTAAGCGTCTGACTTCAACTCAGGTCATGATCTCACAATTCGTGAGTTTGGGCCCCGCATCAGGTTCTGTTCTGACAGCTCAGAGCCTGGAACCTGCTTTGGATTCTGTGTCTTCTTCTCTCTCTGCCCCTTTCCACTCATTTTCTCTCTCTCTCTCTCTCTCTCACTCTCAAAAATAAATAAATGTTTAAAAAAAATAAATTTCACCTAAATGCCATCCCTCCTTAAAACTGCATCATAATTTTTCCCTTTCTTGGTGGCACATGCCATGGTTCCTATGTCACCTCCCTCGTTGCAACAAGCCAATAAACCTGACTTTGTCAACTATAAGTTTGTTCCTGGTGTCCTGATTAGGACACCTGAAGGTTCTCTTGATACTTGGTCAATACCCTCCCTACTAAGCTTTGGCCTCCTTAACTCAGTACTAATGTGCATATCTGAGACTCCTTGAATCTCAAGACATTGAAGGTCTCTTTGTCTCTGATTGTGTGATTTTACACTGAATTTAGATTCCGATATCAAAGGACCAAAGATACAACCAGTTTAATATTTGTCTGCTAGAATTTTTGGTTTCTGGTCAGACCTGAGTGTCCCCTGGTGAAGTTTGACTTTTAACACCATCTTCTCTGCCTTATGTTTGTCCACCAGCTTCTGTTTGTCTATGAGAACTTTCTCCAGTCTTCTCTGGGTATGAGAAATTGGCTTTGAAAGATCTCTCCACACAGAGCCAGGTGGCTGCTGATTTCCCAGGTCAGCAAGTAGAAGCAGCCTAACCTTAGGGCTGAGGACTTAAAACACAAGTGATATTTTACCTCTGAACAACAGTCAAAAAATCTCTCATGGGCTTGTCTGCTAATAAGTCTGTGCTAGCACCTGGCATAACTTCACCGAGGATAAATTAGAATTATAGTGGCCACTAGGGGAACTTTGACATGAACAGGAATGTTCATTTGAGAAATGCCTAAGGCAAAAAGGGAACAGAAACTCTCAGGAGATTGTATAACTGGTCTAAAAGAGAGAGATCACTGTGATTAATGTAGATTTCCCCTCTGTTTCCATTCTGTAGGGATTAATAAACACTGGCTTTTAATTGTATGGCTTGATAAAATTGTCAAGGGCTTGAGTTACTGTTTAAACCTATAATGACTTTCTCTTTTGGGTCTATGTATATATGAAACAGGTTTTCCTGCATCTAAACTTTCTCCCTTCTCCTTACAGAGAAAAGATAACCTTTTTTTAAAATATTTATTTATTTTTTGAGAGAGAGACAGAGCGTGAGTGGGGGAGGAGGAGAGAGAGAGGGAGACACAGAATCCAAAGCAGGCTCCAGGCTCTGTGCAGTCAGCACAGAGCCCGACGCAGGGCTCAAACCCATGAACCGTGAGATCATGACCTCAGCCGAAGTCAAACACTTAACAGACTGAGCCACCCAGGCGCCCCGAAAAGATAACCTTTTACATTGATAATTTCATATTTGTCTAAAGCTACCTCTTACTTTTTTTTAAAGTTTATTTATTTATCAGAGAGAGAGAGAGAGAGAGGAAGCAGGGGAGGGGCAGAGAGAGAGAAGAGAGAAAAAATCCCAAGCAGGCTCCACACTGCCATCAGGGAGCCCAATGCAGGGCTCTAACTCACTAACCACAAGATCATGACCTGAGCAGAAGTCAAACATTTAACCAACCGAGCCACCCAGGCACCCCACTCACTTTGTTGTTGGTCTGTCCCTCTGTTTTTCCCCAACTTGGGAATTTTTAAAGATCAATTGCTCAGACAAAAAAAAATCATGGTCATTATTTTGCATACTATATAGTCAAAAATGTCAAAGAATAAAGAAAATAAAAATGTCAGTAAACTATTTTGCATTATAAAATGTAGACAAATGTAAATAGTAGCCTTCATACTATAGCTATGAGAGATCTTAGCTTCAATATAAGAGCTTTTAAATTTTTGTTTAAGTTTATTTATTTTTGACAGAGACAGAGTGTGAGCATGAGCTGGGGAGGGGCAGAGAGAGAGGGAGACACAGAATCCGAAACAGGCTTCAGGATCCGAGCTGTCAGCACAGAGCCTGATGCAGGGCTCGAACTCACAAACTGTGAGATCATGACCTGGACCAAAGTCAGATGCTCAACCGACTGAGCCACCCAGGTGCCCCTAATATAAGAGCTTCTAATTATGACTTTAAGATTACTCAAATTTTGTTTCATGAATACAAAGTTTATAAAGTGTATTTTTTAAAGTATCCTGTAATTGTCTCATAAATAAATTTTGGATAAATTAGAATGAGTTAATCATATTGATTAGAGACAATATATGCCTATATTGCCTTGTGGGTTTTTTTTTTTAATGTTTATTTATTTTGAGAGAGAGATAAAGCATGAGCAGGGAAGGGACAGAGAGAGAGGGAGAGTGAGAATCCCAATCAGGCTCCATGCTCAGCATGGATCCCAACTCACAGCTTGATCTCACAACTCTGAGATCATGACCTCAGCCAAAATCAAGAGTGGCATGCTTAACTGACTGAGCCACCCAGGCGCCCTTGCCTTGGTTTTATTATATAAAGTTATTGCCCTGGTTTTATTATATAAGATTAATGCTAAGACAGTATTCTAGTTTATATAAAACTAAGATTAAAACTTCAAGATTTAAACCTTCTAAATTTTGTATGTTGGTTTTATGGGACAAGAAAAGAATCACGGTTGAAGCAAACTTTTCAAGATTACAAAATATAAAATTGTGTTTAAGTAAAATCATAGGACAGATGTCTTTTAAAGGGTTCTGATCTTATAAAATTCGTACAATACTATGAATCATAAGGATTTAATGTTTTAACTAAAATTATAATTTCCATATACTTAATTAAAATGTTAAGACTTTAGAAAATGTTGAATTACTTGATATATAATATTTGGATACCTGAACAGTTTCTAAGCTTTGAAATATATGTGTAATATATATAATAGTTTTAATTTATCCTTATTCACATACATTATATAAGGACTATAGATTAATAGAATGTATAAATGTTTAAAGATTTTATTTTTTTTAAAGTAATCTTTACAACCAACATGGGGCTCAAACTCACAACCCTGAGACCAAGAATCACACACTCTACTGACTGAGCCAGCCAGGTGCCCCTTAGATAAATTATATTTTAAGATTAAAGTTAACTTTATTATACATACATATTTATGTATGTCTACATATACATACAGAGGTACATTAATAAACTTTAATTCTATAAATGACAAAACGATAATTTCAAGGATATATTCAATGTTAATTGATTTATTCACAGAAAAGGCTTCTAAATCTCTTACTGCAAATTATAACATAGACAATACACAAAAAGAATAAAATTCGTGTTTTCTTTCCATAAAATGACCTCAGTTATTTTGTGCCTAGATAAGAGTTTTCTTTTGAATCACCAAAATATTCTATTAACTCTCTGTCCTAGCATTCTTTTGAGTAATAACACAAATTTCCTTACTTTTTTAAGTTACTACGTCAGATCTCAAAGAAAGAATGCAGTCAAACCTCCGTGAGAAGGACCTTACTAGGTACTGTTAACAACTAACACAACAGGGAACCCATGCCTCCCAAGTCAAAAGGCATAAGCCGCACGAAATCCCTGGGAGGCTGTCCTGAGACCTCACACAGAGAAATCTGAGGAATCATTCCAGAACAGATAACAGCAGGAAGTTGCACCTCCCACCCAAGACCATTGGGACCGCACTGGTAACCACAGGAAGTGCCACCTTCCCTCAAGATCCACCAGACAAGACCACCAGAGCCACCCGCTGCGGTGCTTTAACCTGCACGTGCTTTTGCTCTTTTCCTTTGTTCTTTCCTCTCTGCAAAGTTAAGGTTTCAGTTGTTAACACTTCTTGTCTGTTAACCAGGATACCTCCAAGGTCTTTATCTTTAACACTCTTTGTTTGTTTGTTTGTTTGTTTACCTTAGTCACTCCTCGCTAAGAGTCCAGTGCCCGGCTACAACATGCAATTAATTACACTGTCTGTTGGGTTTGTACTTACTTTCCTTCGGTGCCATCCGACTTCCTTTGCTAGAAGTATCATGGAATTAATCAAATGATTTCCTAGGTGATAAGACTCAACCAAGAAGGGATCTAGGGATGGACAATATTGTTAACAGGTCAAACAACTAGAATTCTAAAATTCCCTGTCATGTCATACATAGAAAGCAAGTATGGGTTCCTAAACAAAACAATGCTCAGAAAATTAGCATTGTGAAAATTAGCTGTTCCACGCAAATTTTCACAAAAAGAAAGCCAGTGGTGGTGGTAAAATAAGTGACAAGTAGGAGTTTCGAGAAAATAGGACACAAGGAGGGGGAAAAGATGGTAAGAGTTCACTGAGGGGAGATAGGCTCCAAAAAGGTACTCGGGCAAAGAGGCAACAGAGGGAAATATTCCTCTGGAGAGTCCACAGACTATATTCCCTATATTCCCTATAGGTTTCTGAGCCAGTATCAATCCCAGGCTGCACTGGGCCCTGTCACTGCATAAGTCATCCTAGGAAGAGGGATACAGGAAAGAGGGGAGAGAGATTCATCTCCGGTTCACCAGAAAAGCTCGTCCTGTGCTTCATTAGGTTCTTTCAGTCATCCTCTCCAATGTGAGAATCCAAGAGCTTGGGTTACTTGTGGTGAAGAGAGGAGCAAAGTGATATTTTAGGAGGCCGAGTGGAATGATCCTTTGGGGCAGACTCTTGGGGGACTAAGACTCTGAAAGCAACAAAATTAACACACAAGATAGAATAGGCCATGACAATAATAGGAAGGCCTTTCACAGACATTATCTCATGGGATCCTCACAACAACCCTGTGAGGTATGGAGACCAGATGATACCTCAGAGGAGGAACCTGAACCTTGGGAAGTCAGACAGCTTGTCCAAAATCAGGATCTGGGGTTTCTGCCTCCAAAACCAGTAGTGTTTCCAATATATCTCACGTGGCCCTCCCCATGGCAGAACAGGGAATCCTTGTTGTGAACCTCCCCTCTAAGAGTTCTGTTTTCTAATGGGAATTGCTCTAGGAACTGCCATCCGCAGAGATTGTGGACCTGGGTCCTCATGGACAGGTGAGATTAAGGTAGACGATACAAAACCTTGCCTTTTAATGCTAGACCTTTGTTCCTCTTTCTGACTGTGCACTGATCTTAAGAGACTACAGTGAGTGGCTAGGACCAAATTTTCACGCTCTTCTCTCTAGATTAGCTGCAGACATTCATTATTCATTATTCACGGATAATCTGATTTTCTAAATTATTAGAGCTCTGTTAGTCACTTTAAAGTGAATAGAATATTGTCCACTTTTCCTTCTACAAAAATTTCAAAAAGGGTTTTCTGTAGGTCAATCTCAACTATTTTTCAGTCCCTATCCTCTTCAGGTAAAGGACACAAATTGCCCAGAACAGAAAGTTCATGTGTATTCCTTCACATCGGACTTGACCCTGATGACAGAGCTTGGGTTCCAGCATCTGATTTGAGGCTTTCAAAGGCGAGGAGCACTATTCTCCATATCAGCCCCAACACAAAGGGAGGCCCTGGCCCAGAGATACCGGAGTTGGAATCACGACTGATGAATAGAGTTGAGGGACTCTGTCCTCCACAGGTACCCCGAACACTCTTTATAATCCAGTCTATGGCAGGTGACTCACTGTTATTAGGGTTCTATAGGAGCCCTCTATCATCCCAGATAGAGGGACTGTGAGCTTCAGATATAAATCCCAGTTCCCACTCCTATGCCTGTCCTGTGCCCTGTGATGACATTCTAGCCTTTCCTGAGAGTTTCCATCTCAGGTGGCTCTCTGTATCAACATAATTGGTGTAGAAAAGTAGGAAGAGGAGAAGATTCCTCTCTGCTGGGGACTGGCCCTAAGGTTCCTTTGCCATATTGATGTGTCTGTTTTTCCTAAATGTTGGTAAAATTTGCTTTCTCTGTAAATAGTAGAGAAATAGAAAAAGGAATCCCATACTCACAGAAAATATAAAATGGAATTAGTGCCCCAACGCTCATTGAGAAAGTATCTGAAAGCAGAGTTTATCTGAAGTGCACAGAAGCCTCAAACAACTGAGTGCTGAGAAAATGTACTGTAGACTAGAGTTCTAGGTCCCCACCATGGAGTTATGGAAAAGTGACAGTGTTTTCGATGTGGGAGAGGGTCCTTAAAGAGGAAGGTGAATCCACAATCCCTCTCCACAGCATCCAGCCTAGTAGAACCCTTCACTCCTCCCCAGCCTTCTAGATCCTTCCATCCTTCTCTGGGCCTTAGTATTTTTCCAACTCCATCCTTTTTTCATATCACAGATATACTTATGCCTCCTACAACCCAGATATTATCTGAGTTGTCCCCCTTGGTCACCTCAGCTTTGATCCTACCAATTACCAATTATATAGCCTTTGAAAATGTGAAGTTGTTCCAGGAGTTTTTACTAACTCCCAGGAACTTAACTTCTCAAGATTTCCTGTTCTCAATTCCAGATTCCTAGCCAGCATTAATCCAGACATAGGATACAACTCCGCCTTTATGTTTACCCAAAAGTGTCCACTTTCACATAAAGCATTAGTGAGCAATGTAGCCTTTACAAAATGATGATGAAGAGGACTGGGCAGACCTCACCCCTGGCAAACAATTTTAAAATCCCCAACTGCTATAAACACTGACTTATTTCCTTACCTGAAACAGTCTTAGCCCGGGGCACCTAGTCCTTTCCTACCCATGTGATGAGGCTTTGCCAAAACTGTCAGCAAAAACAAGAACGAAGGATAGATCCTCAGTTAACAGTGCTACTGGGATACTGTTGCTTTTAGGTACTTTCAGTGAACAGAGAAAGTAAAAGAATCTAAACCTTGAGTTCGTATTAATATATCAAATTTAACACAGGATTTTTACTTTAATTTCTTACATGTATCTCCTTTCTCCCATAGTGAAAAGTTTGGATCTTAACATTAACATTCTTATTTGTCCTTTCCTAATATATAAATTATATATTTCAAAATTATCATGCAAATATTACTCCTAATAATAAAACTACTGCGTGAAGTCTGAAATTATTTGCAATTCTTTTTTCATTAGAATATACCTCACCAGGAATGTATACCAGAAGAACATGTTCCAGGATGACTAGAAATAATTCTTTCCTCTGTCTGGTTATGTAACCAATTTGATAAAGAGTTAAGGTTATTAATTTCAATTAATTTTCAATTTTAGGGTTAGCATTCTTTTTCCTGATTTTAGTCTTCAGAAAAAAACAAAACGTTTACTTAGTTCAAAAGTCAAAAGTAAACTATACTTAGAGAAGTCTCACTTCCAACCCTTTCCTTTGATTCATCAACCAAGACATACAGATGATAACATAGCTTGGATTTCTTCCCTCAGGATGTAGAAGGGATATGAAGAAAGGCAAGAGAAGAAAGTAGAAAGACTATGGTTCAAATCCCCTACTGTTTGAAGGTGGGCATTTCCTATGCCTTTGAGACTTGATTTCTTCACATGAAAATGGGAAATGCAATACCCATCTAGAAATAATCTACAGATTAGATGAGGTAACATGTGAAATGCCTGGTCCACAGTAAATGCTCAAAACGTGAGAGCACTACTCAGTATAAAAAGATCAATGGGACTTTGAAATGTTAGACCAACTTGTCACCTAATTTTGGCATCTTTAAAAATCCTTCTACATAATATAGAAATAATAATAATGTATGCTAACAGTCTGGAACAGAGGTCAGAAGACTAAACAAAAACCTATATTTGAAGAGAAATAAAAGTAACTTTTTTTTTTCCAAAACAAAAACACCAGACTTGTCTGGATGGCAGTGGTGAGGTAGACTAACAAGAAAAGACATAAAAAGAAAACTCAGACTATGACTATGTTAGGGACTGAATATTTGTGTCCCCCTCAAAATTTATGCCAAAACCTTACCCACCCTTGCAGTGTATAGTATTAGGAAGTAGGGCCTTCAGGAGGTAAATAGGATTAGATGAAGTCATCAGGGTACAGCCCTCATCCGAACCCGAACCCGAACCCTAACCCTAACCCTAATCCTAACCCTAACCAGAGCTTACTTCTGGTCTCTTTTCCCCCATGTGAGGACACAGCTGGAAGAGAGCCCTCTATGAACCAGGAAGCAGGCTCTGACCAGGCACCCAATCTGCTAGCACCTCGATCTTGGACTTCCCAGCCTCTAGAACTGGGAGAAATAAATGTTGTTTAAGCCACCCAGGCTATGGTCTTTGTGTTACAATAGCCCAAACAGACTTAAGGCTTTTTGAAATAATACAGAAGCCAAACAAACATCTGTGATAGCACTACATGAAAGGGAAATAAAATCCTTAGAAAATGAAAAACTCAGACTGCGTCAAAAAATGAAACCACACTCTAGGCTGTCTGTCTATAAACTACATGCCTAAAATAGAGACTCAGAAAAATTGGAAAAGCCAAGAGACCTCATAAAACAATAAAAGAATAAAAGCAGCTTAGTAAAAAAAAAAAAATTTCACAAAATCATGAGTTTCTAAAATTCTACTTAGGGACTTAAAGGAGAGAAAATTTATTTTTGGAGAGGAAGATACACGTTATTTTAGGATGGAAAGATACAAGATTATGAAGATATCTGTTTTCCCTAAATCTATATATCATTACAATTATAATGAAAACACCAACATGATTTGTGGCGGTTTGTGTCAAATATTACCAAAATTAATATAAAAAGAAGAAAGTCATAATACAGTCAGAGATATTCTGAAAAATAATAGTAATAAAGGGGGAGGGTGAAAGTGGCCCAAAGATATTAAAACATTTTAATAAAGTTAAAGTAAATAAAGCAGTATGGGGATGCCTGGGTGGCTCAGGCAGTTGAGCATCCAACTCTTGATCTCGGCTCAGGTCATGGTCCTGTGGTTTGTGGGATTGAGCCCTATGTCGGGCTCTCAGCGGACAGCATGGAGCCTGCTCGGGATTCTCTCTCTTCCTCACTCTCTGCCCCTCCCCCATGTTTGCTCTCTCTCAAAAATAAATAAACATTTTAAAAAATAAATTAATTAAAAAGTATGGTATTGACACAAATATACAGGAATGTGGATGTGAATGGTCCATAAATTATCCCAAATGTGTATGGAAATTTAGCATCTTATAAAGGTGGTATGGCAAATCAGGGAGAAAAGATGGGATATTCAACAAAGTTGGGGCAATTGCTTAGCTGTTTGGGTGGAAAAACTGGCTATAACTCTCGCCTTAAATATGCATATATTTTTTTAAACATAAAAAGATCTATAAGATTATCATCTTGGAATGGGAAAAGCATTACTATGTTTGAAAAAAATATTTTTTATCTTTATTTATTTTTGAGAGAGAGAGAGAGAGCCGTGGAGGGGGACAGAGGATCCAAAGTGGGCTCTGCACTGAGAACAGAGAGCCCAATGAGGGGCTTGAACTCACAAACAGTGAGATCATGACCTGAGCTGAAGTCAGACACTTAACCAACTGAGCGACCCAGGCGCTCCGAAAAACATATTTTAAAAAGCATAATAGTAGAGGATGGTTTTTATAATAAATCCAAAGAACACATAAATGTATAAATTCCACAGCATAAGCATTCTCATCCCTTCACACTCACTCCATGGAAGCGGGCACAGGTAAAAATCAGGTGCATCTGGAAAGGCATTTTAAAGCATAACCTGAAACCCAGAAATCTTAAAGAGAAAAGACTGATTTGTAGTTCAATATAAACGGGTTTAATATTTCTGTATTAAAACAAAAGGTAAAAACACAGTGGAAAACAAATGACACACTGGGAAAAATCAGAGCTCAAATGATAAAGAATATATTTGATGCCACATTCTTACAAACCAATCAGTAAAAGGATTAATTCACAGGAGTTCGCACAGAACTATATATGAAAAGCTCTTCAACTCATTTGTGAAACATAAAATCCAACAACAATGAGGGTATCTTTTCCTCCCATGAGAATAGCAAAGGTAATGGAAATTTAAACCAACATATTTTTCCGTACCTGCATTAAAATAATACTGGGACCTGCATATTTTCTATTGCTATGTTAAACAATATTGAGAACAAGCAAAACTAATGTAGCTATTCAATCCAGGAAATGCTTTACTCCTAAAGATTACAATACAAAACAACTAAAATTATTTACTCTTCAGGACTAACTATTGTTCATCAAGTCTTGCTGCAAGATCTTCACTTTGTTTTGTCCACTGATCCAAAGCTATTACATCACAAACTAACAATCCCAATCAATTTCCCACCTTGCAAGATCTGGCTAAGTTTGTTCTTCCCTGGGTACTTTCTCACAGCCCTAGAGGTACTGGCTGCTCCCTACATTTGCTATTTCTATATTCTTTAGAATTCTCTTTCTTATCTGTTAATCACCTTTTACTCGTTAACAGTTCTTTACAAATTCTTTATAAATTTGTTCAAATTACCAGTGTGACTTAAGCGCCTAACTACATGCCAACTGGTGTGCCTACAAACCACGCAGGTGAGGGCCAATATTTGTTTGTTATGCTACCCTAACAAATTATCACCAATGTAGGAACTTAAAACAGCACAAATGTATTACCTTATAGGTCTGCAGGTCAGGCGTCCAGTATGGATCTCACACTAGACTAATCGAAATGTCATGAGGCTGCATTTCTCTCTGGAAGCTTTAGCTCAAAATCTGTTTCCTGTTCATTGGGTTTTGGGCATAATTCAGCTAGTTCCTTGTGGTTGTAGTACTGAGGTACCCATTTCTTTGCCGGCTATCAACTGAGAATCATTCCCAGCGTCCAGGGGCTATCACATTCCTTGGCTTGGGGCCCCCTTCCTCATCTTCAAAATCAGTAATGGAGGGCTCAGCTCTTCCCTCCCTTTTTCCATCTTATCTCTCTAACCCAGCCAGTAAAAGTTCTCCATATTAGTGATTCTGTGATTGGATTGGGCCCACCCAGCTAATCCAGGATAATCTCCCCATCTTTTATTTTTATTTTTTTATTACTTATTATTTTTTGTTTTATAAAGCATGAGCAGAGGAGAGGGGCAGAGAGAGAGAGGGAGAGAAAGAATCTCAGCAGGCTCCATGCTCAGCATGGAGTCCAATGTGGGGCATGATCCCATGACCCTGGAATCATGACCTGAGCTGAAATCAAGAATTGGATGTTCAACTGACTTAGCCTCACAGGTGCTCCTCTGCATCTTTTAATCACATCTGTAAATCTCTTCTATCATGTAAGGTGATAGTCACAGATTCTTGGAATTAGGGAATGGACATCTTTGGGAAGACCATTATTCTGCCTATCACATTCAAAATTTAATTCATCTCCCCATCTCAAAACCAACTTTTCTTCTTGTGTTCCCTACCTTAGCACCAATATTCACCCACTTGCCCAAGTCAGAAATCTATATTTATCTCCATAACCTGCACTCGTCTCTCCTTCTCTATTGTTACTACCTTTGTGTTACCACCCTCATTCATCTATGAGTTACATCAACAACCTCCTGCTTCCAACAGTCTCCCTGAGTCCAGACTTGTTTTCTGAGAATTCATTCACATTGCAACCAGAGGGTTCAAAGTAGTTAGCTCAGGCTACTATAACAAAATCTCATAGACTGGATGGCTTAACCGAAAGAAATGTAGTTTTCAGAGTTCTGGAGGCTAGAAGTGGAGATGCCAGCATGGTTGATTTCTGGTGAGAACTCTTTCCCTGGCTTGTAGAAGTCCATCATCTTTTTTTTTTTTTAATTTTTTTAACATTTATTCATTTTTGAAAGGCAGAGAGAGACAGAGTGCAAATGGGGGAGGGGCAGAGAGAGAGGGAGACACAGAAACAGAACAGGCCCAGGCTCTGAGCTATCAGCACAGAGCCCGACGCAGGGCTCGAACTCACGGACCGCGAGATCATGAGCTGAGCCGAAGTCGGCCACATAACCAAGTGAGCCACGCAGGTGCCCCAATAGAAGGCCACCATCTTGCTGTGTCCTCACATGATAGAAAGAGAGAGTAAGAGCAAGCTGTCTGGGGTCTTTTCTTATACAGACACTTATCCCATCATAAGGGCCCCATGACATCATGACCTCACCAAAAACCTAATTCCTAATTATCTCCCAAAGGCCTCATCTCCAAATCCAGGGTTAGGGCTTCAAAATATGAATTTGGGGGAGGGACACAATTCAGTTGATAACAGAGCTTTTCCCCAAAAAGCAAATACCTTTCTTACAATCTTTCTATGCCCCCCTGTGCTTTTAGCATAAAGTCCAATTAGCTTGACTTTCAAGATCCTGTATCATCTGTCTCTACCTACCCCATCTTACACCAGTCCCTCACATACTCTAGTTAACTGACCTTCTCTGCCACCTGGAATGTGTTGCATTCTTTCTTGCCTCTGGGCCTCTGCTTTTGGTGCTCCCCTCTGCCTGTTTTGGCTAGATCCCAATTTTTTGCTTCTTCAGGGAGGCTTCTCTGACAGTCTGGGCAGTTCCTGGTCTAGGTCTGGTGCTCCTCCAAGGTATTCCCATTGCACCGTGTATTTCCACTTGCCCCACTGCCTGTTATTCTCTGCCTTTCCTATTAGCTATCAGCTCCAAAAAAGAGGTATTATCTTTTTTGTTCAACATTATACTCCAAATGTCTAGCTCATGAATTTGTATATGGTAGCATATAATACATGTTTGTGTATATTTGGACAGATGGTTGGAAGGTTGGATGGATGGATGGATGGATGGATGGATGGATAGATGGATGGATGGATGGATGGATGGATGGATGGATGGATGGAAAGGTGGATGGATAAACGTGCTGAATTTGAGGTAACTGTTGGGAATCCAGGTAGGGCCATGCAGTAGACAGGTACATGGCATGGAGTTCAGGAGAGAAGTCCAGGCTACAGAGAAGCCAAGTTCATCCAATAACACATCATCAGCTTTCTCTTAGAAATGTATACTTTGAAAAGAGTCAAGAGTACTGTGCCAGATCCTAGTTTCAAGGGTATTTATCTTTATCGCCTGGGATAATCTTTCTTACCACAGCCCCCTGGTATTCATGGTCCTGAACTTATTACTCACCATGAGCTGTTTCCCAGCTACCTTATTGTAACATTACACTTTGAAGAAGTTACCCTCATTTTACAGGTGTGGAAATAGAGGCCATGAGGGTTACCCTCCACAGTGATTTTCAAGGATTATAATCAGTGTTATGGATCCTATGAATTGCTCCTTCCACCTCCATTCCATCCTCCTTCTGGATCCACAGTAATCAATACCTTGGCTACCAGATACATGTGACTCTTCAAAATTAAGTTTAAATTATTTTAATTAAAACAAAATAAAAATTTAAGTTTACTTCCTCAATTGCCTAGCCACATTTCAAGTGTTCAGTTGCCACATCCAGCAACTGTATTGGACAGTACAGATGAAGAACAACACTTCCTTCATCACAGAAAGCTCTACTGGACCATGTAGATCTAAAGTGCCTTCCTGTATGGCAGAGATCAGAAAGCTAAAACTATACTTCCCACACTCCTTTGCAGGTTCTGGATGCAAATATTGTTTACCAATTAGATATGCTTATAGGAGTCTGATGAGGCGAAAATAAGATATACATGGGGCACCTGTCTGATTCAGTCTGTAGAGCATGCAACTCTTGATCTCAGGGTTGTGAGTTCAGGCCCCACATTGGTCATAGAGCATACTTAAAAAAAAAAAAAAAGATAAACACAACCACGAAGACACCAAGATTTTCTGCAGCAGCACACTAGCGCCTGTTTAGCTTTCTATGTGTCAAGGTGGCCATGGCATTGGCATTGGCCTTGCCAGCAGTGTCAGCAGCTTTGTGATGCCCACTTCCTTATCCCAGCTCAAAGCTCCAGTGTAAGTTCTTGAACTCAAGTTCTTAAGGCTTAAGAAATGGTAGTTTTCCAGGTGCGTCATTTCCGGAGTGTTCTATATACCTAGAGGCCCAGAACCAGAGCCAGTTCCCCCAACACTCATCACTATTTTGGTAAGCAAAATTTGATAAGATTTAACATATTAAAATGTCTTCCTGCTTAAAATATTCAGAATGGACACCAAATTTTGATTGATGTGGAACAAAGCAGATTTACAGCATAGCTCTTGTGTTTCCAGATCACTCCTTTGCTTTCCAAACTCCATAAATGCAATCCAGTCTTCTAGCAATTGAACTAGGTAGCTATGTACTTAACTGCCTTTTGAAATTGTTCCCCCACTTCACTCTCTTCTAAGATATTACTTATGCCTTTCCCTATGAAACTTAATCTGTCTGCAAAAGGGGTGCCTAGCTGGCTTAGTCAGTTAAGCGACTGACTTCAGCTCAGGTCATGATCTCACGGTTCTTGAGTTTGAACACCGTGTCTATCTCCTCACTGACAATGCAGAGCCTACTTCAGATTCTCTGGCTCCCTCTCTCTCTGCCCCTCCCCCACTCAGACTCTTCTCTCCCCCCAAAAATAAATAAATAAACATTAAAAATTGTTTAATATTTTCTTATTTTTATTTCTTATTTACTTATTTTTTTATTTTGAGAGAGAGAGAGAGAGAGAGAGAGAGAGAGAGCGCACAAAATGGGGAGGGGAAGAGAGAGAGAGGGAGACACAGAATTCGAAGCAAGTTCCAGGCTCCAAGCTGTCAACACAGACCCCAATGCGGGGCTTGAACTCACAGACCATGAAATCATGACCCGAGCCAAAGTTGGATGCTTAACCAACTGAGCCACCCAGGTGTTCCTAAACATTAAAAAATTTTAGAAAGAAATGTGTGGTCAATAAGATACTAATTCTTTGACCTGATCCAAGCATGCTTATAGACTACAAGTGCATTATAAGAAAATACACTGAACAGAAAGCAATTTTTTCTAAGTCCACCCTACTGAATGGCATAGATTTTCTTAGATAACAAGCATATTAGCGTGAATTCGTTCAATCAGGTTGCGTTCTAATTTATTCCTTTGTGAAATGAGCTAGACTAAGGAGTTGGGGGATTTGGCTGAAATGTAGGGGAGGTGGCGATTTGTAGGGCAGACAGGCCAGAAGCCTAGGGCAGAGTGGGCATGAGGCATCCGGTCATTGGAGAACCATCATCACTATCATGACTCTCTTTCCTTGCTCTCTAGACCCACAACTCAGACTATGAGTTATAAAGGTGTCTGGGAGCTAGCCTGGGTATGTGTCACCATGAATCACATTGATTCTATGGAAAAATATGGTCTCAGTTCCAAACAACTGGAATGTAAATGAATTGTCAGATCACTTTTCTAAATTGGGTACAGCTTGTTTCAGTTTCCTGCCAGCCTCTACCTGTATGAAACAACCAAGCCCTTTCTATTTATGAACTTAAGACTTTAAAACTACCAAAGCATAGTGAGCACCTATTTTCAAAAACATATTCTGGCTTATGGGGGGTGGGGCAAAGCATGCTACAGAGCAAAGCTCCTGGACCCTGGAGTCACAGAGACCCAAGTTCAAATCATCTTCCCATGATGTTTAACTGTATGATCTTGAGCAAGTTACTGCCATGTTCTGAGTCTCAGGTTTCTCGGCCAGAAGATGGGAGAAAACCCTATTCACAGGATTATTATAAGGGTTATATGAAACAGCTGATTTGCTTACTCAGGAAACTGTCAGAAAAGGAAAAGTGATGGACAATAGCCTACAGAGAAATTCCATGCCCAGTCTAGTAATTTTCCAAAAGGGAGGGACGTCTACCTGCTCTGGCCTAGAGTCCTTCCAGTTTTGCTCAAAATATCACCCATTTCCTATTGTGCTCGCCCCAATCAAGTCAGAGAAAAGGATAAACTTCTGTGTCCAAAAGACCCCCAAAATATAATAGTTTAAAGAAGATGGAGATTTCTGTCACTAATGGCCCTGAGGTCCAGGTTGGCAAGGAGCTTTTCTCTATGTGGCCATTCAGGAATCCGGGCTCTCTTCATCCTACTGCTCTGCCATCACCCGTCACGGGCATTATCCTTGTCTGCATGGACAAGGCTGGGTCACAGGCACATTCATGTCCAGCTCAAGGGATGAGGAGAGGGAAAGCTGCTGAGGACATCTGTTTTAAGCTGAAGATGACCCAGAAGTCGCATGTAACACCTCCATTCACACCTCGTTGGCCTGAATTTAGTCACATGGCCACACTTAGCTGCAAGAGAGGCTGCTAAATGCAGTCTCCAACTGCACAGCCATGTCCCCAGCTGCAAATCTTATCAAAGTAGAGAAATGTTTCGCTAAACCACTATCATTCTCTGCCACAGCCTTCCTTCTGCTTTACTCTTCTTCAACAACACTTGACTTGTTCTTGGTCTAGCTGTGAAGCTTTACCATTTACTAAATTGGAGCTCGGCTAGGGGAAACTTCCTTAATGTCCTTGGACCCTCTGGTGAGATTACAATTGCCCATTTGGGCTCTCTAACTCTGATGAAAAACTGGGGCCCAAAGAGGGAGCCATGGGAGCTCAGACCAGGGACAGGGCTCTTCCCAAAGCACCACCCAGCTGTTTTCTGAAGACACGATTTTTGAGGTGTGGGGCCTTTTCCTCCAGTGTGGTGAGAGATTCTGGCTTGCCTGTTCCTGGAGGTGACTCATTCCCGCTTTTTGTAGAGACAGCACAATCACATTGTTTCTGCAAAAAGTATGCTCCTGTGGCACCCACAGACATGTCCATTCCCCTTTAAGCGATTCTTAAAGGATTAAAAAGTACACATCGTGAAGGCTTCAGGTGTGCCAAGCTGCACGTAGCTCAACTAGAAGATCGAGTGGTGTGGAGAGAGTGCTGCACCAAATGCTGGGGAATCTCACAATGGTCTCAGCTCCTGTATTCATCAGCTACATATCCTTGGGCAAGCTGCTTCTCAACCTGGGCCTCTATTTTCTCATCTTAAAAAAATTGACCAGGGGCGCCTGGGTGGCTCACTCGGTTAAGCGGCTCAGGTCACGATCTCACTGTCCGTGGGTTCGAGCCCGGCGTCGGGCTCTGTGCTGACTGCTCAGAGCCTGGAGCCTGTTTCAGATTCTGTGTCTCCCTCTCTCTCTGACCCTCCCCCCGTTCATGCTCTGTCTCTCTCTGTCTCAAAAATAAATAAATGTTAAAAAAATTTTTTTTTTTTTAAATTGACCAGATCATTTTTAGACTCCTGTTCCAATCCCCCAGTTGTCCATGACCTTTTCTTGCCTGTTTCTTATTTGGAACACCTCAGCAGTAACTGAAGAGAAAAGATACCTCTTTGCTTCTCATTCATTTATCCTATGTCAATTACTCAATGTGTGAAAATCCAAGGTTTCCAAAGAGACTAACTCCGTACACTTCCTGGGGACTGGGACCCAGGGCTCATAGTTGTTTGGGCCAGTCTCAGCCAGATGTCAAAGGAGTTTTGACATAGTGTTGACTATTGTCCCCATAATCCAAGTCTGCAGAGAGACTGAGGTAGACAGCAGGCATTGAGAGACATGAACAATGTATGCAATGGTTGAAGTAGTATTTCTCTTCTTAAGCTAAGACTCTGTGGACACACCCCAAAACAAGAGATGTCCTGAGGCATAAATCCTTGTCTCTAAGGGTGAAAATGCCCAAAGCCATGGCTGTCCAAAAAACCCACTCTAAGTGGACAAAAGAAAGAATGAAATGTAAATGGGAGCACCTTTTTCAGGCTCTTACAATAGGTTACCACAATTTCTAGTTTTTCTCCTTTTCTTAAAAATAAGTTGAGCAGATGGCATGTTTGGTTGGGGGAAATCAAAAGGCACAAAAAGCTGTAAAGTAAAAAGTGAGTTTTCCTCCTACTGTGTCCAGGGATCTCTGTTCTCAGCGGATCCCTCCTTTCACAGACAGCACATGTCCCCATACACACATAAATGTGGCGTTGCAATTTTGGGGGCTCTTCATAGTTTTTATGGAATTTCCTTAGTGAATGTAAATCACATTAAACATTTAAAATATCTCTGTGCCGGGGATGCTTGGGTGGCTCAGTCAGTTGAGTACCTGACTCTGGATTTCAGTTCAGGTCATGATCTCACAGTTTGTAAATTCAAGCCCCTTGTCAGGCTCTGCACTGGCTGTACGGAGCCTACTGGGATTCTCTATCTCACTCTCTCTCTTCCCCTCCCTGCTCACTCTCGCTCTCTCTCTCAAAAATAAATAGACATTAAAAAAATCTGTGTGCTGGCGAGGATGCGGAGAAAGTGGATCTCTTTTGCATTGTTGGTGGCAATGCAAGCTGGTGCAGCCACTCTGGAAAACAGTATGGAGGTTCCTCAAAAAACTAAAAATAGAACTACCCTACGACCCAGCAATTGCACTACTAGGCATTTATCCAAGGGTACAGGTGTGCTATTTCGAAGAGACACATGCACCCCCATGTTTATAGCAGCACTATCAACAACAGCCAAAGTATGGAAAGAGCCCAAATGTCCATCGACGGATGAATGGATAAAGAAGATATGGTATATATATACAATGGAGTATTACACGGCAGTCAAAAAGAATGAAATCTTGCCATTTGCAACTACGTGGATGGAACTGGAGGATATTATGCTAAGTGAAATTAGAGAAAAACAAAAATTATATGACTTCACTCATATGAGGACTTTAAGAGACAAAACAGACGAACATAAGGGAAGGGAAACAAAAATAATATAAAAACGGGGAGGGGGACAAAACCGAAGAGCCTCACAAATATGGAGAACAAACTGAGGGTTGCGGGAGGGGTTGTGGGACGGGGGATGGGCTAAATGGGTAAGGGGCACTAAGGAATCTACTCCTGAAATCACTGTTTCACTATATGCTAACTAATTCGGATATAAATTTTTAAAAAATAAAAAATTAAATTTAAAAAAATGGAAAAAATATTAAAAAAAAAATCTGTGTGCTGCAAGTAGAACATCAGCGAGGCCGCCCTTGGCTGATTTCATTCATGCCCTTGGCTTTCCTCACCTCCAGTCTGTAATCTTCTAAGCGCTACCCTTGACCCTGCTCTGTTCCTTGAGCCTGCATTTGGGTTCCAGCCACATCTCTCCACCTGGAGAGGGCACCACAAACACAGGTGCACGTGGAATTGGTCACCTTCCCCCAAACCTACTCTTCACCTCTTCCCAGGCTCCAGCTTTTCCCACTCACCCCCACTAGGAATGCTTGCTCTGCTCCTCCGGTCAGTTGATTATAGTCACTTGAACCTCTGGAAAGTCCCTTCCTCTTCCTCATCTTTCCACTGTCCTAGTTGATTTCACCATCACTCTCACTGGAGCAGATACACATACAACATTTACTCTGTGCCAGGCACTGTCGTAAGTGTTTTACACATATAAACCCATTTCACTCCCACAACCACCTTACAGGGGACATGCTATTATTGTCCCCATCTTATAAACGAGAAAAATAAGATCAAAATGATAAGAAACGCCATTCCCTAAACTCACCAGACTCTATCGTGCCTCCTTTGACTAGATTTCCTGTGGCCTCTTCTACCTTCCAGACCCAAGTTAGTCATTACTTCTTCCAGAAAATCTTCCCAGAGCCCCCACTATTATCTTGATAGTTTCAGACTTTTAGTCTATCTTCCTCCATGCAAAATACTGCCAGATGAAGTTTCATAAGACGTATTTATACTGACAAATCCTTGTTTGTTGAAATTCCAACTTAGCTGGGCATCCTTATCATTAACTTGCTAAATCTGGCAACCCTACCCCCCTGAAACCATAAGCGACTTCACAGCAGGGCTTATTCATCTTCATGTCCCATTGATCTCCTCCCTCCCCCAGCCCAGGGGCTGGCACAGAGCCTGGGCCAGTTCACCATGCTGAATGAAAGTTAGATGCTCAGTGAATGGTTGACTCTGCCACGGTATTTTTTACTAACCTTCCTGTGAGAAATCACATATCTCTTATACACCCCCCTCACCAATGCACCAGAAGCAGGGCTATGTGCACAATAACTAATTTCAACATGTCTCTGAGCCTCACTTTTCTCATCTATAAAGAATAATGGTTAACACCCACGCACCCCTCTTTCTTCTAGGCTACTTATAAGGATAGAAGGTCACAAGGAAGGTGCTTTGTAACTGAAAAAAGCTGCACAGTTGTTAAACATGACTACTAGTACCAACATCAGCATTTCTAACCTAGTGCTAGAGAAATACAAAGCCTGTATCTAATTTGATTTTTCAATAGTTTTAAGTACTGAAAGCTACTAATTGCCTCCTAAGGAATAGCATGGCATTTGGCAACCTATGAACCAGGATGACATAAAACTTCAGATGCAGAGGGAGAAAGAATTGAGAAGGTAAGAAAAGCGAGGTATTCCCTCTTAGCCAGGCAGAGGGGAACAAGGAGAGCAGAGGGGAATATCCGTTGGAGACAGGAGCAGACACGGCCTCGATAATGCCCCAGGAGATGCCCCTGTGGAAACCCCAATCTACAACGACTCAGGCCAACGCCAGGAAGCTCACCTGAGATTATCAGATGGTTTTCCATGTACTTTGTAACCATTTCATGGGTTTGGGAAAATAAGACCCAAGAATGGTGCAATGCCATGTCCAGCTTCTTCACGGCTGATGCATCCTCTGGTTAGGACTGAATCTGGCCATTTCTCCAACTTGGGTCAGTCAGTAGGAAGGTTCCTTCTTGGTTTCAAAAGGAAAAAAGGAACAGGCTGCAAAAATATTCTCCTGATCAGTCTTTACCTTCCCCTTCCCTAATTTCTGAAGATTCATCTGGTAAATTGCTTTCAATCTATTTAACCAGAACTTTAAAAACTTACTTGGGAACCACCACATAAAACCAGAGACTAACATGGATGGAAAAACATCCTTAGAGGTAGAAAGATGGTGGCTGATTCATACAAAACTTCAAATTCATGTTAGAGCATTAGAAAAACTGCCAGGTGGCCAATAGTGAGACTGATCCCTTGTTCCAAATCCATCTAAGAGGTGGAAGACCTTGAATTACTTAGTCTCTATTTATACACACGCAGCTGGTCAATCAAGTAACTATCTTAATCCAAAAAGCACACCAGTGATCAAGACATTTCCAGTTGCATATGTGGACTTTTTAACATAAATCTGCCTCAGTTCTCCAATATACTGGAACTGATCTCTCTTAGACTTAGGTTGACAAATGTTCCAGTAGCTTAATTAATTATATTTATAACCAGCACACAAAAAGATGGTAGTTTCCTTCTCCTTTACATTGGTATTCTTTTCATTTTGTGGAAGTCTGATGTCAGAGTCAGCTGGCTTTTCTGTGCTGCATGCATTTTTTAACTTCCTTTGTAATCAAACACAGGCATTAAGAGAGATTTAACATTCACTAATGAGATGTCACATGTCCTAGCCTGTTCTTCTCCCCAGTGGCCTCTGTCTTCTGGCTACCTGTCAGGCAAAAATCATTTGGGAACCAGGTGCTTTCTTATTCTCAACTCCTGTGTGTCCCTCTCACACTTAGCTTCATCTATATTGGCAAAATGAAGTAAAGAATTCAGACTATTAACCAGATAATTCAACCAAAATTGTCCTTACAGGAATTTTATTCATTTGTGTCTCTTGGAAGTGAAAGTAGGAGCTGACTTTTTCACCTAAATTACCTTGATAATCACTTCTGTTGGCAAACCCATGACCAGGGGAGTTTTGCTGCAACAGAATCTGTTTATACTCCTGACACCAAGAGTGTTATTATTTATCCCTAAGAGCCTCATGCTCCTTCTCTCTGCAAAATCAGAATCACAATTCCTACATTGTCAGGTTGTTGCTGAGATTAAATGAGACTATTAATATAAGAACTGCTGCATGCAGGAGGTATTCTGTGCATATTTAAACACACATACATTTGCATCTAGGTACAACACACATTGCACATTGACCAGAACATGTATTTTGCACGATACAATTTATGAAATACTTACCTACATTTTCTCCTCAATCTTTGGAAAAGCACTGGGAAGTAAGGACAGGCAGCCACTATTATACAAATGAAGAGCCAGAGGTTAAATGAGGTTAAATGGCTTTCCCAAGACCACCCAACTGGTCTGAGTTGTTGGTCTGTGTAACCCATGACCTCTCCACTGCCTCTCCACTGATACTCCATGCTCCACACAGCTGGCTAAAGTATTGGTTCTCAAACTTGGTTGCGCACTGGAACCACCTGGAAAACTTAGAAATTAACACTAATACCTGACCCCACCCACAGAGATTTTGATTTAATTGGTCTAAGTAAAGCCTGGGGGGGGGGGGGGGCGCCTGGGTGGCTCAGTCGGTTAAGCGGCCGACTTCATCTCAGGTCATGATCTCGCGGTCCATGAGTTCAAGTCCCGCGTCAGGCTCTGTGCTGACAGCTCAGAGCCTGGAGCCTGTTTCAGATTCTGTGTCTCCCTCTCTCTGACCCTCCCCCATTCATGCTCTGTCTCTCTCTGTCTCAAAAAGAAATAAACGTTAAAAATAAATAAATAAATAAATAAAGTAAAGCCTGGGCATGAGGATATACTTTTTTCTCAGTCTATCTCTTCATTTTTTTTTAATGTTTATCTACTTTTGAGAGAGAGAGAGACAGAGTGCAAGTGGAGGAGGAGCAGAGAGAGAAGGAGACACAGGATCTGAAGCAGGCTCCAGGCTCTGAGCTGTCAGCACAGAGCCCAACGCAGGGCTTGAACTCAAACCGCGAGATCATAACCTGAGCCGAAGTTGGCCGCTTAACTGACTGAGCCACCCAGGCGCCCCTATCTCTACATTTTCAATTCAATTTTTTATTGTGAGATCAGTGTAGATTCACGTGCAGTGTGAGCAATAATAGAGGTGGATCCCATGTACCTTTTAGCCAACTTCCCCCAATAGTAACACCTTGCAGAACTGTAGCATAATACCCACAAACATAATACTGGCATTTGTATAGTCAACATACAGAAGAGTTTCACCCCCACAACAACCTCTTGAATTTCCTTCTATAGCCACACACAACTCCCTCAACCAACCTATCCTTAACCCCTGTCATAATCACTAATATGTTCTCCATTTCTATCATTTTATCATTTCAAGAATGTCAATTATATGGAATCATACAGTATGTAACCATGTAGGATTGGCTTTTTGCACTCAGCAAAACTCCCTGCAGATTCATCCCAAGTTGTTTCATGTTTGAATAGTTCATTTTTTCTTTAATTGCTGAGTAGTACTCCATGGTATACATGTGCCGGTTTACTTCTTAACCATTGAAAGACATCTGAGTCGTCTCCGGTTTCTATTATGAATAGAGTTGTTATGAACATTTGTGTACAGGTTTTTGTGTGAAGGTGAATTTGTGTATCTTTGAGATAAATGTCAAAGTACAGTTCCTAGGTGGTATGGCACTTGCATGTTTAGTTTTATAGGAACCTGCACAACGATTTTCTGGAGTGTACCATTTTACATTTCCATCAGCAATGCATGAGCAATCAAGTTTCTCACCTTCACCAGCTTTGGCATTGACACAATTTTTTCTTAAAAGCCAATCTGACAGATGTGTGATAGTTCTTCTTGTGATTTTAATTTGCATATATTTCCCTAATGGCTAGTGATGTTGAATATCTTTTCATGTGGTTATCTACCAATTGCATGTCATTTTTATGTATTTTATCATTTTTATGGTATCATTTGAAATATGTTTATGCCTTATGTCTGTTTTTTAATTGGATTGCTTTTAACTGTTCAGTTTTGAGAATTCTTTATATATTCTAGATACTAGTCCTTTCCTGGATATATGGTTTGCAAAAACTTTCTTCTGATCTACAGATTGTCTTTTGTTTTATTTTTTTAAATTAACAGATTTTTTAATTAAGTTATTTTTAAACAGGTTTAGATTTGTAGAAAAACGAGCAGAGAGCACAGAAAGTTTCCACATACCACCCCCCCCATCCACCCATCCATTTTCCCTATTACATTTTGCATTTAGAGTGGCATATTTCTTATAATTGATGAACCAATATTGACACACTTTATTTAGCTAAGGTCCATAGTTTTTATTGCTGAATAATGTTCTGGTGTATAGATGTACCACCATTTATCTATTAACCTATCTAAGGACATCCCAGTTCCTTCCAGTTTGGGGCAATTATGAATAGAGCTGCTATATTTGTGTGTAGGTTTTTATGTAGATGTAAAATTTTCATTCAATTGGGCAAATATCTAGGAGTGTGATTGTTAGATCATATGATAAGAATATGTTTAGCTTAATAAACAACAATAATAACAACATAAACCCCAGCCAAATGGCTTTTCAAAGTGAATGCACCATTTTGTACCTTGTATATCGTGTTGAATACCTTTTCATATGCTTATTTCCATCTGTGTATCTTCTTTGGTGAAGTGTTCATTCAAACCTTTTGCCTGTTTTTAGTTGGGTTGTTTTTTGATTGCTGTGTTTTAAGAGTTCTTTAGATACAAATCCTTTATCAGATATATGTTTTGCAAATATTTTCTCCCATTCTGAGTCCTGTCTTTCAATTCTCTTAACAATTTCTTTCACAGAGCAGAAGTTTTTCATTTTAATACAGTTACCAACTCAATAGTTTCTCTCATGGACTGTGTTGGTGTTATATCTGAAATTCCATCACCAAGCTGAAGGTCACCTAGCTTTTCTCCTATGTTGTCTTCTAGAAGTTCTGTAAGTTTGTGTCCTACGTTTAGGTCTATGATCCATTTTGAGTTAAATTTTATGGAAGGTAAAGTCTGTGTCTAGATTCTCTCTCTCTCTTTTTTTTTTTTTTTTGTGCAAAAGGATTTCCAATTGTTCCAGCTCCATTTATTAAAAAGGTTATCTTTTCTCTATTGAATTGCCTTTATTCTTTTGTCAACAATTGACTATATTTGTATGGATCTATTCTGGAGCTCTCTGTATTGTTTCCATTGATCTATTTGTCTATTCTTTCACCAATACCACACTGTCTTGATTATAAGTAAGTCCTTGAATCAGATAGTGTCGGTCTTCAAATTGTCTTTCTTCTTCCTCGTTGTTGTGGTGGCTATTTTGAGACTTTTGTTTTTCCATATAAACTTTAGAATCAGCTTGGCAATATCCACAAATCACTTGCCTCCAAGTGGAGGTGGAAGATTAGCTCCTCGAGGGGCCGCATAACCACCAGAGAAGGAGGAGGAGGAAGAGGAGGAGGACGGAGGTAAGTGCCAGCTAGCCCCACCTCTCATCACTTTATTCCACTTCACTGCTGCTGGGTGGGGCTGAAGGTACGACTTAACACTGGATGCACCAACACTATCCCACTGGGGGAATCGGAGCATGGCAATCACAGGTGGGGACCAGAGGGTGGGGTGGGAGATCAACTCCTCATTCAGCCCCATTGAAACCCATTCTAAGTGTGTTTCCTTAGACTCTGTGTTTGTCTACTCGGCATCTAATCATCACAGGGCCAATTACATTAACTATATTTTCTTTAGAGATCTTGCAGAGTTCTGGAAAGGAAGAACAAAAAAGTCAAGACCTAGCAAGTAGAAATTAAGGAGCCTTGGAGCAGTACCTACAGCACACCTTTCCCCAGGTCCCTGCTCCATGCGAGACACAAGCCTGCACCAGGACTCAAAGGTGGAAGAGACACAGGCTGCCCTTTCCACCAAGTTGTGCAGACAAAGGAGGGCAACGCAGACCTGCAAGGGCCACAGCAGCACAAAGGGGCGCAGGGAGCAAGTGCCCTGCTTGGGTGTGTCAGGGAACGCCTTCCAGAGAAGTGGACATTGGGCTGTGCCTTTGAGGGAGACTAGAGTTTAGATAGGTAACAAGAAGCATTATGACCCAAAGGAGCAGCATCTCAGACACCCAGCACCTTTGGCTTGTCCCACCTATGCCATAGTTCCTGATTTACTTCTGAACATTTACATTGTACTTAGTGTGACCCCACGCACTGTTGAGAAGCTTCTTTACCAGGCCCCAGGGGAACCTCTCACTTGCAGATTCTGAGGGGCTTCCCCAGATCTACCAATTCAGTCCAGGAGGATGGTCCACACCAGTTTTGTTGTTTGGTTTTTTGGGGGAACTAGCTCCCTAGACAATTCTGCCCACCATGCCTCGTGCACTCTCCTGCTCCCTGCTGTAAATAAACTCTCGGTGGTGGAGGGGACCCTGATTTGTAACATCTGCTGATTTCTGTGGGGGCCAATACTCCCACCCTGCCCAATTCAAGCTATCATCACAACAACTTAACAAATGGCTTGGAAATGGGCTCTCACAAGCCATTTTAAGAGCTAGCTCCAGCATAACCAATGGTCCACACTCCCTCTTCCCCATGGTCAAGAACCCCTACATTTCAGGAAAATGTAGGATCAAACAAAAAACCCACCTAACGTCAAGTAGAACATCATTAATAGTTTGTATTGTAATAAAATTAATCACTTAAACCCATCTTCTGCAGATAAGTCTTACAGCAGACTTGGTAATTAACACTAGGGGAAAAGAGATCAGGCTGCCCAGACAGGCAATGACGAGGACAGGCCACTTGCCACATCTAAATAGTAGCATTTCACTACATGATGTCACTCTAATACTTGCTTATTTATGTCTCTGGCAACCTCAGGCATTCTTAACTTTTATACCTCAAGTTGAGTATGAAATTATATCACATGTGTTGATCGTTACTTGAAAACGATTTTTATGTCAATCTTTTTTCGTGGTTAAAGAAATTGGTAATTTGCAGGAAGGTAGGAGACGAAGGCAAAGAGGCATTTTGGAATCACAAGACTTTGATTTAGCACAAGACTGATTTATCAGGCAGCTGAACTGGGGCACGATTTTTAGCCTCACCAGGCCACAGTGTCCTCTTCTGTAAAATGGGGAAAATACTTGTAACTTCTACCTACCAGACTGAGAGTAAGTCATTTCAGTAGGCATGTACTAAGCACCCACCCTGTGCTGTGCCCTGCACTGGGCTTGCAGAAAACAAAGATGAGGAAGTCAAACTTCCTGCCCTTGAGGAGCTCCAACTTCAACCTCGGGGACAAATATCTAAACCAGAGAATACAGCACAATGGCCAGTAGACACTCTTAGGTTTCTGCACTTCAGCCTTACTGTTTCCTGACACTCTCTAAAATCTTGATAAAAGTTCTTCCCGTGTAGTAGCCTTTTTGTTGGTAAATAAATGAAGTGTTGGTCTTAAAATTTCAATTATAAGAGCCCTTTCTAATCCCAGCCCCTCCTCCACACAAACTGCCCTGGAGGAACACCACTCACTATTCAGAAGGAAACAGGCAGAATGTTCCCAGTTGCAAGTGGCCGATACACACACTGATGAGTCACCAGGAGGCTGAATGCATCGGCTCCTGGAAACACCGTCTGACAGTAGAGGGAGCTCTAGGCTCTGTTTCATTCTGATGTCACTTACCATCAGGGCACCAGCTACCCGAGTTCCATGCTCCCTGATGGGTCAGCTTCAAGTTGGCTTCTTGGTAAGAAACGTTGCCACAGCAGTTCTAGGCCATACCAATCCCATGTCAACCTTCCCAGTGAAAGGCCTGTGCCTCAGCTCCAGCACACTAAGGTCACGTGCTCGCTCCTGGCCCACCGTTGCAGCCAGGCAGATGGTGGCTCTGTGACTGGCTTAGTCCCTTGGCTCTGGAGAGGGAGTCAGCCTGGGGCCACGTGTGATGCCCATGCAGAAACTGGAAGTTGTGGGATAGGACTGAGGCGGAACTGAAGGCATCAACTGTTGATTCCACGAAGTGTGGCTTGTGCTCTGGGGGAGGAACAAGGGGATGCAGGCCAAGTTCATGACCTGCTCTTAACCCACACTCCTCCTCTCTGTACCAGCACTGCCCTCACAGAAAGAGCTCTTCAGTGTTTTGCCTGTGAACGTCACACTTAGAGGCTGACCATTCTGCTCACCCCTCTACCTGCAGGGAGAGGGAGGGGGACTGTGCTCTCAGAGACCATCAGTTCTCATCCCCTCCCCTATCCCACTGTGTCCCACAAACTTCACTTTTAGATCTCCCCTACTTGGCATTTCCAAGTCCCCAAACCCTACTTGTTCTGCAGGACAGGAAAGTCACCTTCCCCTACTGGGAGCCTCTTGCAAGCTTCAGACTGCAACCTTCCTGCCCTGCATCCGCTTTCCTCCTTCTAGAATCAGGCAGACATCTCTGGCCTCCTGCAGTGTCTCTACCATCCTCATCTGCAGTGGGATTCTACATCTGTATTCTTCCACTGTCACGCAGTCTTACGAGGGAGAGGAAATAAACACACGTTTGGTTGGTCATTTTAGGCAGGAAGTCACTGATCCATATTTTTCCACCAAAATTAAATGTTGTGTCTGTGACTGGCTTGAACAAATTCATGTCAAGTATTAAGTGATTAGTGTTTGTACAGCCTCTGGCACACAGGGATGACTTTGGAGGAGATAACCAGGCAGCAAGGGCAGCGAAGCTATAACTGGAGACGGAAGTTGCTGAGGGTGTGGGGAGCAAGGAGCTGATGGGGGTCAGGGGCTAGACACAGGCGTGGTGTCTGGACGTCTTCAAGATCAAATGTGCAAGAGGGTTGCCGTTCAGTGCTAGCTTTCTGCCTGTGACTTGGGGCACGTCACTTTCCTGTTTCCTTGTCCAATCTCATCAGGATTTTAGGATTAGTATTTGTCAAAGGTATTTTGGGTGCAAGCGATAGAAATGAATGCTGGCTAATTAAGCAAAAGATGTTGCAGCAGCAGGTATGCATGAAGAGATCAGGGTGGTAGAGACTTGGGCGACCTGAAGAATGTGAGCCCCACTGAAAGAATTCGCATTCAGGAAAACACACATACACTGTGCCTGCCAAACAAAATGTGCCTACTGGCATCATCAACCTACTGGCCCCCAGTCTGCATCTCTCTCTACAGGAAGAGCCCAAGTGCCTGCACAGCACCAAGGCCTGCCAGTCCCAAGAGGACTCAAACCCCAGGCTAGAAACCCAATTCTGGGCAATGGGGAAGGACTAAATGGCAAGGCATCGGGTAAGAAAGACCATATCTGGTTCTTTCACCAGTCCACAGCCTCCAGCACAGGCCCAGGACAGACACAGTCTCATGGACCACCCAAAATCAGGACTCTGTCTAAGGTAAGAGGCGGCTCAGGGAAAGTTAAGTAGCCCATCAGATTACACAGCTCACCAGTGTCCGAGCCCACAGACAGCAGAAGGGGGCAGGGAAATAGGCAGGAGCCACCCTCTTGTAGCTGGACATTCATCCCTCAACTGAAATCTCACAACACTCACCCTCAGTCTTGAAGCCAAGTGGTCACCCCACCTAGCCCTTCTTCATTTACAGCTTTCCAATACACCACCTCCACCTTCCCACCCCAGAAACACTGAGCTCAGGCCTCATCTCCCTACCAACATGGGTGACCACCCAATCTCCCACTGGCTGTGTGCAATCCCAAGGGAAGGGCCACATTCTGGTCATTCCGTCTCCAGCTCTGGGCTCCATCCACAGTAGGTGCTTGGTAAGTGCTTAATGGTTGCTAACCATGAAGAACCATTGCTCTAGACTCCCCGCCCCCCACCATCCCCCTTGGCCAATTCATGTTGGAAACTTAATGTCCAAGATTAACAGTATGAGGTGGGCCTTTGGGAAGTGACTAGGTCTGAGGGCAGCCATCATGAATGGGATCAGTGCCTTTATAAAAGGCCTCAGAGATTTCCCTAATCCCTTCCACCATATGAGAACACAGCAAGATGTGGGCAGTCTGCAACCCTGAAGAGGGCTTTCTCCAGAACATAGCCATGCTGGCACCCCAATCTTGGACTTAGAGCGTCCAGAAATAAACTTCTATTGTTTACAAGCCACCTGGTCTATGATATTTTGTTATAGCAGCCCACCCTAAAGCAATGATGTTTGCCCTTCTGGAAACAATCATAACCCAGGTCAGAAAACTTGGGCTCAACCATTGACACAGGCACCTCCCTCCTGGTCCTGTTTCCCCATGTCTACAGCAGGGAGAGAATCACATGATTTCTAAAGGGCTTTCTGGTTTTTCTAGATTCAGTGGCTTTGCTCTGTGAGTGCAAAAGTAGCTTCAGTTTTGGCTGGGGTTGGTAGGGAAATGGCCCCTCACAATCAGAAGATACATGCCCATGGTCTACGCCCCTGAAAAGGGCAGGCAGTGAGGGGTTAGAGAGCGAGCCTGGGAGATCAAGCAAGGATGAAGCTGTGTGCAGCAGCAGGAAGATGTGACCATCAGGGCCAGAAACAGGACACCTGGCTAAGCCTCCCACCCCCACCGGACAACGGGTCCCAAGCTAGTCCCTTAATATGAGCCTTTGTTTGCCTCTTGGCCCACAAACAAGCAGTATGTCGCTGAGCTGTGTTTTGAGCTCCAAGGAGCTAAGGGAACACACTGGGCTCTGAGACGATGTCGCCTTCATGCTGGGGGTTCAGGGGGATGGGTCAGTGAGGCACAGCCCCCTGCCCCACTGCCCACCTGCTACTCTTGACCCAGCAGAGCCAAAGGTGCTGAGATTTCTAAGCCCAAATCCCCACCACCTGCTGTCAGACTAGAGCAAGAAATCCAGACCACACAAGAACCAGTGCACGTTAAAGTTTTATGTGAAATTCTGTAAATGTGTATAGAGTGGCCGGAGGCCATCTGACCGCCAGGCCTCGCCTACCAGGGCACCGCCGCTCAGCACTTGCTGTAGATGGCTGCCCCGCCCCGCTCCTCAAACTCTTCCTTGCTGACCCACAGCTGCTGGAAGGCCTGCAGGGAGGCCAGGATGGAGCCGCCAGTCCACACGGAGGTCTTCCTCTCAGGAGCAGCGGCCACTGCAGGGCTGTCCCCGGGGCAGAGGAGGCTCAGCTCCCTCTGGAAGCGCTCGGGGAAGCCTTCCAACATGGTGCAGCCACCACACAGCAGCACGTTGGCGGCCATCTCCTCCTTGAAGCCCGCCTCCTGGCAGTGGTCCAGGCAGGCGGCGGTGAGCGCAGGGAGGCCCGGCTGGTTGCTGCCCACCAGGGTGGGCTTAAAGAGCATCTCGGAGCACTGGAAGCGTTCTTGGCCGATGGTGATGAGCTGGCCGTCGGGGAGCTCGTAGTCCACGCGCACCTCCTCCAGGCCCAGGCCGAGCTCTTGCTCAGGCACGAGTGCCGAGTAGCAGCACTTCTTCTTGATGTGCTCGATGATGTGCAGGTGGTCGTCCGTGAACTTGTGGCCGGCCTCGTTGAGCAGCTGCAGCAGGTAGTTGGTGAGGTCGCTCCCGGCATAGTCGGCACGGCCCGTCAGGCCCGGAAGCACGTCTCCTTCCGAGATGGGCACCACGTGCGAGACGCCGTGCCCACTCTCCACGACCAGGCCTGAGGTCTTGCCGTACGAGTAGATGGACAGCAGTGACTGGGACGTCACGTGCATGGCAGGGATGCCAAAGGTCTCGAACATGAGCTCCGCGTACTTCTCCCGGTTGCTGCTGGGGCTGAGCGGGGGGTCAGAGACCAGCACGGCATGCTCTTCGGGGGGGATCTTCATGGCCGTGTGGAAGACGTACTCCCAGATGCTCTGTACGCAGTCCCAGTCCACCACGATGCCATACTTGAGCGGGTTCATCAGCTTCAGGGGCGCCTCCATGTTGAGCAGCTCGTGGCCCACGTAGGTGTCCTTGCGGGTGTCGCCAGCATCGGCGGCCTCTGAGTAGCGCTTGCCCACAGTGGAGGAGATGAAGTAGGTGGGCCTCGGCTCCCCCGCGTAGCCACACTTACAGTACTGCGAGCCCAGGTCAACGATGAGTGCCTTGATCTTGCGCACTTTCTTGGGCTTCAACTTCAGCTGAGTGGCTGACCCAGTCTCCCGGATGCCAGCATCAGGACCCGGCTGTGTTCCTGCCTCTCCAGGATCACCCTGAGCCGTGCCCACCACGGGCACGGGGCCGGGGCTGCTCCTCGTCGCCATCTGCCTTCTTTGCTCACCTTTCTCACATCCACATCCTAGAGCTCCGTGGGGAGAAATAAGAGGGTCCGCCTCCAGCAGTGCCTTGGTAACCCCTGAGGATTGTGATGTCACTGAGGGCTGATCCATTCTGGCAGCCCAGGGAGGGCTTGGCCTTGGCAGGCCCTTGATCTGTCACCCCCACCACCATCTACCTAACTCAGCTTGTCTCCAAGACAGAGCAGGCAGCCAGCAGTTGTAGAAATCCAAGCACACTGGGGTCTTAGGCTTCTGTGCCTTCCCCTTACGTCCCTAATGCCCTGCCCACTGACTGAACACCTCTTCCTCCTCTGCTTCCTGGCTTGGAGGGTGATAAGTATTTGAGCTCCTACAGTAAGCCAGGCACAGTATCAGGTACCTCACATATGTTACTACACAGAATCCTGAGGCAGGGCAGAGCTGAGGAAATGAAGGCTCAGAATTTAAATGATTTGCCCAAAAGCAAATAGCTCTTCAAAAGTGTGTATTTTCTCTCAAGTTCACTTAACTCTAGTTCACCAGGTCTTAAAGAGTATAAGGGTCTCAACAGTACTTTGGTCCCTTCATTCAACATTTATTGGGGCTTGTGGCAGGTCCAGCCCAGTGCAGCCTGCCGGCGACAGAAGACAGAACCCTGGCTACAGCAGTGTCCAGTCTAGATGGGACAGAATGGACAGAGAGGTTTGCAAGTGGAAGTTTATTGGGAGAACAAAAGTATACGAGGAAGGAGTGGTTACTGAAGGAAGGGAGTAGCAGGTTCTCCAGAGAAGTGATGCTAAGTCGACCGCTAATGGGTATGTGGGTATTTGTCAAGTAGCTAGGAGGAGGGACGGGCATCCCAAGCAGAGAGCACAGCCTGAGCAAAGGCTTGGGGTGATGTGGGAGGACATGGTGGGAAGGTTCCACTTAATAGTTAAGTGTCTGGAAAAACAGATGGGGCTAGAGAGGTCATGGAGCCAACTAGGTTGGGCCTCAAATGCTGGGAGTAAGAGTTTGGGGTAAATGGAGGAGAGTATGCTAAGCTAAATCAGTCAACCAGAGAAAGACAAGTAACACATGATTATACTCATATGTGGAATTTGAGAAGCAAAACATGAACATAGGGGAAGGGAAGGAAAACTAAGATAAAAACAGAGAGTGAAGCAAACCATAATAGACTCATAAACACAGAGAACAAACTAAGGGTTGCTGGAGGGGAGGTGGGGGAGGGATGGGCTAAATGGGTGACTGACATTAAGGAGGGCACGTGTTGGGATGAGTTCTACTCCTGAAACCAATACTACACTGTAAGTTGATTCACTTGAATTTAAATAAATAAATTTAAAAAATAAATGGAGGACCAATAGGGAACCAATGAAGACTTTAAGCAGCGGGTGGTCAGTTCAGACTTCTGGAAAATTTGAAAAAGACTTGTGTTTAGCTGTAATGTAGAGAGGGGCAAGACTCTGAGACCTGAAACACCACTGAAGATATTCTTGTAAGACTTGAAGGTGATCTAAGCCAGGCTGTGACAGTGTGGAAGAGAAGGAGGAACAGGTTCTACAGAAGTTTAGAAGGTAGAATCTCATCTACTTGGTTGGTTCCCCAACTATCCTCACTTCAACCCAAGCTCTTATTCTAGCATTTGAGGCCTTCTCTCATTACTCCTGTGACATTTTTAACCCCAAACACTGCATTTATGTCAGATAATTAAACTAGATGTGGGGAGTGAGGGAGAGGGATGAATCCCTCACCTGTGCCAAAGCAAAAGATCCACAGTGTCTGTCATCCACAACAGACGAATTCATTAGATTTCCATAGGACCCTCCACCCCAAACTCTCTTCCCTCAAAAAACAAAAACAAAAACAAACTCCTCCAGGTAATTCATAAGAAACACTGTGCTTTGGCATTTTCTTTACTAGATTCTTTCTTTCCTTCTGTAGCTGTTAAAATTACAGGGGCCTAGTTCACATTTCTTTTAAATATTAAGGGTGTGCGGAATCCCAAAAACCAGAGCAAGCATACCAGCTTGGGGAAAAATGTGTTTCTTGGTCTCATCTTCCCAGTTTTCCTTTTCCACTACAGGAGAGCCTCAGGTTGCTTTCAAGAAGGGTTACCTCATGGTTTTCTAGCCTTGGGCTAGAGGAGCAAAAGTAGGTGAGAAAATGTGGCCCAAGATAGTTTGAGCAATACAGGGTGCCTCTAACCTTGAGGGACCTCACCAGAGACCCCAGGGAGCCCACAAGTACCTTAGATGGCTAGTGACAAGTATGGGGGCTTGTGCATGCCACGGACTGTAGGTTTTGGGTGCAGTGTGCCAACAGTCTCCATATTCTCCCATCATCAATATCATTAACTGTGTCCTGACCCCAAGAGAAGGAACACAAGAGAGAGGGGGGCGGGGTACATAGAAGCTAAGGGAAAAGGATTTCACTTACGAAAGAGCATTCAAGCATGCAAAATCCTGAGAAGTGAAATAAAAGGAGTAAAAAATGTCCAGCAACTTTAGCCTGAAGGATGTGGTGTGGACCCTGAGAGTCCCTGTGCTCTTGGGCTTTACAAACAAGATGGGACAACTGGCTTTAAGCCAGCACAGCACCTCTCCCACCCCTAGTGAAAGAAGGAGCTAAGAAGGGGCGAGTATGGGCAGTGGGGGAGGGGTGTGTGAAACAGCCTGTCAGGCTATAGTCTCTCAGTGAAGTAGGAAGAAAGGTCAGGTAACAGGGTGAATAATGGCTCCCAAAAGATGTCCATATCTTAATCCCTGGAATCTGTGAATGTTAGCTTTCATGATAAAAGGGACTTTGCAGATGTGAGTTAAGGAGTTTGAGATAGATTACCCTACATCATCTGACTGGGCAGAAAGCAATCACAAGGATTTTCCTAAGAGGCAGAAAGGAGGGTCAGGTCCCAGAAGATGTGACAACAGAAGAAGTCAGAGAGGCCTTGAAGTTGAAGGGGTTACAGGCCAAGGAATGCAGGTGGCCTCTAGGAGCTGGAAAAAGCAGGGAAACGATTACTGCCTAGGACCTTGGGAAGGAATGTGGCCATACTGATGGGGTGATTTTAGCTGAGACTGATTGTGGACTTCTCATCTCCAGAACTGTAGATAATAAATTTGTGTTTTAAGCCACTAAATTTGTGGTAATTTGTTACAGTGGCCATAGAAAACTGTAAGCACATGCTCTTAGAGAAATCCAGGGCAATAAAAACGTGCTAAGCAGGGGCGCCGGGGTGGCTCAGTTGGTTGAGCATCTGACTTCAGCTCAGGTCATGATCTCATGGCTGGTGAGTTCAAGCCCCGCGCTGGGCTCTGTGCTGACAGCTTAAAGCCTGGAGCCTGCTTCGGATTCTGTGTCTCCCTCTCTGAGCCTTCCCCACTTATGTTCTGTCTCTGAACAATGAATAAACCTTAAGAAAAAAAATTTTTTTTAAATGCTATGCAGCTGCAGATCTGTCAGAATTCAAGAGGAGGGTTGCAAAGGAAAAACAGGTCATTCTAAATTAAATATGCCTTTGGTTATCACACATTCTTTTGATATGATGTCAAACAATCCAAGTTGGCCATGCAAATCCCTACTGAACAGCAGAGGCAAGTAAACAACTTTTCAGGCAGCCAGGTGTACAGAAAAGCACTTTCCTATCCCGAAATTCAACACCATCTCATCCTCTACCCACCGAACCAAGAAGTTGAGACTTTGTCTTTGAGAGGACACCCTGACTGCTCCCATCAGCAGTCACAAGACTGGACTTGGTCCTTTTCTTCTCTCACACCCCTCAGGGAGCCAACAGCACCCCCAGCAACCTCCTTAAAAAGTAGGCCCACCATTGTAATAACTGCTCTTTTATGAAAAGTATGGGACTACATAACAAAAAGCTGGGTTCGGGATGCTTTCTCAGTGACCGGTGTCAGCACCAATGTGCCCAGCTTCAGAGATGGCACGTGAGATGGTGGCCATGCAGCTTCAGAGACACATTGTGGGTCTCGTCAAGGTGTGTCCACACCACACCCCTGGGAAGTAGTCAGAGTTGGGAGAGCTTGGCCACCGCTGGATGGACATCCATGGGTGAGCTCCACACCCTAGAGCCTCAGTGTTCTCTTCAGTGCAATTCTGCACGGTCCAATCTCGCTGCCAACCTGCATGGAGTATGTGCACAGATATGGGCCTAAAAATTATTCTTCTGCAGGCTGTCCTGAGAAACAAGGGAGACAGAAGTGCTCAGTCACCAGAGCAGCAATTAGTCCTGCTAAATAAACTGGGTAGTGTCCACAGTGCTCAAAACTCCCTAGTGCTTTCTGATCTCACGCAGAGTCAGAACCAAAGTCCTAGTCATGGCCCAAGAGGATGGATGTGGGCTGCTCACCCTTCCCGCCCCTCCTCCCCCCTCATAGTTTTCCTTGCTCTCCCCACTCGGCCACGTGGGTCTGGGGATCCTTTAACTCAGGGGCCAGCAAACTTTTTCTATATGGGCCTGATAGTAAAAATTTGCACTTTTGTGGGCCATGCAGTCTTTGTGGCAATGAGTCCAATTCTGTGGTGGTAGCACAAAAGCAGCCATAGACAAGATGTAAATGAGCATGTGTTTAAATAAAAGTTTATTTACCAAAACAGGCAGGCCCTAGTTTGCTGACCCCTTCTCTCACTCATCAGTCACAGCTGCACCCCCATCATCTGCACCTGCTGCTCCCCATATGCAGGATGTACACGTGGCACCCAGCGTCCCTCACCTCCTCAGGTCTTCATTCAAGTGTCACCCTCTCAGGGACCTCTGCCCAGGCACATTAACACAGCCACCTTCCCCAATCTCTTTCTCTGCTTTTTCTCTTTTTGCCCTTAACATTTTCTGTCATCTCTTTGTTTTGGCTATTGTCTATCTCTTCCCAACCCCCAGTGACTAGAACGTAAACTCTACAAGGGCAGAGATTGTTTTTTTTCTCCACGGCTGCCTTTTATTCCCAGCTGCTTTGCCCATTGCAAGTGATCAATAAATAACCGGTTGGCTAAATCAGGTTTATTACAAAATCTAGAAAAAGGTAAGTCACCTCTGAAACAAGTCCACCCCAACATGGGACACAGGTTCCCGGCATCTAGAAAACCCAAGTCACCAGATTATGTCATAATCAGTGATGTCATTGCTGGGAAATTCTCAAGTTGCCATCTGATATAAGCCTTTCAGGCCTTGAAGCCTGTGGGATTGAGGAACTTTCTGAGAGCAAATGGCTCTTGATAGCATGTGGGCTCCACAGGCAGCAGTCATCGGGGACGGGCCTGCCAAGAGAGTATGTGAACAGGTCTCCCCACAGACACACATCCTCCAGACTGCCTCCTTAAAGGATGGCCCGGCAAAGCGGGCAGTGTGGGTCCGCTGCAACTGTTCAGAGCCAGAAGAACCTACTAACTCAAGAACGGTTAAGGACAAACCCAAGGCAGAGGTGACCAAAGCAGTGGTTGTGGACCTCGGCACTGGCTACTGCAAATGTGGCTTTGCAGGGCTGCCAAAGCCCACCCATAACATCTCCACAACAGTGGGGAAGCCCTACATGGAGACGGCTAAAACTGGGGACAATCGCAAGGAGACATTCGTGGGGCGGGAGCTCATCAATCCAGAGGTTCGTCTCAAGCTACTTAATCCTCTGCGACATGGCATCATCGTGGACTGGGATTCCGTGCAAGATATCTGGGAATATCTCTTCCATCAAGAGATGAAGATCGCCCCGGAGGAGCATGCGGTCTTGGTTTCAGACCCACCCCTGAGCCCACACACCAACAGGGAGAAGTACGCTGAAATGCTGTTTGAAACGTTCAACACTCCTGCAATGCACATCGCCTACCAATCCCGCCTGTCCATGTACTCCTATGGAAGGACCTCAGGCCTAGTGGTGGAAGTTGGCCACGGCGTGTCCTACGTGGTCCCCATCTATGAGGGTTATCCCTTGCCCAGCATCACCGGACGGCTGGACTATGCGGGTTCTGACCTGACGGCCTACTTGATGGGCCTGATGAATAACTCGGGGAAACGCTTCACCGAGGACCAGATAGGCATTGTGGAGGACATTAAGAAGAAATGCTGCTTTGTGGCCCTGGACCCCATCGAAGAGAAGAAAATCCCTGCCACTGAGCATACAATCCAGTACATACTGCCTGATGGGAAGGAGATACAGCTGTGCCAGGAAAGGTTCCTCTGCTCAGAGATGTTCTTTAAGCCTTCTCTGATCAAGTCCATGCAGCTGGGGCTTCACACCCAGACAGTGTCTTGCCTTAACAAGTGTGACATTGCCCTCAAACGCGATCTCATGGGGAACATCCTGCTCTGCGGGGGGAGCACTATGCTCAGTGGATTCCCTAACCGGCTGCAGAAGGAGCTGAGCAGCATGTGTCCCAATGACAGCCCCCAGGTAAATGTGTTGCCCGAAAGAGACACTGCAGTATGGACGGGCGGCTCCATCCTGGCATCGCTTCAGGGCTTCCAACCGCTGTGGGTCCACCGCTTTGAGTACCAGGAACACGGGCCTTTCTTCCTGTACAGAAGGTGCTTCTGAACTCTGATAAAGCATGGTTGCCATGCATCCGCTTTGCTGAGTGAGCGCCCGCCATACACACAGAGAGCTGAGCCCGCATGTTTGTTCCCGTAGTATTAAACAATCCTCGTGTTCCCTCCACAGTGTTTCTCTATTTCCTGACTTAGTAATAAGAACAACTTCACAATATGCAGCATGGACCTTAAAATATACTTTTGTCACACAAGAGTGGGAGGGGTGGTGACACAACAAAGACATGTATTATGTGCTGCCTGCTTAAACATTCCTGACAAACAACTAGCTCTAACATTATTCTGTCCCTTTTGTGTATTCCCTTTTAGGAGCTATCTCATTGTTAAATCTGCTCAGGAGGGGCATGTGATGAAGAGAGAGGAGACAGTATGTTAGGGCATGTAAGAACAGTTCTTTTGGTAAACACCAATAGGAAGTATGCTATAATGGCTCAACTTCCCATAGAGCAGCAGAATACATATCATGCTTCGTGGAGGCTTGTAAAGAGCTGATGAGGGTGTCTGATCCCTGCGCTAACTGTACTTCTAGTTCTGACCGTGAGTCATGCCTCAATACCAGTTCTTATCAAGCCACCATGGTGGCTGCTTGCTGAAACCTGCCATATTATGAGCAAGATATGCGTGTGTGTCTGAAGGGGATAGCTATTCAGCTGTTCATCTCCTACTAGATGGGATTCCTCATCAACCTGTAGGATATACAGTTAGAATCTGGGATGGGCGAGGATAGAGGCTGCCAGTTCTGGGGCTAAGGGTATGGGTTTATAGGAACCTTCCCTATGCTGGTCATTCTAACACAACTGAGGAGCCAGAAGGAACGCACAGCCCTCAGAACCAGAGAAGCCCTTCCAGGGCCCAGGCACGTTCTGTGGTGGTCCTGTGGGGTCAGTTTGTAAATGGAACACAGATTTTTTGGAATAGTCCCCAGTACATTCTCTGCCCTGTCTAAACCTCAGCATCTGAACACTGGCAGGGAGCAGCATCAAATAGAAGGAAATGGGCTTTGAACTCTGTGATTTAAAACTGATTTCACTACCACCTAACTCTGATCTGAGTCTACTTACCTATAATATTGAATTCAAATGCCTACTTCACACAACTGATGTACAAAACAGAGATAAACACTCAAATACTAGAATTTGGCCTCTGGGAGATGACCACAAGAGCTAGCTAGAATTACCTTGCAGACTTCTAGCTCTTACACAGGAGCCCCAAAGTCTTAACCATGCTTCTTAGTCATATGTACACCCAAAAGTACACATTCAAGCACTCACAGGAGAGGTACGACATCTCTACAATCCCCAGGGAAAAGCCCTACAGAGCCATCTTCATAGTATCTGCCTTGAAAGACCTGATCCAGGCACAGCTGACTGGCACCAGCAAGCTGGAGTAGAGAGGGAAAGACAACACAGAAGGGCATGTGGAGTTCCTACAGTTGACCAAGGATGACTAAACCTTATCCTGAAGTATCAAAGGATCACCTAGAAGTTGGGTACATTGACTTGAGAGAGAAGTTTAAGATCTTATTAACCTCAGTTTCTGCCCAAACCACTCTTAACATTCCATGAACACTACTGGGCAGATTGAAATCTGTTTAATTCCTCCAGCAGGGGTGGTAAAACCTATGGGCTCCACCTAGGAATATTTTTTTGTTTGTTTTTTGAAAGAGAGAGTGTCTGCGTGCAAGTGGGGGAGGGGCAGACGAAGAGAGGAGG
The DNA here is from genome assembly GCF_018350215.1 of Panthera leo. NCBI lineage: Eukaryota > Metazoa > Chordata > Mammalia > Carnivora > Felidae > Panthera > Panthera leo. Next base: position 69,498,071 of record NC_056691.1, read on the forward strand.
AGGGGGGAGAGAGACAGAGAAAGAGAGAATCTTCAGCAGGCTCCATGTGAGATCATGAAGGACCAAAGCCAAAATCGAGTCAGATGTCCAACCGACTGAGCCACCCAGGTGCCCCAGAATAATATTTTAAAATCTAGAAAATAAAATGGGATTACAGAGAAAACCAATCATATGTCTTTAAATCCCTTAAGTATCTATGATCCCCAAGTCAAGGATCCCCAAAAAGGTGAGTCTTGATGAAGGGGAAGCATGGGAGGTGGCTCTGGAGGGAATCTTCAGGCCATGGTAGGCCTAAATGTTCTGCTGCACTTTAATATGGAAACATTCCAGAGACACCTGGGTGGCTCAGTCAGTTAAGCACCCAACTCTTGACTTCAGCTCAGGTTACGATCTCATGGTTTGTGAGATCGAACCCTACATTGGGCTCCACAGTGATAGCATGGCACCTGCTTGGGGTTCTCTCTGTTCTCCTCCCCCTCTCATTCTGCAAGCTCTCTCTCAAAATAAATAAACCTGAAAAAAAAAAAATGAACAAATACCAAAAAAAGGAAAAACACCAATATAAAGCTGAACAACTACTTATCTTTTCAAAACAGTATGAATTCTCACTTGATCCTTACACAATTCCCCTTGTAGGAAAGAAAGCCATCCTCACCAAAAAATAAAATAAAATAATAATAATAAAAATTAATTAATTAATTAATTAAAAATGAGAGAGAGAGTGCTATGAATAGTTTTGGTAACTACATGAAAGTCATCTTAGCCTAGTGGTTCTCAACTGGAGGCAATTTTGACCCCCAGGGGACATTTGGCAATGTCTAAAAATATGTCTGGTTACCAGAACAGGAGTGGGGGTGTATACAGTGCCGGCATCTAGTGGGTAGAGGCCAGGGTTATTGCGAAACATCCTATAATGCACAGGATAACTCCCTCCAACGAAGAATGATATGACCCAAAATGTCAATAGTGCTAAGGTACACAATAGTGCCAATGGGCACACAAGGTTGGAGGAAAGCAAGATTCAGTGAGCTTAAGTATCTTTGGGGTAGGGACAGGGGAAAATGGGTGATGGGCATTGGAGAGGGCACTTGTTGGGGTGAGCACTGGAAGTTGTACGTAAGCGATGAACCATGGGAATCTACTCCAAAAACCAAAAGCACACTGTACACACACTGTATGTTAGCCAATCTGACAATAAATTATATTTAAAAAAAAGTCTTTGTCCAAGGGCACTAAGATGGGTGGACCCAAGGCCTTGTTCTTTCCTGTATACCAGAAGAACATCTGTTGGCCTTAAAATGTGGGGGACTTCAGAGCCAATAAGATTAATGGTGGAGTAGGCATGAGGCACAGGCAAGGGCTCAGGGAGCGTAGAAAACACAGAAATCAAGAGCAGGTCTTCAGTGTCCCCAAATATCACTGTATTAGCTTTGACTGGTCTACAGCATCTCGGGAGATTAATGGTTACCTAGCTTAAGATGTTCAGGTTCCCCTCACCTCAGTTACTAACAAATACAACAGACAAGGAAGGACAGCCAGAAACTCCCAAGGGCTTGTCCAGGTGGTACTTCTAGTGAAGCACAGAAGTTTATGGACAAAAAAAACAGGAGGCAAAAAAAACAGCTGACTTTGTTCCCCAAACTGATAATCACCTTAAATTACTAAGACTCATCAGTTTTACTCATTTAAAAAAACAAAATAAAAACCTTCAATGATGGCTATGAATAAAAGGTGAGCATGTGTGTGTACATACACAAATATGTGTGAATGTATGTATGTGTAGACATGTACAGAAAATGAATTTACTTAAAAATATGCGGCAGTACTAAGAAACTACACCAAGCTACATTCATAAACACATAATGAAAATATTACCTCCTGCCTCAGTTTTTAAAAAAAAATTTTTTTTTTAATGCTTATTTATTTTTGAGACAGAGAGAGACAGAGCATGAATGGGGGAGGGTCAGAGAGAGGGAGACACAGAATCCAAAATAGGCTCCAGGCTCCGAGCTGTCAGCACAGAGCCCGACACGGGGCTCGAACTCACAGACTTCGAGATCGTGACCTGAGCCAAAGTCGGCCGCTCAACCGACTGAGCCACCCAGGTGCCCCCTGCCCCAGTTTTTTTAAAGTATAAATTTAAAATGGACTTTGATTGTAGGAGACAGTCCTCTGCAAGTTGCCTCTTGATGTCTAGAGCATCCAAGCAAAGCTTAATCAATGGAACCAACAAAGTAACTGAGGTTTTTTTAGCTTATTGCAGCATGAACTTGTTTTGGGACAGAGTCCAAATTTGGGGGAAGAGTTATATATTCTTTTCTAGAACCCTGACAGAACCCTTCCCCCAAATCGTGTGTTCATCACTTCTAGGAGTTTCTCCTCCTCCCATACACTGCACTTTTCCCATAAATTCTTCCTGGACTCTGCCTTCAATTCAGAAGGTCTGCTCCAGCCTGCTGCTTCTCCAAATGAACAAAATTCCATCTTGCTCACAGGAAAGAGATAGCAATTGATAGTAACTTATATTCACACAAATTCTTTCTTGCTGCTTCAATACATTATCTTAAGGGAACTGAACATCCATAAAATGTCAGACCATTACCAATCCACTTCTATTTCCAAGCACTTGTATTTCCAATGCATCAGGCATGGATGGCTTCTCTATTATCCATAGCAAGAGCACTACATTGTATTAAGATGTCATCTAAGTTACTATGTTCATTTACCCAGGACAAAGAGTAGTCACAAAGCACTTTCAGCCTTTCAGTGTGGAGCACTCAATTATAGCAAATCCATTATGGGCAGAAGTCAAAAAGTACATTTCTACAAGGCAGGAGATATCTTTTTTTAATGTTACTTTGTGAAAATTTTCAGACACACAGGAAAGCTTAATTACACCAGCAAACACACCTAGATTCTATAGTCAACATCATGCTACTCAGGGGCCATCTTTCATTACAATTCTGGGCATATCCACATTCCGAGGACCGAAGGCAGCATTCTCAGTTCATGTGTAGTCATGAAGGTCTTGTTCTGGTACTAAAAGCATGGAAGAAAATTTTAACCTTACCCAAACATCAGCCACAAAACTGCTGTCTAAATGAACTGAGCTTTTTCTAGATTTACCCAAAAGAAAACATCCTCACTTTTTCCAAAGAAAATAACTAAAAGACAGAGATGAGTGAAGCACCATAAAGAAAAATAAATGAAATGGCCTAGACACCGACAGAAAAAACCTTTTAGTTAAAAGTAGCAATTATTTGGAGAAAAAGGAGTAACTTACAACTGTGTACACTGCTCACCATACCAAATGTGCCTGATACTGTTACAGAAATTCTAATCTGTTCCAGCTCTGACACTACTAACTCTCTAACAGAAAATTCACAGGCAGTAAAGAGAGTCCCCGTAACCACTGTAGTGACAGGAGCTCAATGCAGTTGTAACCAACTAGAAGCACATAACCTGGTAAGACATTACAAGATAACAGCTGTCAGCATAGGAACACTGAGAATTTCAAAGGATATATTTAGCTTTATATTCTGCTTTAGTTCAAGGTGAAGAAGTCATTTAAGTGATTGTCACTACATGTTGATAGAACAGCCACGTTGTGTATATATATAATGCTCTCCTCCAGGTACATAACACAATTTAAAAACATTATTTTCTTTTCCTCACACTTTTGAGGGAGAAGCCATGAAACATTATTCCCAATTAACTGAGGCACAAATCAATTATGTGACTTGTCTAAGGTCCCAAAATGAATCAGACTTGTAGCTAGGTATGAGAGCCAATCTTTTGATTACCATAAATACCAAAAATATGCTCTCACACAGCACTAAACCAAAGAACAGTAATTTGTACAAACTGATGCTACATTGGTTAAAGCTTAAAGTTTTGCTAATGATTAAATTAGGCACAAAATAACATAAAATGGAACTGCTTGGTGTCTGCTTAGGTCTGCTGTATACAGCAGCTCTCTACAATGCTAAGGTAGGTTATTGTCTTACTCTTCCCAGTTCCCAACAGCCAGGCCTCAAGGAGTGAGGAGCGGAAGGAAAACAGTCTCTCTGGGGTCCTCCTAACTGGGGTCAGTCACTCTAGAAGGCTCAGTTTCCACGGGGTTCTTTTGTTGATCTTTGGGGGTATCAAAAGCTCAGCATCTAAAAGAAAGGAAAGGGAAACTGTGACAGACACACTCTCTTGTTGCTGGTTGCTGAGGCAGGAACTCTAGCCCAAAAGTAGACGACTGGGCTTTGCGGCTACAAGATAAACATCAGACCAGAGCTAATGTCTGTTACCCTTGCAACCTTCAGTTAGAAGAAACACAGCCTAGAGGCCCTGCCCCAAGAAGAGGAATTTCCATTTCAGGCATGTGGAAGGATATAAGAAAAAATGTCCACTGAGTGATTCAAAGTAGAAGTATGTTCTAGATTTTGAATGGGAGAGGGTGGTGGTAGTGGTTACAAGGCTGTATATGATCATTAAATCTCATCACACTGTATACCTAAGATCTGTACATTCCTCTATCTACAAAATTTACCTCAATTATAAGAGTAAAAAAAAAAAGTGGTGGCATGTTATTCGGTAAATAAAGTTAATCAAGAGAAAATATTTTATGACCAAAAAAATTCTACAAACATACTGATCAATAAAAATGTCCTTACTTAAAAAAAAAAAAAAAAATGTCCTTACTTTTAGAAAAAAGCAAATGGAAGAGGGAAAGATGGTTGGGGTAAAATTATGACTGTTAGCTCAAACTATAAAACTCCCAGACCCTCTTTCTTTTTTTAATACTTTATTTTTTAAGCAATCTCTCCATTCAACGTGAGGGTCGAACCCACAACCCCGAGATCAAGAGTCACACACTCCACCCAGGCCCTCTTTCAGTTAGATTTGTGGTAGCAAGAGATATCTATAGGTAGCAGAGATGTGAGAAAATATGTACATATAAAGGTGTTCTTTCTCAGCACTATTCGTAATAAAGTGCCAACAAAAGTACACCTGTATATATGAGCCACACAGACATTAAAAATTATTTTCAGGAATATTTAACACGAGGGGGACCTGGGTGGCTCAGTCAGTTAAGTATCTGACTCTTGGTTTTAGCTCACGGTTCATGAGCTCAAGCCCTGCATGAGTGCAGAGTCTGCGTGGGATTCTCTTGCTGCCCCTCCTTCCCACTCCCCCCACCCCCCACCCCCCACCAAATAAATCAACTTAAAAAAAATAACATTTAACATGAGAGAAATGCTCAAAATAAAATGTGTTTAAAAACATGATTGCCATATTACACATAAATACATGTACTAGAAATTATCAAATTTTAATATTCTTTGACATAATTTTCTGTACAATCCAGATTTTCACGACTATTCACATCAGTTTGATAATTTCATGTACAACTAGTGTTTTCTACTCCCCCAAAGAGCGATACAAATAAAAATACCATAGGAGGTTTTCCTTATTTTAGGAGACTGATACTGGAAATTCATTATCAGCAAGGCCCATCATTCCATGTGAGATAGTTGATTAAACCTTAAATGAGACAATCTTTTTTACAAAAACATTACAAAATACTCTATTTTATTAAAAAATTAGACGCAACTACGTTTGATTTCTATACTGAACTAAGAATACCAAGTATTGACTTTTTGGCAGGAAAACATAATTGTTCGGCAAACTGTATAAGGACAAGACATGACATCTTTTACCTTTCCACATTTGAATTTCACAGCTACAAGAGTTATTTTTACAAAAATACTTTGAGAGTTTTATCAATTTTTCCAAGACTTTTCTTAATTTTTTGATTGTCAAATCATTCTCATTTGGAACACTTACTTTGTTATATCAATTGTAACTAATAAGCCCAATTCAGCTATGAAGATTCAAGCACTTCTCTGATAACATTTTAATCCATTTTACGAAATTCTACATTTTTGTAAGACTTGTAACTGATCTGTATGATAACACATTGTAAGCATAAAAGAGACAATGCCCATCAAGTCCTGGATCCCAGCAGCAGGAAGTGTGAGTGTGCTTAAACTCCCCTTAGCTGGGGGAGGGGCAGTTGAGGAATATTTGCATGGGACTAATTTTGTCAGTAGTTCCTCTGCCTATTTTTAGATTATGAGACCCTCTCTTTCCCTACACTATCTTGTAATACCCACAAGGACGTTGATAATACTTATGTACTCAGATAACGAGCCTGAGAATATTACTGTCTTTAAGGCTGAGCTGGAAAATGAGAGTGCTCTTTGATAAAGCCACCAAACTACTCTAAAGAAAGCAGTTGACTAGACTTGACTGGAAGGTCAGCATCTGGCCAGGAATGAGGACAGCGGGGCACAAATCACAACTGGATTGGACAAAGTATAAACTGAACAATTACTAAGCTGCCTCAAGTCTAAGATGAATTTTTAGCATCTCAGAAATAAGTGTATGCTTTGGGACTGGTAACAAAAGCAGCCTGTCAGCCTTCAAGAAGAAGGGGAGCTAGGAATACAGTAGTTACTGTCCAGATATAGGAGTTGAGCTGGGATGGAACGTAGTTAATTTATTCCTGGCAGCAACATAAGCTGTTAAAATTAAACTTAATGCGAAACCTCAAAGGCTACTTCAAATGTCATCAGAATGCTAGTATAGAATAGCATTTAAATGGAAAAAATTCAGAATGTTGTTGCCCGTCATATGCTGGAAAATGCAAACCACAGTAGCAAAAACTACCAATTATTTCAGAATAGGTCACTGATGTTTGAAAGCTAAGAGGATGTTGGTATGCTTGACTGATCCACCTGAAGGGTAAATACTCAGGTACCAAACTGATGTGTCAAAAGTTTCTAACCAAATAAAAGAAGAAAGGCTTTAGGGCTTTTAACTTTAAGGGCTGTGCAATCTAATCAGGAATCATCTCCCCCACCAACAACACAAAACAAAACATTTTAGGAATTAGGAAATGCAAATAAAATGCTAGCATTCTTTGGGTTTGCTTTCAAAGTTTAGTGTCAATCCTGAAGATGATTAAAAAGGTTCAGTTCTTAAGTAACGACTATGAAAACGTCCCCAAGATGCAATGCATAACTACCAACAGCCAAAAATGATAATTCAGAAGAGTCATTAAAATATATGGACTATGTAGACTCAGACTTCAACTGTGATGTGCCTGTATGGACAAGTGTATGCCAGGGTATAGACAAGATGATATCAAGATAATTTTTTAAAAAAGTTGTATGTTTAATGTCATGTTGGATTCCCTACCCCTCGGGTTGCTCTTACTAGAAACACTAAACCGATTTTACTAAAGATATAGTCCTAAAATTGAAAGAAAATTGTAGTCAATACCCTGTCTCTCCTCATACTGCTGATCATCTTAACACAGAAAAATACTCCTCTGCTTAGTTCTGTGATAATCTGGAGAAAAAAATACTAACCAAGAACAGGAACTGCAGTCTTCTGTTGTTGGTAAGCGGCCATGATACTATTGGCAGTAGCATTGGGACCTAGAACCTAAGGAGAAAGTAGAACAGCAAAGATCATTTTATACTTCCCGTGACCGCAAATACCGAAGGCCGCATCTCTGCTAGCAGTGAGGAGCTTGTCGTTTTCATAGTATCAAGCGCAGTGATTCTCTTTTCCTTCTGATTTTACTTTGCCAGTTTTCCCACTCTCAACTCAGACCTCCACATCTCCTTTCTTCCAGAAGACACGGTGATGAGGAGGGGAAAACAAAAAAGAAAATCTCAACAATATACTCCTGGTCCTTTCCAAATAAGCAAACCACACACTGCGGGGAGGAGTAGAGTACAAGAGGCTACAGAATACACAGACCATGAGGGGCGCCTGAGTGGCTCAGTCGGTTACGCGTCCGACTTAGGCTCAGGTCATGATCTCGCGGGTTTTGAGTTTGAGCCCTGTGTCCAGCTCTGTGCTGGCGGCTCAGAACCTGGAGCCTGCTTCAGATTCTGTGTGTCTCCCTCTCTCTGTCCCTCCCATGCTCATGCTCTCTCAGTAATAAATAAATGTTAAAAAAAATTTTTTTTAAATAAAAAAAAGAACAGACCATCAAATCGCATTCAAAGATTTGTGAGAATTTTTATATTAAAACAAAAGTGCATATCACGGATGCACGTGTGTAAACTCTGCACACATGTTCAAGGTAAAACAAGAGACATCACAGGAATTCCACACCTGTATGAGCCTCAGTGGGCACATGCCAGTCCCTCTGCTTTGGCTTCACTTGGTTCAGCGTGCACACCCTCGGGGGCACTGTCTCAGCAACAATGTCAATGTCATGCTCAAAGCACCTCCATGTGACTCATGTATCCTGCACATATGCCATTACCATACTTTACCAAGCAAAGCAAAACAATTTTCTGCTCATTTTCCCTAGAAGACTCTTAAAGCCCGTGTCTCAGAAATTAATAGGATCTGAATAAAAAAGGGTAGGGGAGGACATGAGGAGGTTCTATACATTGTTAAGCTTCAAAACCAGTACAGATTTGAAGATGATCACATTTCTTCTAGGCAATACTTCTTTTAGTAAATTCAAGTATTTGTGGGGTGCTGATTCTCAACTGCTTTTATTTTTATGGTACACTACATGCACCTATATCTGCCCTCTTACCTAACCTTCAGAATATTCCAGTGAGGCGTATAGGGAAGTATATTCCCATTTACAACTGAGGAAATCAAGGCCCAGTAAAGCTACATGTTTCTAATCAGTGAGCTGAATACCAATTTCTCTTCCGGCTTCAAAACCACCCTTCCCTACAGTGCTTGTGATGCTGAGAGCCTGAGAAAACATTCGCCTTTGCACCTGGCTCACGATGCTCTGACCATAGCAGACACCAGAGGGACAGTGCAAGACTGGAGGAAGAAGGAATGTGTTGGGGCGTCTGGGTGGCTCAGTCAGTTAAGCATCCAACTTTGGCTCAGGTCATGATCTCACAGTTCGTGGGTTTGAGCCCTGCATCAGGCTCTGTGCTGACAGCTCAGAACCGGGAGCCTGCTTCATATTCTGTGTCTCCCTCTCTCCCTGCCCCTCCCCTGCTTGCTCTCTCTCTCTCAAAAAAAAACAAAGAAAGAAAAAGAAGGAATGTGCTCCTTCATTCACTTGCTTTCATGCAATGGCAGCTCTTTACCCTGGCAGTGGCTGTTCATTCCGGTTTATTTCTCTACACTTAGAGCCACTGCGCTCCCTCAGAAGTATCAGCACCAGCTGCCTGGCACCCTCTTCTCAGAGGGAGGAGAGCCAGCTTCGTGGGGTCCCATCTCCAAACTTCTAAACTGCTGTAATCCCAAACTCTTCTTTTGTTCCCTCGAAGTTACCATCTCGAGTTCCTTCTCTGAGCTCCCATTTTGGCTCTTCAGTTCTCCAATACCTGTTCAACCAGTTCCATGTATTAAATTCTCTCTGTTAAAATAACAGCTGTGGTGGTTTTCCTTAATGGATCATGCCGTCAACAGCAGCCTTTCTGAATCAAAACAGAAACTTAACAACAGGCCTGAGGTGTGAGAGACTGAGCAGAGGTATAACCAACATATGGTAATACATGAGAGTTCTTGATAGGACACAACTGCCTTAAATGTAAGTAGCAAAGCTCCTCATGAGAACAGAGTAGAAGTGACAAGTCAAATTTTCCATGAAACAAAAGAGAAAGCAATTGTTTGGGTTACTTTAAGAACCTCTGATCCCACCCAAAGTCTGAACAGGGAGGTGAAGAGGCTAACTCTGGCCCTGGCTTCCCCCTTCCCCACCCTGATCTCACTGAAGGCAGGGGGCAACAGTCTGAATTGCCCTTCTTCTCCACAACAACTGCTTCATGCACAAAGGAGAAATAAAAGCAAACTTAACCTAGGCCAAGGTGTACCTGAATAGAAGATCTTCTTACTGACAGCTTAAACATAAGCCTAAGATAATTTAACTATGGTATGTTGTGTTTCTAATATAATATGAAAGAAAATCTTTTGCTTCGACTTTTAAGAGATTGTGTGAATGTAATAACCTTGAAAATGATTTTTTAAAAATGCACATTCTGTCTCTGAAGGAAACTTACCGTCGTAGCTGAATTCTGCTGGTGGGTGAGAGTCCAAATTTCTGGAAGTGACCTTTCCATTAGCTGGAGAGTATCTTCAAAGGCCTTCTGTAATTCCCTTCCTTGCTCATCAAACTCAAACAGAAAGAGCACCTTTAAAATCTGGTATACTTCATCTAGAGAGAAGAAATTTGAGAAAGTGGTAACTTGGGTCCCCAACTCCATTGCTAGAATCAACCTAGTTTCTTTCCCAATTAAGAAATATTTAATATCACACTACAGCTGCCATCTCCCACATTTTCTTCCTTCTTCCCAAATGCTGGAATAATTCAACATATCTACTATAAAAAGAAAAAGGGACACACTGGGGCTCAAGCAGGAAGCAGTGTCTTCTCAATCCTTTACTCTAGTTTCAGCGCTAATGTCTCCCGGGCCGGGTGCATGGAGGCCAATAGAGGAAGGCTCCTATGTCACCAGCTGAGAGTGGTTCAGGAATGTGCCCTGACAAGATGCGTCCTTCCCGCTGCCAGTTTTTGTCTTTCTTCAAGTTGGGAAAATTGCATCTTAATGTTTATTAAAGTCTGTGCTATCCATTTACTTTTTTGTGTGGCAAGAATCATTAGTATTGAGAATATACCTTTCAATTTTTCAGTGCTCTGTACGATTTCATTCAGTGCCTCCAAAAGGGCCAGATCCTCTAGTGGACTCCCTTCTTTGAGGCTATGCTTCTTCCGCTCCGCTTTGCGGCGATTCTTAGACGATCGCCTGTTAGAAATCAGAAAGAGGTTATAAATCTTGTGCTGCACAGATTAAAATGAATGTACCTGTTGGCCACCAACTTTCGAGGAACCCAGAGAGTCTACAGATGGTATGTATTTTTGGGGGAAAATGGTGATGAGGTGTTTAAATGACGCCTAAAATAAAATTGGGAGAAGCAAATCTTACAGGCAGGAAGTAATAAGGAAAACCCTAAAAGGTAGTATCTGGCCTTAAAATTTTGATTAAAATACAGAGTAAAATGAGGTTGTATCTGATCATAAGAGAGAGAACAACAAAGAGAAGAACAACAAACTTGAACTTTCTAACAAAATGTAAATTCAAAGGCAACAAAGTAAAATTTTAATCAGGGGACATACGAGAGCCTGAGTGGCTCAGTCAGTTAAGCGTCCAACTCTCAGTTTCGGCTCAGGTCATGATCTCATGGTTTCGTGGGTTTGAGCCACTGTCAGGTCACTAACAGTGCAGAGCCTGCTTAAGATTATCTGTCTCCCTCTCTTTCTACCCCTCCCCTACTCATGCTGTCTGTTTCTCTCAAAATATCAATCAATCAATCAGGGGACATAGACATAGCACGCTGAATTTGAATGCAATAAAATGAGTCCTGTATCTTTCCTGCTCAGAGGTCTTTAATTATGCCACCTGTCTCTCACCCTGACTCTTCAAAGTCCAGTTTCTAGTTACTTCTCTAGGAATTTCTGATCACCCCACATAACCTCAAAAATCTCCATTCTGAATTCATAAAGTATGATTCACTTCGAATACACAATATGCATTGTTTTATGCTTCCCAAGGGTGACTATAGAGCACTTATAAACCCAGAGCTCCTTAAAAGTTTTTGCTAACATCCACTACAACTAGCATCTGGGTGTTCTGACCAGCTGCTACACTTGAAGTATGATGACTTATTTTATGTTTATAACCTCTTCCAATCCTGACTTTGAACTGAAGATGCCTGAATATTTTTTCTTTATCATCTTTTAATTTTTTTTAGTGCTTACACATTATGGTCACCTAGTATTTGTTAAACAAATGAAATCAAATGTCATAAAAACTGAGTTCCCGGTGTAAGAGCCTTGTGGGCATGAGCAAACGCACAGTCCATGAAGAATCAGCAGAAAACATTTCAACACCAAGTCTAATTTCTTAGATATGCAGGGAGAGTCCTTGCATAACTATATCATGGCCCTGCACTGTCCTCCTGATGAAAAACTGACCTACTTACTTGCTCTTTCTCCACACACCCAGGGCATGGTCAAAACGCTGAATAAACATGATACATACGCTGATATCCTCGAGTTGCTATGGGAATATCTGCCGCTCATGTCACTGCCACTCAGGACACTGCTAGTTTCAGAGAAGAGGTCTGACTCTTGACCCTGGGGCACCTCATCATCTAGAAAAGTAGAATCAGATGCAGAATGAAAACTCCCTGCTAATGTGAGTTTACTTTTAGTGGGGTAAGTGGACTGTGGTTAACCAGGGCATACCTGAGGATGGATGACAATTATCATAAAGTAGATCTCAAAGTGAAATGAGAGAATATTAGTTATTATTAGCATATACAGTACCAAACTAGTTATTTTTTCTTTCTTTTTTTTTTCAAAGCAAAGGAACCTCTGGAGACAAGGTGGCTCATTTTGTGAAACAGAGAAGTCGGCTACTCTGCTTGGTGGGGGTGGAGGGCACATGCAGCAGAGCTCTTTCCATTCATGCTTGGTCCTGCCCCTCAGCCCTCCCCTACACGCACAAACACAGGCACACACAGCCCCTAAGGGGTTTCACAGAGGCCTCACATGTCCCCCAGCACAGAAATCATATTGCAGAAGGCACAACAAGCAGCTAAGACAAGGTGTGACGTGTCCCCACCGCACCCAAGCGCCAATGCCGTCATGCAGACACTCACCCAGGTTCACCTGCTGTGCTTGCTCCTTGAGCTCTCGAACCACCAATAAACGTTGTTTATGGCGACAGAATGTGGCTGTCTGAGACTCCAGAAGTGCCACATAATTCTTCTGGGCTAGGAGTGCAGATGGAAAATAATTTGAGGATATTTAAGCAGAAAAAAAAGAACTAGAGGAGGGCAGTGAGGAAGTTAGAATTTAACAAAAAGAAAACAAGTTACTAGGTTTTCCAAGTAAGATTTTTTCCTTAATGAGAAGTAACCTACATCATTTTCAGAGAATGAGCCAGACATTGAGACTTCAGCTCTTAGTGTTCATCAACATCATCCTGGAACATTTGCTACCACTAAATTGATAAAATCACCTGAAGAAAGACTAGGTAACTAACCCAAGAGAGGACTAGCAAAGAAAAGGAGTATACAAGGAAGTTGTTAACAAACACAAACAGTCACTGAACTGCTTCCTGAACATAGGTATGAGGCCCATGCAGACGAACTGTCAGTATTTTTCTAAGTGCTCAATAGGGGACAAAATCCAAGTTTAAGAGCTGGCTAGATGGATTGCTGGAGGGCCAGGACGGAAGCTTTCAGTAACCAGGTAGAGATACCTACGTGAACGATAAGAAAAGAATCCTCCCATGGTGTTAATGGGGAGGGGGAGGGGGATGCAGGCAGGGTAAACATGTGAATATATATATACATGTCAGAAAGGCCAGATCTTACTCACAGGGCAGACTGTGCTGAAATTGGAGGGCTTAGAACCAAACCCCACTCCCAGAAATTTATGTTAGCCAAACTGATGCCTTTCTTTCCCATTTTGCTTTTAAGGAGTCACAGTGACCATCTGAGTATTCTAGAACTGGTAAAACTCATCTGTTCAATGTACAAACATACCCTTCACTTAGATTTACCAATTGTTAACATTTTGCCCTATTTTTTTGGCTTCCTGTTTCTCTCCATTCGTACACACAACTACTATTTTTATGGAACGTTTTGAGAGTAGGTTGCAGATACGATCCTTCCCTCCTAAATACCTCAGCATAGCTCTCTTAAGAATAAGGACATTATCGGGGCATCCAGGTAGGGCTCAGTCGGTTAAGCGTCCAACTCTTGGTTTCAGCTCAGGTCATGATCTCACAGTTTGTGAGTCTGAGCCCGGCGTTGGGCTCTGTGCACAGCATGGAGTCTGCTTGGGATTCTCTCTCTCCCTCTCTCTGCCCCAGCCCTGCTTGTGCATGTTCTCTTTCTCTCTCAAAATGAATAAACTTTAAAAAAAAAAGAATAAAGGACACTAATATGACCACAATACAATTATTAAATGCAAGAAACTGGCCCCTGACAAAATACTATTATTATCTAATGTCTAGTTCATATTCAAGTTTACCAACTATTTCCAAATATGAAGATTCTTAATCATATCTTATCACGTGTTTTTAACATTCAAGTATTTTCTATACTACCATTTAACAGTTCAGCATGCTTAAAAATCCTGGTCAGAAGAAAGTATTACACCCAGTGGACAGTTTTGATCACCTCTATGTAACACCTGATTAAAGGATGTCCTAACAAAGTAAGTACTGTTATCTCGCTCTTCCACACCTCCACACTTCCAAATGTGGAATTCTAAGATGTAACCCTTACCTTCTAGAATGGAAGGCTTTACATTGGTTTCTATAATATCTGGTCTGTTGTATTTGTATACCTAAAAGGAAAAATACAGTAATCTCAGGCAAGAAAACTGCAAATCACTGGAGAGTTAAGATACTTGGAAGGAAATGGATCACTTTCAGAGGTCACCAGGATATTTTCAAGAGTAGTAGGCCTCTAATGAATATTTAATTCACTTCAGTAAAGACCAGTAATATTTCACATTTTAAAAGTTGATTAATTCAAAACATCAAGAATACATTTTTAAAATGGCTTTAAAAATACTATTTACCCTTAGACCAAGAACCTAAACTATTTTTACTTAATTTCACTAGCCTCAGAAGACCAGGGATTCTAGCTGACCCTTCTCCCCGCACTCTTGCTCTAAGCACCTAACATAGTGATGATTTTTAAAGTTTTTCTTACCAGTCTCAGAGCTTCTTCCCAGGCAGCTCCTTCTAATAACAAGAGCACAGCTTCTTCATAATCCTGACAAGGCAAAACCAAGGAAGATTACAGGTAAATGGAGCAGGCCCGTCAGATGCCACCATGACAAACTGCCGACAGAGTGGCCTCTCTGCCCTTCCAGCCCCTTCCAGCCCAGTCCCTAGTAGCATGTCTGGCCCAGAGTACCTGCTCAATAAATAAATACTGATGCAAAAGACAAAGGAGTGAGGGGCGGTGTGGATTCTGGAAATAACCACAAAACACATGGTATCATCTCCCTATCTCCCTGAGCATCAAAACCACCAGAGTGCCCATCGCCCCAGCTACACTACCCAGTTTGAGTCAGCAGGTTTGGGAGGGCTCCAGAATAAACAAGTTCACACTTCAAATAAATGGCAAACTAGAATAGTAAACTTCTAATCTTTTTACTCTTTGATGTTTTTTTCCCCAACTTTTATTTTTAAAAACTTCAAACCTACAGGGAACTGAAAAATGTGTGTAATAATGAGTGCAATAAACACCCACATATCCTAAGTCTTCAAACATTTTTGATGCTTGTAGCCTTACCAGTAAAAAATTGTGAGCACATACCGCAGTATGTACTTAAGGTACTTATGAAGTATATAAAACAAAATATTTTTATATGTACAATTCATGTTTATGTTTTTACTGTTGAAGTTTAGTTGACCTACAATGTTATATGAGTTTCAGGTGTACAACAGAGTGATTTGATAGTTCTATACATTACTCAATGCTCACCACGGTTAAGGACAGTCATATCTATCACCACACATTATATTATTGATTATATTCCTCATGCTATACTTTTTTCTTTTCCGTGACTTATAACTAGAAGTTTGTGAAACTGGAAATGAGTGAAATAAAACACATTTTAAACAGATGAAATATTTAAGACAACTGGCTGGGTTTCCTCTAGTAATCACTGTCATAAGAAGAGGGGGGATGGGTATACATTAGATTGAAAGAGATTTAAGGGACATAAGATGCATAACGCAATACATGACCCTAGACTGGAACCTATTTTGGATCAATCTACTGTAAACAATTTCGGAACCACTGAGGGAACTTGAATTTTAATCGTTAGGTAAATAAAATGTGCTAACATGGAAAGATGAAGATCATAACCAAACAAAGCAAATTTAAAAACACCACAAACAGTGTAATTTCATTTTGGTTAAAAGGTATGTGTGTGTTTGTGTAGAGAGAAAGCGCACTCTAAGAAGAATCAGAAATAGGAGGGAAGAACAGCAATCTTCTGGGTGGTAGGAACGACGTTTTTTATTTCCTTGTATCTACTTTCAGCATTTTAAACAATCTAAATATATGCATACTACTATATTTTTAATTAAAATTATTAAAAATAAGTATTTTCTTCCCAGATCCAATGCATATGCCGCATGAATAGGCCTATACCACAGGTATAGCAGGACACAGCAGGAGGATGTGTTGCCTGACTCAGGAAGAGAGAGAGAGAAAAAGAGAAAGCTGTTTACCAAGGTGACAACCACACGACAGTCACTTTAAAGTGTACAACTAGATGGCATTTGCTGTACTCACAATGTTATGTAACTACCAACACTTTTTTACATCACCCCATAAAGACATTCCCATTTCCTACTCTTTACCTCCCCTGGTAACCTCTAATGTACTCTTTCTCTGGATTTGCCCCCTTGGGATATATAATAGAAACCATACAATAGGTGATCTTTTGCGCCTGGCTTCTTTCAGTTAGCAGAATGTTTTCAAGATTTATCCAAGTTGTAGCATGTATCAGTTCTTTGATCTTTTTAAATTAATTTTTGATTATAATAAAATATATACGACATACATTTTACCATTTTCACCACTTTTTGCTGTAAAGTCCAGTAGCATTAAACAAATTCACACTGTTGTGAAACCATCACCACCATCCATCTCCAGAACGTTTTTCATCTTGCAAAACTGAACCTCTATACCCATGAAACAGTAACTTCCCCTGCTCCTCTCCCCCAGCTTCTGGCAACCATCATTCGACTTTCTGTCTCTATGACTCTGACTACACTAGGTACCTCGTAGAAGTAGAATCCTACCATATTTGTCCTTTTATATCTGATTTATTTCACTTAGCATAATGTTGTCAAGGTTTACCCAAATTGAACCATCCATCGGTTTTTCATTCCTTTTTATGACTGAATAATATCCTACTGTGTGTGTATAAATGTTGTGAACATGTATCTCACGATTTATCCATTTATCTGTCATTGATGGACATTTGGGTTGTTTCTTCCTTTTGGTTATTATAAATAAAGCTGTTACGAACATTTGCATACAAATTTCTTTGTGGACATACGTTTCCATTTCTCCAGAGTATATACTTAGCAGTGGAACTGTTGGGTTATATGGTAATCTATGTTTAACTTTTTAAGGAACCAACAAACTTTTCTACAGCGGCTGTGCCATTTTACATTCTCACCAGCAATGTACAAAAGAGTTCTATTTCTCTACATACTTCCAACTTAATGCATTGTTTTTGATTAAAGCTATTCTAGTGAGTTTCATGGTTTTGATTTGCATTTCCTTAATGAACAATGATGCTAAACATCTTTTTAAGTGCTTGCTTGTTGGCCATTTGTAAATTTTCTTCAGAGAAGTATCTATTCAAGTCTTTTGGCCATTTTTAAAATGGGTTGTCTTTTTGTTGTTAAGTTATAAGAGTTCTTTATGCATTCTGGACACAAGAAAACTATAAACCAAAATCCCTCATAGACAAATACAAAAATCCTCAAGAAAATTTTAGGAAATTGAAATCACCAGTAATGAATAAGGGTAATACATTACGAGCAAGATGGGTTTAACCCAGAGATGCAAGATTAATTTAACATTCAAAAATCAATGTAATTCACCCTGGCACTGGTCTCAAACAAAAATACCTTAACTGACATTGTACTTGAAAAATTCAATATCCGTTCACCATAAAAACTCTCAGAACCAAGACTAGAAGGGAATTTCCTCAACCCAAGAGAGCAAGAACTGGCAAATTTTTCTGTAAAAGGCTAGACAACAAATATTTCAGGCTTCGTGAGCTAGACCATCTGTGTCACAACCCCTCAACTCTGGTTGTTACAAAAGCAGCCACAGAAAATATATAAACAAATAGGTGTGGCTACATTCCAATAAAACTTTAGTCGTAAAAATAGGTGGCCAGCTAGATTTGGCCCACAGGCTACAGTCTGTCAACTCCAAAAGCCCTACCGGGTTCTCACATCTATTAAAAACAGCAGCACAGGGGCGCCTGGGTGGATCAGTCGGTTAAGCGTCCGACTTCAGCTCAGGTCATGATCTCATAGTTTGTGAGTTCAAGCCCCACGTCGGGCTCTGTGCTGACAGCTCAGAGCCTGGAGCCTGCTTCGGATTCTGCGTCTCCCTCTCTCTCTGACCCTCCCCTGCTCATGCTCTGTCTCTGTCTCAAAAATAAATAAAACATTTAAAAAAATATATTAAAAAAAAAAAACAAACAGCAGCACACATCAAACTTAATGCTGAAAGACCGAATCCCCCCTAATATCAGGAGAAAGGCAAGGTGTCTTATCACTTCTATTCAACGTTGTACTGGAAGTTCGATTAATGCAGTAAGGCTAGAAAAAATATAAAGGCATACAAACTGAAAAGAAAGAAACTGTCTTTATTCACAGAAGCCATGCTCATTAACATAGGAAATCTTATAAAATTTACCCCAGTGTTCCTAGAACTAAAAAATAAGTTCAGCAAGGTTGTAGGATATATAAAGCCAAAAAGCCAAAACAAAACGATAAACTATATTTGTTTACTAGCAACAAGAAATTGGGAAGTGGGGGAAAAATACTAGTCAAGTCTTAAGATGACCCCAGCTCTGGCCAACACCTTGACTGCAGCCTTGTGCAAGACCCTGAGCCAGAGGCCCTAACTAAGCCCCACCCAGATTCTTGACCCCTAGAAACAAATAACGAGTGTTTGTCATTTTAAGCTAAGTTTTGGGGTAATTTGTTATGCATCCCCTGATATGTGATACATCCAGTGTGGGTGAGTACTCACTAAGGCACTCACACATCACTTGTGGGAACACAAGTGATGGAAGCTCTGCAGCTCCTTATAAAGTCGCGCATCCACTCCCCACGTGACCAGCATTCCCACTCAGGTATTCACTCAAGTGAAACGAAAACATCTGTCGTCATGAAGACTGGTACCAGATTGCTCACAGCCACTTTATTCTAACTTTAAAGTGAAAACAATCCAAATGTACATCAACTTGTGGATGAATCCACAAATTACGACCTGTTCTTACAACAAAATACCATTAGGCAAAATAAAAAGGAATGCACAGATACACATGACATAACGTGGACGAATATCAAAAGCATTATGATTTCCAGTTCCCAGTCCAACACACAAGGAACCTGGAAGAAATCATCCATCCTAACAAGTAAAAACCTGAACAAACTGAAAATCAACAATTCTCCTTAGACTGGAGAACCGAGGTCATAGGGCAAACTGCTGCCCCTAAAATTGGAGAAACAGACAGGCAGACACTGAGAATTACGACTTGGCAGAACAGAACAGAGACTCACAAGTAGCAATCTCTATCAGAACCAGTACTGGGGTGGGAACATCTAAAGTGTAAGTGACCAATGGCTGAAGGATCACTGCGGACGAGGCTGGAGGTGAAAACTCTATGGACATCCAGGCTCAGGGAAGCTCCTACACTTCTGTGAGTTTTTACCTCCACGAGCCCTACCAGGGTCTCACAGTGAGTATCAGATAGATTCTCCTGCTTCTGGCAAAAACAAAAATGATGTCATTTTGAATATAACCAGAGCACGCTGCTCTTAACAAGATCAAGAGAAACTATTTTGCCAGAACCTAACTAAAGTGGAATTTATCAGGGAGGGAAGAGAAATAAAACTCCAGCTCCCCCTGGCCTTCCTGTCCTACCTAAGGAGTGAAAAATCTAAGAGGTACCGGTGAAGTCCAGGGACACAGGCTCAATAAAAGACTGAGACTTAATCATAGGGCTGCAGAACACTTCTACCCTCACACCTTATCAGAACATCACTAAAAGCCTACTTACTGGATTTCCTTTTACCTAGGACATCATGGCAGGCTTTCTACAGAAGATTACAAAAAGGACAAAAAACAGTCTGAAGTGCCAGAGGAAGCATCAGAACAAGACTCAGATAGGGCAGGGATACTGAAATTATGAGGCCAGGAATTTAAAGTGAGTATGATGACACCTGAAACTATTATGACACCACATGTTAGTTATATTTCAATTAGAAAAAGCAAATAAAAGAAAAGAACGATTAGTATGTTAAAGGCTCTAATGGGACAGTCGACAACATGCAGGAACAGATGGGTAATGTAGCAGAACGATGGAAACTCTAAGAAAGAATCAAAAAGAAATGTTAGAAAACAAAAGCATTATGTGAGTGAAAGAAGCCAGACTAAAAAACCACATACCAGATGGTTCCATTTACATAAAATTCTAGAAGAAGCAAAACTGTAATGATAGAAAGCATAGCAGTGGTTGGTAAGAGAGTACCGAGAGCAGAGGGAGAAGACTGACTGCAAAGGGGAAGAGAACTTTTCGGGGTGCTGGCAATGTTCTGTTATGGTGGCTGTAGTAGCACTACATGGCTGTAAGCGTTTGTCACAACTCATCCAATTGTTAATTTAAAATTGGTAAATTTTATTATATGTAAAGTATATCCAATTAAAAATATACAAGTTATAAGTGCATAAATTAAGTACAAATATGAATTAAAATCTTCCTTTACAGAGGGGGAAAAAAGATGGTGGCATCTTATCCATTCAATTAACCACCTTAGGTAGTATATCTTTCTACTCTAGCCTCGTTATTACGCATAGTTTATTCGTTGATGTTTTCAGCTCAATCATCCAACATAATTTCTTGCAAGGATCTAATGATATCAAATTTTACTGATCTTCTCTCACTCACCCTTATTACATGAAAGACATTCAGGTATTTTAAAAGCACAATTATGTTATACAAATGTGCCCACTAGTAACGACTGTAAAAAATAACACTCTCTTGTCAAAGGCCAAAACTCTAGAAGGCAGTAATCCCTGGCGTCAACTGCGCACCTACGTCCTGTTAGTCCAGGGCCAGTATCAATGCATAGTTTTATTACTTTCATAATAAATTCTATAATTCTATCAAAAGCTGGTATAGGTATTCATCTTTATAATCTGCTAGAAAATTGGATCCCATCAGGCTGTCTGAGATAAAAAGACACTTCCAACAGACAGAACGGTTGTAAAGGCCAAAAAAAAGTATCTGAAGTTTAATCTCTTTGTTTTAGAATGGTCCTTTCTCACTGTTTGTACTTGGCAAGTTCACATAAAAAGCACAACTCCCTGCAGATTTAATTTAGTACTTTCTGTCAGGGTCAAACCACTAGTGCCTCACAGAGGTAGTACCTCACTACCTCACAGAACTTACTATTTAGAGAACTAATTATTTAGAGGCCTATTAAATTTAGATTTCTAAGTCAGATCAGCAAGATGGAAGACCTGCAGAGCAAACACTGTCTCTGGACTTCCTAATTACCCTGAGTTCCTTTAATTTTCCTGATCAGTGAAGTACAACTGGCAAGACCTTGCTTGTTGGTTGGGTGGTTTAAGAAGGGGGGAACTGAGAGGCACCTGGGTGGCTCAGTTAGTTGAGCGTCCAACTCTTTGATATTGGCTCAGGTCAAGATCCCAGGGTAGTGGGATCGAGTCCTGCGCCTGGCTCCATGCAAGAGTGTGGAGTCTGCTTAAGATGCTCTCTCCCTCTTTCTTTCGCTCTCCTTCTGTCCCTCCCCTGCTTGCGTGTGCGTGAGCTTGTGCTCGTTAAAAAAACAAAAAAGAAGGGAGGAACTGAGAGGTTACCTGGGCGTACTGTTCCAAGACTGTGGCTGCATCACCATGTTTCCTCTGCTCAACCAGCTTTCCTGCAAAGATAATAAACATCTGACCACAGTTGGCTTGCTAAGAACAGGATTACCAGAGCTCACATTGAAATGGTTTCTGCAGGTACTTTTTGAACAAAAATGGCCCCCTTACAAATTGGAGACTGAGCTCTACAGCAGACATCCAAACAGAACTGCTTTAAAACAGCATTTTCCAAAGTTCTCCCTAAGAGTGTTCCGTAGAATAATAAAAGGCAATACCAGAAAACAACAACATTCGCAGGTCAAGTAAGTTTGTGAAGCACTAGGTCAAACAAAGCTACACAGATTCCTTTGCTTGAGTGGTTCACTAATGTATCTGTATTATGTATCAAACGGCATATGTTGTGAACTTGTCAGGAAGTAGGCAGGAATACCATGGAGTCCTATCTTAAATGGCAGTTACGATCTAAATTTAGCAGAAAATGTGAAAATGATGTATAGTCAAAATTAGCCATGAGAAAAGCTTACAAAGGCACACATATGGGAGACTGACCTAACATCTCTCCCTCATCCATTTCTTCCTCAAATAGGAAGAGACTGCTAATCTTTGGTTGAGCACTAAGATGAAGGCAGCTGGCTCAGGGGTCATGCAGTGTCTTTAGATCCTCGAGTGACTCAGCACAGTTGAGAGAATCCTGCTGTAAGAAGCATCCAGAACCTGAAGCTGACTTCGGGGCTGGCAGATTCATGTCTCCCATCTCATTCAAACTCCCGTGCATATCATCCCTGACAAAAACAGGTAAAATCATCTCCACAATTTAAACAGCTATCTTTCTTTTCTTGCGTAAACTGCCTAAGTTCAAGGGTACATAAAGTGACTCTACCTTATAAAATTTCTCAAAAATCTTTGACCATCACCTCCCCTCACCTTTTTTTTTTGCTAAACATCTGGCAGAACTTGGTGTATACCATAAAACAAGACAAATAGCAAGCTCAAGTTGTAAAGAATGTAAGAGAAGATAGCAGGTACTAAAAACAGAACTGGAAGGTATAAACAAACTACCAAAACCTGTTTCTAAAGCAGAAGTAACAGTGGAGTCACAAAGAATACCTAACAGGCCTAATATAGAGAATTCTCAAAAACTAAAAAGAGTTCACCATGGAAATTAAGAGGGCTTAGAAGAGCCTGCAGATCTAATTACCAGAAAAAAAAATACAAATAACTAAGGAAAATATGCACATATATTTTACAGGATTTAATCTGGAATTTTTTCAGGACTACGTATTTTTTGAAACAACAGTATTTTTAAAACTCTAAAAAGGACAGGGGGGAAATATACCGGTCCCTTACTTCAAGCACAGCTGAGAGGACAGAGTCCCTGTTCACCTCTTCTCCCAAGCGGTCCTGAAGCTCTCCCTGACTCAAACAAGTTACACTCTGATAGAGCCTCCCCGCTGGATCAGACAACCCCTAGACCCCGACGCAGCTAAACTGCCTTTGCATTCAGAACGCTTATACATTTAGCCTCTTCTTTCATTTCTGAAAAATGCTATTCTTTTCCCAAAGATCTACCATTTATAACTGAAGGGCCCCACCCCAAAACTCACGTTCGCCTTCTCCTAGGGCCCATGGCTGTGCAGTTACTCTGTGCTAGGTGTGCCGTGTGATGTAAGCTTTGGCAAATGAGATGGAACAGAAGTAATGGTGTAACTTCGAGATCATTTACAACTTAAAGCATTCTCCTACGGCTCTAGCTTTCTCCCCTTCCTGAGGACTGCGATACAGAGGTGGAGAAAATCCAGCTACAACCATCCGTCTGAGATGACAGAGCCACACAATGGAAGAACTTCTCAGTCCTCACGTGAGAGAAGACAGAAGCTTTCTCTATTACGCCACTGCATTTGGGGGACTCACTGTAGCAGTGAGACTATCTCAAGGTATGCTGCTCTAAATTTACTTGCAAAATTGCCAAAGAAAGGGAGAAACAAAAAACCTCTGGGGAAGTTCTCATTTTGGAGAGCCTAAACCGCCGTGTTTACCTGCCAGAGTTCTGCTGAGGCCAGCCAGCTGGTCTTTGGTCCAGTTAAGTTGGGCTGCCATGCAGAGAGCTTGCTGCCAGCTGCCACTGGCCAGAAAGGCACTGAGAGCTTTCTCATGGGCACCACAGCGGGCAAACACGAGCCCTGCTGGCTCGTAGAGGTGCTCCTGTGTCAGGTGTTCCCCATAAGCAATGCTGATCTCCTGTGGTAAGAGGAGACATTGGGTTGGTAAGGAAAGGTGACAGTCATTTTTTAACCTCCAATGGAGGCTGCTTCAGTTACTACATTTGAAAATCTCTTGAATTACTTATGAAAATCCTGTAGTTAATCAGTAAATTCAATCATTCTTCCACTGAAAACCTTACTGAGGATGTGTCATGTGTTCACTCAACAAGTAATTACGGCGTACTATTCATGGCAGTGGGAATCACATGGCGATGCAAAAAATAAAAACAAGCGAAACACCAAATACTAACAAAACCACCACCAAGTTCCCGCTCTTGTGGTGACAGGGAATGGACTTATAAACACAATATAGCCAGTGACATAGTGCTAAAGGGACAGAGAGTGAAGGCAGTTGTTATTTTGGAGGGCTGTGAGGAGAATATGCTACATAAAGGGTTACAGGAAGAGTATTCCAGACTGACGGCTACAGAAGGCACCATGGCCAAGAGGCAGGAATGTGTATGGAATACCCAGGAAGGAATAGCAAGAAGGCTGGTGTGGCTGGACAAGAGACAGCACCAGAGGGAGGAAGAGACAATGAAAATAAAAGCAAAGAGGCAGCCACTGGCCAAATTCTCTATCCTGGGCTCCACGCAGGTAGGGACACAAAGAGGAATACAACACAAAGCCACCACCTTTAAGCAACCCATGGTCAGTTGGGGAGACAAATCGGTGTGTCAGCGGTTTGTTACGTACCACCACTGACTTGAGAAGGTGCTCTGGAGTTCGGCGTGGGGCACCTCGTCCCGGAACAGCTTTGTCACAGAGGAGACCCAAGAGTTGAAAGACAAGTGGGGCTAAAGAAAGGAGCAGGGAGAGGCCTGGAAGAGGCAGCCGATGCTAATGAAACAGGCAGGAGCCAGATCATAGAGACACAGGCAATTTGCACACGGCCTGAGGGTGGCAAGGACGAGGAGTGGTCACTGGCACAGGCTCCGGGCTCAGACAGCCTGGGCTCCGCATCCCAGCTCAGCGGCCTCATACTCCAGCTCCTGAGGCAAGTTGTTTCCACATCTGTTTATCCTATCAGGTTGTTGTGACACTCATACAATTCATTTAACAAAGTATCTGGCATATAAGAAAACTAAATGGGGGGCGCCTGGGTGGCTCAGTCAGGTAAGCATCCGACTTCAGCTCAGGTCACGATCTCGCGGTCCGTGAGTTCAAGCCCCACGTCGGGCTCTGGGCTGATGGCTCAGAGCCTGGAGCCTGCTTCCGATTCTGTGTCTCCCTCTCTATCTGCCCCTCCCCCGTTCATGCTCTGTCTCTGTCTCAAAAATAAATAAACATTAAAAAAAATTTAAAAAAAAGAAAAAAAAGAAAACTAAATGGATGTTTGTTTAGACAAACAACCAAACTTTATCCCTTTATCCTAAACCACTTGAGAAAGATCTACACGCTTGGGGATGATCAGTCATGTGGTCGCAAGGCTGGGCTGGAGCAAGGAGTGGGAAGTAAGCAGGAAACCCTATTGAGAAGCTGCCGCTCATCAAGCAGAATTCATGATGAGAAATGGGAGACAATTCCTAGGCTTCCAGCCTGGGCAACTTCTTCAGAACAGGAGCAGGTCAGGGCCATTCTCCCAGATAAGAGTTCATGATAAGGCTAACTTATTTCACGATAAACCTTGAAACCAAGGATGGTGTTACAGACTCAGGATCCTTACACCCTTTCCAGCTAAGTCACATCACCAAAAGAGCCTCATTTCACACACCACTCACCTTGTATTGCTGCGAGTCTGATGGAAATAACTTCAGAGCTTCCTTATACAAGTTTTTATCTTTTATTAAGTTTAAGCATTCTGGGAAGTATTCGGGTCCTGAGGAGTGAGATTCATGCACACACAAATTTAGGACTTTGGAAGCATAATGAGTTTCATTTACACCAGTGGTCCCTAAACAAAGTCTACAAGGGACCTTTATAGACCTGCAGAATCAGAGTATCAGGAGAACAGAATCCAAGAATTTTAATTTTAGCAAAGCACCATGGCAGATGTGAGGTATGACAAGCACTGGTTCGGATGAAAGTTCTACTCAAAAGGAATTCTTCATACACGACCCCTGATAAATGACCATCTAACCTTGTGTTTTCTCAACTGCCTTCATTGGAATCCTCTGGGGAGCTTATCAGCCATACAGACGCCTGAGTCCTATCCCAGCCCAGCTCAATCAGATTGTTGAAGGAAGCTTAATAACACCCAAACAACTTCCTTATCCTCATCTTAGCTCTCGGGAAAGAGCCACAACTGCTGAAGCCAGCAGCTCCAGCATGGGACAGGGAGTGTGTCCTAACTATGAGTGTGTCCTTCTGGGAGCTGCCAGTGGGTATGGCCACTCACTCCAGACAAGCCACGCTTCCCACAGGTGTCTGTAAACACCGTGGGAGAAGAGTGCACTATCAACCAATTTTCGTTCCGAGATACTGAAATGAATTTAGGACGTGATCATCCTTAACCCCAAACGGATCTGCTCTATATTTTTAGTTAGGGAGCTCCTCCAGTTCATTAAAATTCATTTGCTTTGCTTTCAGCTTCTTAGAACATATGATAAAATAAGGTGCACACAGGTAACCGTGTTTCGGTTTCAGGAGTGGAAACTGACATCCATCTACGTTTATGTCTAAACTGACGCTTTAACTTATACCCTGCCTAGCTCCAAAGAAGATCTGAAGCAGAAATAAACATACTAATCCTCACACTTACCACATTTGCTGAGGTGCCCAATGGCTTTTTCATATCGCTTCAAGTATTTATCTATGGTGAACCGCTGATAATTGGTTTCCATTTTCTTAAGTGTATTAAGAAATGGCAGATATTCTTTGGGATCCTAAAAAAACAAAAACCAAAAACCTAACAGGTCAGACCTTTACTGCTTATAATTACATTTACTTATAACAATACAAATGATATACAATAATTGTAACAATCAATAAACCCAAAGCTACAAAATTTTTAAAATATGTACTATGCTGATATATTAATTACATACTGTATAATGAAACTACATAAAACAAGTTTTGGCAAAAATGCTTTAAAATACTGGCATTATTTGTTTTCATTCAGAATAATGAAGATGAATTCTCATATAGTCTCACAACAACCATTTATTTCCTAAGCTAATAAGGAAAACAAAGTTCCAATCCAGAAGATATTCAACAAATGCATCCAACTTCTCTGGAAGTGGAAGGTACTTGGAGCTCTTTGCATGACATTTCATGCCCTCCGTCTTCAAGTTTTAAAACAAAGGTAAAACTGTACTGAGTTAAACACAAAACTCTAAGGACCTGCCAACCAAGATTTTATTAGCACTGACTGTCTGCAGCTTTGTACTATGCCCTGAAAATTGTTTTTTTTTTTTTTTTTTCTAAAGAACAGATGCTCCCTGTTCTTAATGTAATTTCACTGGGCAGATAGGATAAATATACATTAAGTATACAAAAAAAGACCAGAGAAAAAAATAAATACTCATGCATGTGATAAAAAGCACAACTACAGGCCGAAGTATTTAATCAACAAACACTTAGGAAGAATTCACTATGTACAAAAAATACAACAAACCCCTAACCTCAGGAAACCTATAAGCTAGGAGAGGAGCTAGAATGATACACAGGGAGGGGCAGGCACTGGGTGCAGTCGAAGCACATGAGGCCCATCTCATCTAGTCCCTGGGTGGTGGGGAGGGAGGCAAGAATGGATTACTGGGAAGATGCTACCCTGGCATCCTTTGCCTTAGGTGAGTGAGAATTATCCTGGTGAATGGAAGGGTGAGAGTGGTGAAAGCCCACAGGCCCACGGGAAGCAGAAGTAATGCTACCTGCAAAGCTAAGTAGTGGCTGTGGGGACAAAAGCACTGCCTCCCCTCTGCAGGCTGAGAAAAAAGAACAACATCAAGAGATGAGCATGAGCATAGACACCAGACCTGGGTGGGGGACAAGGGGGTGTTAAGCAGTATTACGGCTTGTAAACTCTATCCTACAGCAATGGGCAGAGCCCATGAAGCATTATAAGCAAAACAATGAAAGAGCAAAATTTCCTTTCAGCAAAGATCACTCTGGCAAGAGCAAAGAGAGGAGTGACAGGATGAAACTAAGACTGCAAAAAACAGGTTAAAAAATGTATAGGGGCACCTAGGTGGCTCAGTCGGTTAAGTGTCTGACTTCAGCACAGGTCACGATCTTGCTGTTTCCGAGTTTGAGCCCTGCATCAAGCTCCGTACTGACAGCTCAGAGCTTGGAGCCTGCTTCGGATTCTGTGTTTCCCTCTCTTTTTTCTGCCCCTCCACTATTCAATGCTGTCTCTCTCTCTCTCAAAAATAAATAAACATTAAAAAAAAAATTTGTTTTTTAAATGTATAAACCAGGGGTGCCCCAACTTTTCTACTATAGCATGCTAAGGTGGGACAAGAGGCCTCAAACCTTTCCATTCTGCATGTTCCCACTTTCCACTGGGAAAAACAGCTACATAACAAGGAACTGGATTGTAATAGGAGTCATTTGCTATATTCCCTTTGTAAGAGGAGACTTTGTTCACATACATGACCATAATCTTAAAGATAATGAAGTAACTTAATTCACTTGTTCAACCTAGCATTCAAAACACTTTGATAAAGGGTCCCTGGGTGGCTCAGTCCGTTAAGCGTCCGACTTCAGCTCAGGTCCCGATCTCGCGGTCCGTGAGTTCGAGCCCCGCGTCGGGCTGTGGGCTGATGGCTCAGAGCCTGGAGCCTGCTTTCGATTCTATGTCTCCCTCTCTCTCTGCCCCTCCCCCGTTCATGCTCTGTCTCTCTCTGTCTCAAAAATAAATAAACATTAAAAAAAAAACTTTTAAAAATAAAAAAAAATAACAAAAAAACAAAACACTTTGATAAGCCCAGAACTGACAGAGAATGAGGCTTAGAAGCGTGAGCCCTACAAACTCACAGATCTGCCTCTAGGCCTGTACATGCAGTGTTAACATCAGACAAGATACTGCAGTATCAGGGACAGACAGGGTTTCATACCACCATGATAACAAAAATAAGAACCAAAAGGATGTTAAAGTGGAAGCTCCACATACCTTCTGTGACTTCTCAGCTACCATGAGGACCAAATCAAAGTCATACGTCCCAAGAGAATGATCATATAATTCATTAACGTCTACCAGAAGCAGCAAATACTTCAGGGCTTCTTCAGCACTCACAGCATCGGGAACAGGCGAAGCACTGCCTGTCATGTCAGTGTGTAAGAAAACAAGACCGATCAAAGCCATTTGGGAATAAACCCGTGCATCTAGCAACATAACCGAAAAGACAAAGTAACAAAATTTCTTGGCCGAACTGAACACCATATGACTTCTTTTGTATATGCTTTGTAGGACAGCGCTCAAAGAAACTGACACAGGTCTTCAAATGTCCAATAAGCCACATATTAAATCTGTGATGTGGCACTGAACCTGGTCAGTGAGATCTCCACAAGACTGGAAGTCTGGTGACACTCGGGGCCCTGTTAAACACTCTCCATGAAAGGGTCTCTACCTTGAAGCTCGTGTACCTTCTGCAGCACAATTTCCAGTTCTGGGGTTGTTTTCTTCACATGAGAGGTGAGTATCGACAAGCAGTACCTGAGGTAGTGAGTGAAGAACGCCAGAATGAGCAGAGTGAAGGAAGGACATTCTCAGTCCCTGCGTAAGGACAATAGCACACTTCTGGGCCTCAAAAGACGCCAACTAATGATAGCACACATACTTGTGAGGGTTTATGCTCTCCATGGCTGCTCTCAGAGCATCGCAGATAAGGTCTACTTTTTTCCCATCAGGATCCTTGGACAGCTGGGCAGTGCTGGTAACCGGAGGAGGATACATGGTCTTTGTAACATCTTCTTCCCTAAGAACAGGTCATTAAAAGGTCACTAAGTGAACATGTGTCCTAGCTATCAAATGACTACCACATACTGGGACATGCTGATGAGGTAATAAAAATGGCTTTTGGAGAACAGTTTCATTATATTCACATTAGGTGAAAAATGAAGAAACAAACTGAGCAATGAAAACGTGTCCCAAAAACCGTGTACAGTGATATATTCACATTAGCCCCTAACTGGGAACAGACCAGGTGCCCCACTACAGAGGAACAAATAAACAAATTGTAGTATATTTACACTATAGCACACTATGTGAATGAACCCGTGATACCAGCAAAAACACGGGTTTCTTTCATGGTAACATGCCGAGTGAAAGCAGCTTAATTTACAAAGAAAAGCAAATACTATCTGATTCCACTTACATTTAAGTTCTCCGACAGGCAAAATTGATCTACGGTGACAATCTCCAAACAATGGTTGCCAAGGAGGTAGGGAATGGGACTAACAAGAGGTTTGGAAGAACTTTCTGAGGTGAAGGAAATGTTCTCTATCTTGACAGGTTTGGGCTACATGGAAGTACACACTGGTCAAAACTGCCTAGACAGTACACTTATGGTCTGTACATTTCATCACACATGAATCTGACCTGCTGGGGGGGGACCCTGTACACGGAGAACGCACTCTAATCAGTGTTACACAAAGTGGAATACTGAGACATAAAGTGGACTGATATCTACAATTAACTTAAAATTTGCCTCAGGGTGCCTAGGTGGCTCAGTTGGTTAAGTATTCGACTTCGGCTGACGTCATGATCTTGCGGTTCACGAGTCTGAGCCCCACACTGGGCTCTGTGCTGACAGCTCAGCCTGGAACCTGCTTTGGATTCTGTGTCTCCCTCTCTCTCTCTGCCCCTCCCCTGCTCATGCCTGCTCTCTCTCTCTCAGAAATAAGTAAAAACATTAAAAGAAATTTTTTTTAATTTGCCTTAAAAAAGGTGAATGATGGATGGACAGATTGTAGATCATGATAAAGCAAATATAGCAAAATACCAACTGCAGAATCTAGGTGGGGGTATAGGATGCTCGCTGGACGTCTCAACTTTTCTTGTACGTTTAGAATTTTTTAAATTGGAAAAAAGTCATTGCAGAAAAACACACCATTTGACTTCAATTTCATATACACCTAAAAATAGTCAATTATAATTCTAAAGGACACACTTTTGAGTCTGAGTTTTAAATAGGCTATTTTTAAAAAAAAGGAAAAAGAGTAAATATCTACTGTAAGTGGCATGTTAGACTTATAATGATTAAAAAATACCAAACAGAAGGTTAATTTTTTTCCTGTAGCTATTTATGTTTTATTTCCAAAATGAGATAAATAATGGATATGATACTCACAAATTATTCAAAATACTTACTTCAATTCTGTGAAAAACAAATTGATATGATTTACAGAATCTATCTGTCTTATGAAGGTTTCCACATTTTCAAGAAATACCTACCAAAGAGAAAAAAAAGGACAAAAAATTTTAGTTCCAATCACATCAGTTCAAGTCTCAGCTAAGCTAGAGTTAATATCAGATTCAGAAATTTACCTTCGGGTTATGGTCATGGATCAGATTGAGATTAATTCTCAATTTTCTCATGCATTCAAATGCTTCTTTAAACATAAGTCTGTGAAGAGACATAATGAATAGACATGTCATTTTACAAAGATTAATAACCTTCCTGGATCCAACATGTTTTCATTATGATACAAACCAGTTATAATTAGATTACAGTCCAAATGCCAAACAACTACCACTGGACTTCCGCTCTCAATTCACAGAATGAAAAATGAGGTACCAGCTTCACTTACCTTCTTCACTTAGTCCCCATGGCAGTCTGAGGACTACTTCCCCACATACACATTGATAGACAATCATCATAGAACTCAGGTCTACTTTCTCTTTTAGCACAATGTTAGTAAAGGTCTTTCTAATATAAAGTTTTCCCAAAATAACTCAGACAATGGATCATTTCCTTCACAATAGTGTCTCAGGCATTTGTGGGTCAAAGGCCCCTCTGTACATCTGCCCAAAGCCTTAGGCCTTCTGCCTGAATAAATACACAAAGACAGTTTGGTGCACGATTTCCCTGGGTTCACGGGCCATCTAAAACCCATGTGGACCTCCTCAGGCTAGGAAACCCTGTCTTGTATGATGAGTCTCACGATTCTTCCTACTAGGAATATTTATTGCACCACATAATATTAAAATCAAAGTGTGGGGGAAAAAAGCCTCTGAGAATCTGAAGACGTGTAATTTCATACTTTCATGTTTTAAAAACTTTAATAGAATACATATTATGTTCACATATAAGTCATAACAACAAACAAACTAGTCATATACATGGTTCTTACTTGTCCAGCCACTTCCGAATCTGAGCTAAAACCAGAGCTCGATGATGAACAACTTCTAAGTTTCCCCTTGGCATCTTAAAATAAATAAATCAGAACAGTAATGTTTTTAACTTAACAGAAAAAATTTATTTTTTTTTTTTTAATTTTTTTTTTTTTTTTCAACGTTTTTTTTTTTATTTATTTTTGGGACAGAGAGAGACAGAGCATGAACGGGGGAGGGGCAGAGAGAGAGGGAGACACAGAATCGGAAACAGGCTCCAGGCTCCGAGCCATCAGCCCAGAGCCTGACGCGGGGCTCAAACTCACGGACCGCGAGATCGTGACCTGGCTGAAGTCGGACGCTTAACCGACTGCGCCACCCAGGCGCCCCAACTTAACAGAAAAAATTTAAATACCCAGGATATACCATTTCACCTAACTAAACTCTTCACAGAGAACTACCACAATACTATAAAATGCACACACTTCCAGCAGAATCTAGTTGTGCTCAGTATTTATTTTGACTTCCAAGAGAAGCTTCCCTTTTACCCATGCTGGGCACAACCTGTATCAACAACCTTTGTATAAAGCTAACAGAGAATTCAGCAAGGAATGGCCTATAGTAAATTGTTACAAGTGTAAGAGTATCTAAAACACAACCAGAAACACAGCCAGAAAAATGAGCTTACCTGTAATATAAGCTTGGTGTCCTGGGGCACAACGGTGACAATACGTGAACCCCTCTCCACCTTCCGCAGAGATTCCCCTTTAGACACGTGGTTGTTGCTCAGACCTGCATGTAATGCTAAAGACACCACTGGCTAAGCCATGAGAATCACCGTCATGACAAGTCACTTTCCATTTACTGCAGTTGAAACTGAACATATTCTCCAAACTAGAAGAGAGCAATTAACAACCACACCCCTTTGCTCTCCCACTCAACCACAAAACCGGTAGCCTTCCTAACAAACAACCTTATCCCTGGAACTTGCCCTCTCTTTCACAGAGTCCTCGTGCATATTCACATACACAGCTTCTCAAATGATTTAGAAAACACAGGGAGGACTGGGCAGCTTCTCTATGCACATTATCAGTACACTATAATCACATCTGTGAAAGATTCCCAGTTTTCAAGTTGGAAGCAAAGAAAACAAGGGGAAGTCTTCTAGAATAAGGAAAACACACAAACAGTAGGGGGAAGGGATACGTGGAATTCAAGAAAAAATGGGACAGTTTCCTACAAACCACTAGATAGAGTCTTTCAGATATACGATGGAGGGTGGCCACAGTGAGCAAAGGAAGATCACAAAGAAGTGACAGCCGGTTGTATGTACATGGTAACTCAAAGTACAACACTGGATTAGTTATATACTCCTGAGAGCAGTTTTGTTTAATTTTACAATGTTCTGGTTGAGGAAAGACCTCCTTCATTGGAAGTCTTTGCTAACTGGCATAGAATACTGAACTGAGACACTATGTTGTGATTAGGGGCCAAGTAGAGAACTCTAAAGGTCTGCTCACAGTCTAGGACTCTATGATAAAAAGCCAAAGTAAGTGGTGAACTTTAAAGTCATCAAGGCTTCAAAGGGCAGAAGATATTAGAAAAGGGACTATTTCCTAATTTATACACTGAACACTTACTGTTAAATGAAGCATCTCTCAAGCAAAAACACAGGCAGGTATGGGAATGGGTTGTCAACAACAAGAATTCACCATATACAGCAAATGATGTGATATTTGAAGCAACCTACAATAAGGCAAAGGGGAAAGTTAGCTGTATTTCTTGGAGCCGACAGTAAAAAGGATCCTGCACCAAACCCAGCCTTGATACCTCAGTGTCACTGATGAAAAAGCGGCACCTGTCAGTGAGACCAAGGACACATTCCTGCAAAGAAACAAAATTGAAATTACAAACAATTCTAACCCAACTAGTTAAACCTGATTTGTCTATCACATAGTTCTATTGCCCTGTGGCTTCACCTCTAAGTCCGAGTCATCAAGACTGAATACAGACACCTGAGATGGTGACTACAGACTGAATACAGACACCTGGCTCAGGGCAAAGTGGAGCAGCATGCCATTCAATCCATCAGCAAGCCCCATATTCCCATCTGCTACATGTGTCTCGACTAGATTCCTTTCTGCTTGTCACCACCTCCTCTCCAACAGTCCGTCCACTCTCGGCCCATTCCTACCTACTCTCCACTGGGCAACCAGAATAACCTTTCAGAGCATGAAGCAGATCGTACCATTCCCTGATTAAAAACAGCAACAGTTTTCCAATCTTTGTAAAATAAACAAACCCACACTCCTTCCCACAGCCTATCACAAAGGTCCAGCCACACTGCTTCCACTCGGTTCCCTGAATAAGCTGGGCTCTTTCCAAGTTCAAGGTGCATGCAGTTCCTTCTCCCTGGAACACTCTCCCTTTCCCAGGGACAGAGACTTCTTTCCCTTCATACCTTGGCACGTAACCCATGTCAGAGACGCTTTCCTGTACCATCTTCTAATTAGCCCCCCAAACCACACCCTGATCATTTCCTTCATTCTCTTATCAGAGGGGATAGTCATACCTACATTGATAGATTACAAATTCCAGAAGAGCAGGGATTAGTTGGCTGTTTTGTTCTGTAACCACTGTATCCTATCATCTGCCATAATTATAGACATTCCAATATTTGATGAATCACAACCCACTGAACACTATTTTCGAGATTACATTTCTGTTGTCCCCAAACAGCATTTAATAAAACTAACTCTGAATTATCTACACAACAGGGCATAAAAGTCTGCCAACTGCATTTTTCTATCTTTTAATTCATACCCCCAAGGAAAGGAATCAGCTAACTCCTACACGTCAGACAATCTCTTAATTCCATTTCATAGATGAAGAAGCTGAGGCTCAGGTACTTCTCACTGTTGCCCTGAGAGTAAGTGGAGACTTTTACCTAATGCCATCAGTTCCTGGGCCACTGTTCTAAGTGGTAAGTTTTTCTGCCCTGTGTTCACTTACCTCTCCACCAATCATGGCCAATTCAGTCTGTGTGCAAGGATAAGGAAACCGAACAGGAAATCCACTAGGGTTCTTCCATGGTTCAACAGCCAGAGAGGGTGACTCTGCAGGATGGGCAGCTGAGGTTTACAAAGAGTTGGTATGCTCACTGTAAAACACTGTCACATCAATACTTGCTGGAACACTTAACATGCAATTTGGATCACTTTCCAAGTGTATTTTGGAAACTCATACAATACTCCAGTCCATTACAGGAGAACACAGAGGGAGAATATACCTGCCAATTCCACTCTACAGCTTTGGGTTTTCCAGGATAGTTAAAAGACCTAACAGTCAATGGAGCACTGACAAGAAACTCACAAGTACACATTCTCAAGAATTAAACATTTATCATAAACACGCTTTCCTAACATTCTGATACTCACCCCAAAGGTACTTAAGCATTTGGCCACCAGCCAGCTGCAGTGCTACTGACTTGGTCTTGGAACTGCAACACAGACTGATTATGACTCCATCCACTGCCACAGATGAACTGACAAAAAAAGGGGAATGGGGATGTGAACAGACTACTTGATTCTCAAAAGTAGTAGCATTTCACTCATTTTGCAGAATGAAAAAAGAAGTAATTTCCCTTTGGGCTGCACTGCCTATTTCAATACAATATATACATAATACATACACACAATGATAAATACTGCAAGCAGGGGCCCACATAAATTACCTGTCACACGACACTGTTTTCCACAATGCCAATAAGCTAGGTGTCTACACTGTGAGGTCATCACTCCCACCTGGCAGCAACTTAACACAACTTATAACAACTTAATCGCCTTCACTGGACATGCATGGTATCATTTCTGTCTCCTTAAAATATACACTGCCTTAAATAAAGCAGTGAATCTGTAGAAAAATGAGTATACTCAATATCTCTTATTGCTATCATATTCATTCATGACAGTCTGTGGGTCTTCATTAAAGGGAAGAGGAGAATCTGTTACTATCATTATGTATTTTCCCGCGTCGATGAACAGAAAATAGACATGTCTGGACAGAAGCAGAAGAGAACAATAAAACCAAATGTTGCTGATGCTAACATTTATTCAAAGAGTTTTTAGCCAATCTACGAAAAACTCAAAATGCCCCAAATTTTGTGAGGATAAATGATCTGTGACTGGGTTACGAGAAGAGATTCTGGGGTGAGAATGAATGGGACTGGATACAGGCTCTACCTGCATGATCCCAAGCAAGTTACTTAACTGCTCAATGCCTCAGTGGTCTCGGCTGTAAAACACGGGTGCTAATGATACACACTTCGAAGAGGTAATGTCATAAGTGAGTTACTGTAGGTAAAGCACTTAAAAGAGTATCTTTTGCAAAATACAAGCTACAATAAATGTAAGCTATTAAGACCTGTAAGCTGATTGAGGAACTTTATATTCCCTAATGACAGTAATATTTTGTATGAAGAGAATAGCCTTTTTTTGAGAAACAGAAGTCAAACCAGCACAAATATATTTTAAATGACTTCTCATTTCCATACAACAAATGAGATGACCTAGCTTTTCCTTCTATGAGCTAATGATAAAGAATTTCAGGGGCGCCTGGGTGGCTCAGTTGGTTGAGTATTCGACTCCTCATTTTGGCTCAGCTCATGATCTCACAGTCATGAGATCCAGCCCCTGCACTGACAGCACAGAGTCTTGGAAGTCTCTCTGTTTTTCCCCAACGAGCATGTGCACTCTCTCTCAAAATAAATAAAAGTTTTTTAAAAAATTTCAAATTTGGAGAAGCAGAAATTTGTACCATTTAGGTATTTCTGATGTAAAGTGCCTTGTTTTTTATTACCTTATTTTTGTTAAGTTTTTATTTCAATTCTAGTGTAGGTAACATAGTGTTGTATTCGTTTCTGGTGTACAATGTAGTGACTGAACAATTCCATCCATCACCCAGCTCTCATCACAACAAATACTCTCCTTAATCCCTTTCACCTATTTCACCATCCCTCCCATTTGCTCTGCTTTTTAAAAGTAAGCTCCTGGCTACCTAT
This sequence comes from Panthera leo, assembly GCF_018350215.1. Lineage (NCBI taxonomy): Eukaryota > Metazoa > Chordata > Mammalia > Carnivora > Felidae > Panthera > Panthera leo. Next base: position 69,535,344 of record NC_056691.1, read on the forward strand.
GAGTGTTGCATATAGCTAGAACATATCTTTTATCCGGACATATTCATAAAAAGCTTTTTAAAAATATGAAGCACTTTGAGTCAAAGGTTAGGAGTTAATGACTACCTTATGTTTTGTGTATACTGTAAGGAGAGGTTCCTAATTTTGCAACAAGGGTTTCCAGAATTAAAATCTAACCAGGAGACCCTGAATTACAAATGAGTCTGAGGAATAATATCAATTTAGGCTTATTGTGCCAAGTTTTGACGCTGGAAGCCTGAGGATTCTTGGAGCTGTCAAGGCAACACCATCGACCTCACAACAGGGCTTGCGTTACAGAAAACAGCACCCATTAAATGAAACCTGTTTTGAGACCGAGATGCAGTCTGGAATCGAAGCAAAACTCAGGGGCCAGGAAGCAGTGAAATTTAGCAAAGAAAAACAGACACTCTCTAATAGTAAATGCAGTCAAGCACCAAAAAGAACATATAGATGAGGAAGCCAGAAGAAGCATCTTAAAGTCACTATATCAAATGAAGCACACAGATATAGACCGAGACTGGGTGGCTTGGTAGGGTAAGCATCCAACTTACCCTCAGGTCATGATCTCACAACTGGTGAGTTCCAGCCCGACGTCAGGCTCTGCTGTTAGCACAGAGCCTGCTTCGGATCCTGTCCCCTTTGCTCTCTGCCCTTCCCCAGCTTGCATGTGCACATGCACTCTCTCTCTCTCAAAAATATATAAAAATGTTAAAAAAAATTTATCGCATCTTACAAAAGGTTCTGCCCCATCTATTGGTATTTGCCCTATGTTTCACCACTTCTTGATACATATTAAGGTTTATATTTTGACATGACTCAAAACGACACTTAACCCCCTTGCTAAGTATATTTAACAAAGTTACTGCCCTTAACCTCATCCCCCAGAAGTCAGAAAAAGTCCTATACTCAGAAAAGACACAAACATAACTCTGTGTGATAACAGGGAAGTGCTACAATACCTAATACTGAGCTGTCCATGCTCATCATCCGTCACAGAAGGCATCACAGTCAGATGGTGAATGACAGACTGCGGGCTGGAGTGACTGTGGCTTACAGCCAGGAAAACATCTTCCTGAATCCAGGTGAGAAGGCTGAGCTTCAATGGGTTTACTTCTTGATCTTCACCATTCTCAAACTGAATTCTGTTTTAATATTGAAGAATATCCAAGACACAAATAAAACTTTAATATCACTGAGATTTTTCTAAATGAAGGAAGAATGAACCACCTGCTCACAGTCAACTAATTTGGAACGACAAAACCTGAAGTAATGCCAAATATTACAAAATCCAAACAGTACAAAATCCAAACATAATTATGTCTCCCTGGCTTAAGAATGTTTCTCGGGGCACCTGGGTGGCTCAGTCTTAGCATCCGACTTCGGCTCAGGTCATGATCTCACGGTCCATGAGTTCAAGCCCTGCACCGGGCTCTGTGCTGACAGCTCAGAGCCTGGAGCCTGCTTCAGATTCTGTGTGTGCCCCTCTCTCTGACCCTCCCCCAATCATGCTCTGCCTCTCTCTGTCTCAAAAATAAATAAACGTTAAAAAAAAAAATTTTTTTTTAAATGTTTTTCTATTTACTTAGATTTCTTATATTGAGATCTTTATATTGAAAAGAATACTTCAGGAAACTGACTACACAAGAAAATTACCTGCCCTAGGCCCTAGAGTAACAAACCCCAGAGGTTGTCCACTGCCACCACTTATTAGCATTCAAACAGGCTCCAGCAGATATCTGGGTCTCAGTAGAGTGCGTTGTTTTTAAGTATTTCACATCAAAACGACTAATTAGCCTGAAAGATGGTATCTTGGCTTCTAACACCTTCCTCCTGTAGCATAATACATCAGAGCAGAGCACGTTTTTGCCACATCAGGCAAGAACTCGTAATGGCTACTTATCCTGCCTTTTAGCTAAAGTGGCAAGTCCTCAGCACGCACTGAAGAAGCTGGATCACTACCCTGCTCTTCGCACCCAACCAGCTCTCCCTGGACTCAGCCCCTCCACTGTGTTCTTCCCCACACAGGGGCCTTCCCACCTCTGGTTCCCACCAACACGTTTCTGCCCACCATAGCCAATGTTCCTGGTCCATCTCTGCCAGTCCTAGCCAGATCTGTTCTTTAAGGACCAAGTATTCAAGTCCTTCATAAAATCTTCTAAATGACGTGGAGCTATCCTTCACTCAATTTTTAAAAATGATACTATATTCTAAATTGTCACACTGGGGCACCTGGGTGGCTCAGTCGGTTAAGTGTCCAACTTCAGCTCAGGTCATGATCTCATGGTTTATGAGTTCGAGCCCCGCATCCAGCTCTGTGCTGACAGCTGGGAGCCTGGAGCCTGCTTCAGATTCTGTGTCTCCCTCTCTCTCTGCCTCTACCCACTCAGCCTCTGTCTCTGTCTCAAAAATAAATAAACATTAAAAAATTTTTTTAATAAAAATAAAAAAATAAATTGTCTCACACTTCCAAGTTTGCCTTAAATCTGCCCTCAATGGTTTCAATTCTGTGAAATGAAACAACCCACATAAATGTTCTTCGAAAATGACTAAGCGTTATACAGACAGCCCCCACATTATACACATTTATTAAACATATTGCATATATTTAAGAGAAATATTACTTATTAAATTCAGCTACTTATTTTAGCCTGTTTATTATTCCTATTAACTTACAAATAAATCGTCTCAGGAGGCAGTATTTAGTAATTCAGAACATGGGCTTATCAAATAGAATAATCAAATCCTGGATTCTCACAGAAGTGGTATTATAATTAATAACTGGCTTCAGGGTCATCTTACAATGTCTACAGTGTACCTGAGATACTGAGTTATACCCAATCATTTATATTACTGTTTCAGCGGGAAAATGCATTCTGATTTGCAACCCAGGAGACTCAAAACACAGCAACCCCAAGTTCTGGAGTGCAGGATGCGACAAAGACAGAGACCGCATTCAGTCTGCCGTGTGGTAACAACATGGGCCCCCTCAGGTATGTAGGCATATGCAGCTTGGCCTTATCATCCTCATCTCCACCTTTACCGTGTGGTTTTCCCTGCCGAGCCAAGGGCTGTGAGAGGAAGTGGGTTCTAAGCCAGCTAAAAGCTTGGCTCCACAGTCACCCATTAGCATATGGCATTCAGATATCCAGGTAACTGACTTCCCGAACCAGGCTGAAAAACCAGAGCCCAGGGGTTCAATCTACTTGTTCCACTCAGCTACAGGCACAGGTTAGTAAGAGTAGGCTGAATTTAGAACTAAATGCTGTTCTCCGTGGTCCAAGGTAATTAAGAACAACATACTTGTATCTCTTTTCCAGATGAGGTGTTCCAAGAGAAACTTTAAATCCATTTCCACCCACAGCTCCCAGTTTCACCGTAGGGTCCACACTTGGACTATCACCTACAAAACAAAAATGCAGACACTATCATAGTAAACAACACACATTTTCCCTGGTACTAAGGGTACTGAATCCTCATTTAATAGGTTCTAGAAGGTAATCCACTTTAGCAATAAAGCATTCTAGAAATAACCACATCTCAACCTCTTTCTTAAATCTCTGCATACCTTTCAGGCTGGGGATTCAGGACGCTTTGAAAACAAGGCTATAGTATCACGTGCCAGTGTAATTTACAGCATGCCACTGAACTCACAAATAAAAAAATCAAGACAGCAAATAGAAGCTGGCAGCAATGGGACTGTGGAAGGGCAAGTGGATTAGAAGCTAGAACACCTAAGCTAAGGTCCTTGTCCACTCTTTCTCAAGCAAACTGCAAACATGCTGGCATTCTCTTCCCTCCCCGACAGAACAGAAAAACCCCAGCTCTGACACCACTCATAGGAAGGCTGTGAGATCAACTGCAAGTATGTGAAAAAGGCTATGAAAACTGTAAAATGTGATCAAGATGCATTAAGATACTACGCTACTTCCAGGGTTGAATGTTACTGTTAAATAACTAACTTTTCAAGTTCAACAAGCAAAACGAATTGCTTTTATAAGCCAGAGTAGGATTAACCCCTTCCCATTCCAAACCCCACAAGCCAATTAGATATCATCATAATAATGACATTAATCACAAACTTCACAATTTTTAAAAACACTGGCAAGGCACCACCAAGGCAACACCATAGTATAATCTGCTTTTGTGCAGAAGGAACTTGGTTCAGAATATCTTGGTAACAGTTTTTGAACATACCACATTTATACACAGAAATCTGGTTATTGGCATCTAGGACTGCGAGGTCATTACTCTTCTGGGGGTGTGCAGAGAACATGACTTGATTCACAGGGTGTGGGAGCAGCAGCCGGTAGGTGCACATGGGAGGTGGAACTACACTCTGCCGGAAGACCGTCACCAGTACCCTGCCTGTGTGTGAGAAAGAAGACGAGATTAGGTAAGTGGATGTGTCCTTTGTAAAGTAAGCATCTGACAGCACAGCACCACTATCTAATAATGCTGGTAGAAAATACACAGCAGTTTCTAAAAATGTTTGGTGCTTTTATCATAAATAAACTTAAACACAGTACACAAGGAAAACTGAGTGTGTAACCTTCAGGCATGGAGCAGTCCAACTCTTGCAAACGAGGGCCAGGTGGCCAAGAGTTCTAGCTTGAAACCCGGGCCTGCAACCAAGCCAATGAACCGAGGGAATGATTCCCTTCCAAATCCTTGAAACATTTCCCTACATGTTTTCAATAATAAGACATACCTGATTAAGTCCTCTGTACAGAGCATATGATTGTAAAATCAGTATTAGGACCACTGATTACAACAAATTAGAACTAATTAGAACAAAATTAGCACACCACCGCACATCATAATCTTAGCAACGAGTTTTCCTTTACGTTACCAGCGGTAAGTACACTGTCTATTGAAGTAACCCCTTCTTGCTCCAATTTCCTCCCCCTCATCAAACAAAATACACCAACCAATCCTCATACTAGACAGATGTCTGTGACTTGAATTGAACATATTGGAGATTATATAATTAACAAATATTGTACCAAATAACAAAGCAACCCACGTGGAGTGGTGCAAGGATCAGTGTAAATCTGTGTCAGAGCAAAAAGGTAAGACTGACACACCCAATGCCACAAGATTACTGTTGTCGTCCTCTGTACCTGAAGTCAAAATGTTCAACGTCTTCAGAGGCCAGATAAGTAAATTCGTGAAGACCATGGATGGAGTTGGGCTGGGCAGGGGTAAGGATGAGGAGGAAGGATTATGGTTCTCAGGAGAATACAAGCCCCCACTGGGGGCATTCCCATCCAATCAAAACAACAAATAACTAAAAATAAACCAAACAACCAAAGCACCAAACAAATCAAAATTCTCCAGTTTTAGTCAAACCATGACATCTACACGAACAGACTCAGAACCCCCTACAGGCTCATGGACACGCTTTCCAGCTCCTTACTTCCATCAATGACAGCCACATTTGCCATGTCGCTCGAATTATCTCCTGAGCTCCGGTCAGTCGTCCAGTGCCAATCATAGCAGAGGTAATGCCAGCCCTGACAGAGAACATGCAGCCGGTACGGGGTCACCAGGTCCCACATCAGAGACACCAGCTTGCTCTTCCCACAGGTGCTGAAGGGCAGACTTTGCTTGAGATACCAGTGGTAGTTCCCAACAGTCCAGAGCTGCACTGCAAGGGGGAGATGAGATGAAGGCCATCAGGCTGGAGGACCAGACTTCATGCCACTTGCTAGATGGGGAAGAATTTTTTCTTTTTCAAATGACCTTTCCTGCTCACCCTCTTCATTAAAATCATAATACTAACAATAATAACTGTCAAAAAGTAGTTTTCCATGGGGATAAGCTAAGGTCAGAAGCACACATGTTCAGTTTCCCTCTACTTTCAAACTTTAGGATCATGAGGACAGAAAGGTACTAGGACAACAGTGCTTTACTGAGTTGTTTTTTCATAAAGATTTAGAAAGGAGAAAATTTGGCAGTTAGATTAAAAGTATTAAAACACTCAATCCTGGATGTGAGGGCGATCTGGCTGTGACATCCGTCACCCCATTGATTGCCAGGGTTGATTCAGCTGATCTGGCTGGCTCCAGTGTCCCCTTCCTCCCTCACCACTCCATGTGTGTCCCTCCCAAAGCTGCGCACTCCAAGAGGACGACCTTCCCTGATAGAGGAGGACCGTTCTTCAGTCAAGGGTGTACGAGTAGCTGCACTCCCCTGCTAGAACCTCCAACAAGCTCTCAAGGTCCATTTGTAGGAGAACGTAGGGTAGTCAAGGTTCTAAGACTCCAGACTAACAGAAGACCATGGGGGAGGGGAAGGGGGAAAAAAAAGTTACAGAGAGGGAGGGAGGCAAACCATAAGAGACTCTTAAATACTGAGAACAAACTAAGGGTTGATGGGGCGTGGGGGACAGGGGAAAGTGTGTGATGGGCACTGAGGAGGGCATCTGTTGGGATGAACACTGGGTGTTGTATGGAAACCAATTTGACAATGAATTATATTTAATAAAAAAATAAAAATAAAAAATAAACCACTCAATCCAAATGCACTAGATTACTATCACTATGCTGTTTTAGGCTCAAGACACTTATTATTTTCTTCCAGGCGCTTTACGTGCAGTTATGTCCACGGCTATCTGGTATTAAGCATGATTCAGCTATCCAAAGATCAGTACTCATCCTTTATCAGCAATTATCCCTTCCAACATCTGTTAAAAGAATAAGACCTAATCCTGGGGTGGGAAGGAAATGGGGGGATGTTGGTTAAAGAGCACAAACCTTCAGTTATAACTTCAGGGGACCTAACAGACAGCATGGTCACCATAGTTAACGATCTGTATTGCGTACCTGAAAGTTGCTATGAGAGTAGGTCTTAAATGTTCTCACCTTAACAACAACCAAAATGGGAATTACGTGAAGTGAATGAAGCATGTTAACCAACTTTACTATGGTAAACATTTCACAATATATATGTGTATCAAATCATCACAGTATACATCTTGAACTTACACAATGTTGTAATAGCAATTAAATCTCAATAAAGCTCGGGGGAAAAGACCCGATCATGTTGAAACCAACCTTTATTAAAGAGAAAACACATATAAACAAATACCTTAACTGTATTAAGGAATTTCTTTTCTTTAAACATCTCCCTGCTCTTTTTTTTTTAATTTTTTTGTTTGTTTGTTTTGTTTATTTGGGAGACAGAGAGAACAGAGAAGGCAGAGAGAGGGGGAAAGAGAGAATCCCAAGCAGGCTCTGTGATATCAGCGCAGAGCTCGATGCAGGGCCTGAACTCACAAACCATGAGATTATCACATGAGCCGAAACCTAGTCTGACACTTAACGGACTGAGCCACCCAGGCAGCCCTCTCCCTGCTAATTCTTAATTAACCTAGCAACCACAGCGAATGTAACCTAGTTCTCTAATTAAGCTATTAGAACACTTCTACCTATCTGTGGGTTGCTAAGTTAGACCACGTACTCATGCTCTATAAGGACAGATGATGTGACTTCTTGTGCAACACTTTTGTCCTGAGCGTATCACAGCACCAGCCCTTGACACCCTGGCTCAAAACTGGTTCTCAACTCTGGCTGCACATTAACAATTGCCTGGGAGCTTTTTAAAAATTTTTTAATGTTTATTTATTTTTGAGACAGAGCACAAGCAGGAAGGGGCAGAGAGGGAAGGAGACACAGAATCTGAAGCAGGCTCCAGGCTCTGAGCTGTCAGCACAGAGCCTGATGCAGGACTCAAACTCATGAACCATGAGATCATGACCTGAGTCGAGATCAGACACTTAACTGACTGAGCCACCCAGGTGCCCCTATTTTTTAATTAAGTACTGATGTATGGTCCCCATTCTAATTTTTTTTTTTTTTTTAACGTTTATTTATTTTTGAGACAGAGAGAGACAGAGCATGAACGGGGGAGGGTCAGAGAGAGAGGGAGACACAGAATCTGAAACAGGCTCTGGGCTCTGAGTTGTCAGCACAGAGCCCGACGCGGGGCTCAAACTCATGGACCGTGAGATCATGACCTGAGCCGAAGTCGGACGCTTAACCGACTGAGCCACCCAGGCGCCCTGGGTCCCCATTCTAACACACTGACTCCAACTCTGAGATGAGGCCTGGATAGTAATTTTTTTCTAACGGAGCAGCCAGCATTGAGGTTTGTGTCATGAATGAATGAATAAATGAGCTTTTAAATAATATTCCAGTTAAAGAAAAAGTTCTGTTGATTAAAAGTTTGGAAGCCACTTAAAAAATAAGTGAATGCTTTATGAACAAAACGATTCGGTGCATTGCTGTTGATATGAAAAAATTACAAAACTTTCAACGCCTAATAGCATGAGATTTAATAAGGTGTGGCACAAATACCATACAGCAATTTAAAATTACGCTGATGGGTATGTGAAATGGAAACGTGTTTGTGACTTAGTAAAAACAAGTTATAAAACCACACGTATCATGTCTATATACTTAACAAAAATGAGATCACAGCCATACCAATACACGCACATAAAATATGGAACACAAGAAAATTTTAACAGTGCTCATTACTGAGCAAAAGAATTATGGAATAACTTTTGTTTCTTCTCTTTACTTTCTAATGTTTTCACATATTACACACACACCGAAAAACACATATTTACGATGTGATCTACAGTTAAAAAGGCATACAGACGACTCTTACTTATATCTAATGCCATTTGTCTTTCGCTGCTACAGTTTTCCTTTGGCTAGCACTTTAACTTCCTGCATAACACCATCCATGCAGAGAAAGCAATGACTTGTGATGGTTAATTTTACATGTCAACTTGGCTAGGCTATGCTGTCTAGCCATTTGATCAAACACTAGTCTAGATGTTGCTGGAAAGTATTTTGTAGATGTGATCACGCTTTAAAATCAACTGACTTTAAAAACAAAAGATTATTTCGTGGGTAGCTCTCATGCAAAGAGTTATGGCCTTAAGAGTTTATGGCCTTAAGAGCAAACACTGAGGTTTCCCAGAGAAGGAATTCTTCCTCCAGACTGTAACACAGAACCTGCCCGAGTTTCCAGACTGCATGCCTGTCCTTACAGATTTGGGACTCAAGACTGCAACATCAACTCTTGTATTTCCAACCTGCCAGCCTGTCCCCCGAGTCTAATGTCTACAGAAAACCCTGACTGATACCTGACTAAAATTCATAAATAATCAAAACCAAACCACTCCCTCATCTCCACCTACCCCCTCAGTTATCTCTGATTCCACTACAGGACTAAGTAGAAGGGGTAAAGGCAACTCCACAGCCTACTTTCAATTACATTTCATGTGGCATAAAGCTGAGATACTAGTGCTGTCTTACCATAGGTTTTTAGAGTGCAATTTTCTTCCCTCTGAAGGTCCTCCAGCCAAACTGCAAGCACAGTGGAATCTGCATTCCAGAACAGGCCGTTTACCTAGTAGGGAAAAAAGACATGTCACTGGCCTTTAACTATGTACATATTTCATAATCTTTACGAGAGCTAAATTCCCTGTTCTCACAAACCAAACACTTGAGCTGATCCCTAGCAATAAATTATAAACCTACAGAATCAGTATGAACATACAAAATCAGTATGAACCTACAGAACCTACAAATCTACGTAATAGATCATTATATGCAGGGGACTTTAAAAAAAATGCACTGTGGTTAAAAATTTAAGAGACTTAACAACCAAAAAGAGAGAGAGAGAGAGAGACAGAGAGAGAGAGAGACAGAGACAGAGACTTAACAACCAAATGCAAGTCAACAGTCTTAGACAATCAGGGAAATTTGAATATGGACTAGGTATTAGGTACTACTAAGGAATTATTACTAATTTTGTAAGGTGTGATCATGGATTTCTGGCTATACAAAGAAAAGTATTTTCTTACCTGTTAGAAATGGATATTAAAAATACAATTTCTAAAATTAAAACCCCAGGAAACAAAAATGTGTGAGTGTATGCATGCGTGCGTGTGTGTATGTGTGTGTGTGTGTGTGTTTAGGCTAGAAAGGGGTGATTGGATGAAAACAGCTCTGCAAAATGCTAGTATCTGTTGAAAGTAAGGACATGGGAGTTCATTAAAGTCCTCTCTCAACCTTTAGCTTAAGTTCTTAATTTAAATGTAACATAATTGTATTTATTTTTTTAACATTTATTTATTTTTGACAAAGAGACAGCGTGAGCAGGCGAGGGGCAGAGAGAGAGAGGGAGACAGAATATGAAGCAGACTCCAGGTTCTGAGCTGTCAGCACAGAGCCTGATTGGGGGGGAGGGAGGTGCTCAAACTCACGAATCACAAGATCATGACCTGAGCTGAAGTCAGACGCTTAACTGAGCCACCCAGGTGCCCCATAAATGTAACATAATTTTAAATCATTTTTATGTTTACATAATTAAAGATCACCATTCAGTGTTTCTGCTTCAGTAAAAATCCTAATGGTACACAAGTGGCTTAAGGTTTAAATGTTATCAATGAAAAGTATCTATCATTGGAAGCATTATGTTTTTGTCCAAATAAACAATACTAATTAGGATTTCTATTTCTATGTTTTAACTAGAGTAAGAAGACTGCCGTTTCTTTGTAAAACATCCTTCAAAACAAAAAATTCAGTTATAAGAAGCCACTATTTTTATTACTATCTACTCTGGAGCTTCTGTTTTATACACCCACATCAGACAGAAACCTCTACAGCTGAGGAAAGTCCCCTAAATTTGATGGTGAAACAACTCAGGCACTTACCTTAACCTCATCTTTGAGGAAAGGAAGTGTAAAATGTCCATGAAGAAGGCCGTTTTTCTCAAAAAACACAATATCCTGCTGACTGGGTTTCTCTTGTGTGGATGCAATCAAACTACCTGAGGGCCTTAACGCAAACATTGAGTGTCAAAATGTCCAAAAGTGCAGCCAACTGCTAAGAACAAGACGAAAGTCAGAGAAACGATTTTTCCAACAGAAAACCTCTACCCAAGGAAGGTTTAAAGCCCACGTGACTCTTGGCAAGCAGTTCACATTAGTGACGTACTCCACCTGCCCAGGGAATAGAGTGCCTCTTCGTGATTTGCTCAAAGGCTCCATCTGTCCCCCAAGACTACAGATTTAGACTGCACCAGTGTGACTTTTTAAAAAACCAATGCATTATTTAAACTATTCTATTCTAAATATTACATCCCATAAAAACATAATGTATTTCTCCTTCTATCTATGACTTCAGCAACTATGCCATGCTCAGACAGGTATTTAAGACTTCTCAGCCTGGGGCGCCTGGGTGGCGCAGTCGGTTAAGCGTCCGACTTCAGCCAGGTCACGATCTCGCGGTCCGTGAGTTCGAGCCCCGCGTCGGGCTCTGGGCTGATGGCTCGGAGCCTGGAGCCTGTTTCCGATTCTGTGTCTCCCTCTCTCTCTGCCCCTCCCCCGTTCATGCTCTGTCTCTCTCTGTCCCAAAAATAAATAAAAAACATTGAAAAAAAAAAATTAAAAAAAAAAAAAAAAAAAAAAAGACTTCTCAGCCTACTTAAAACATCCCAGTCACCTCATCCTGTTCGTATCTGTCTCTATAGCTTTAACTTCAATACCTTTCTCTCTTTGCTCTGTCATCCAATTGTCACTCAAATACAGGTGGGAAAAAGATGTCTGAAACTCAGAGACCTAGGGGTTTGGCATATAACAGATGCTACTGAGACAGAGGAGACACTTCTGTCTTTAACCAGGGCAGTTGCGGACACTAAGCAAGAAGTTTACTGGGCCCAGATCCAGCCTGCATGTTCCTCAGCAAACAGAACCCTCTGGCCTAAGAGCTTGCGGCTTGTGCTGAGAAAAAAGCCCTTTTCCTAATTTTCACCAAAGCTCCACTGCCCCTGAGAGCTTTGCAGACTGTGACTTCCCTTCTAAGCACCATTTTCTGTTATACACAAGGATTTCATACAGAAGCTCCCTATAAGCTGTAAAATGTGTATATCTTGGAATGACATCTGTGAAGAAGCTGTGAATCTACTATTCAAATTGAATTCAGACTTCAGAAAAACTACAAAGAGAGAGATATGGGCCTACAGCCAAATGAGTAAAAGTTAATATCCTTTTGTGTTATATAAACGCCTGTACCCAACAGGTATCACCACCCCTACCCCAGTTCCAAAATATTCGCTGAGGAAGAAGTTACAAGGTTTCTTCTCCCACTCACTTCCAAGCCAGAGCTGGTCCCAGTCCTGCCACAGGCTCACTGGTGGACTGTAAAGCAAACTCTCGGTTCCATACCCTCACTTTCCGGGCTCCTGGGTGGCAGGTAGAGTTAAAATAAAGAAACAGACACACTTAAAATGTTGTCAAGTCAAGTCAGAACTGTTCCAACATCTTGTTAATAAAAACTGCCATGGTTTTACGAAGCTAATTAGATTAATCTTGTTAAGAATTTGTACCCACAAGTAGGAGGCTGGAGCAGATGACCTCAAAGAATTCTTTTAGTTCTTAGCTCTAAATTCACTTAAAATCTAAAGCAGCACCTCATATGTATAATTTTAAAAAGCCTAAGAAGAAAACCTTCTTGAACTTAATAATAAAATAAAAAATATTTTCTTTAACTGCAATTTATTTCCATACCTGTCTCTGGGCAAACAACACTCACAGCAAAAAACTGGCCGTCACCACGCCAGGTCACTTGTGGTCTATGGTCATCCCAGGGCAAAGCCAACTCGTACTAAAGAGAGGAAGAAACACAAGTGTTACTGGGGGACTTAAATGGCCCCAAATCAAACAAGCCCCAGACTATTAAAGTTAAATCTTTTACATGACATTTAAGCTATCTAGAAAACCAACTTCATAGAATCCTCAGGTCCTCTTCTAGAAGGCTTCTCAGACCCAGAAATCATCAAGAAACCAAGAAACCAAAACAAAATCCATCTTCACACATAAAAAAAGCGGCCTCCAAGCACAGCAACAGAGGAAAAGAGCTGCAGATCTGATATTAAACATAATGAACTGAGGAATCTACTGGGTAACTACGGTAAGGAAAATAGATGTTCTGTTTATCTAAATGTAAAGGGGTAGAGTTCTGGTTATCTGATTACTGTATAAGCTTTACAACAGTGCAGAGACAAGTTAAAAAGATGAGAGGAAGGTAGGAAGAGAAAAATCAGAGGCAATAAAGCCAGCAGCAATGATGCAAACACGGAAGAGTTCTGTGTTCCGCAGTACAGGAGCAAGAAAGGGCTCTAGCACCACTTATATCCCAGTCCTGAAGGTCTTGAAGTCTTGAAGGCAGAGGCCAAATTTGCAGGCTAGGGGACAAAAGATCACCTGAGCAATCATTATCACACTCCCGTGACAGGGGGCAGCAGAATGGCAGGAGCACCACACTCCGCACAGCGGGGAATACACAAGGCAGCCTAACAAGACATATTCTCAATTGGCAAAGAACACAAACCCTTCCCCTAGTGAAAGGCTGAGATGAAATAGGAGTCACACGGATTGTAGCCAGCAATCAGTAAAGATGGAAAATGTAAATGACAAGCGGCGCATTATTGATCCGCCTGTCCCACGGAGCTCATGGAAACGTCTACATGGATACAAGTAATATGCTTTTCTATTTGCTCAGCCCAAATCTTGGGATCATTCTTTCTTCTCATTCCACATTTAATCCATTATCAATAACTCTGATAGTTCTACCTTCAAAATGTATTCAGAAAAAAGGAAAAAAATGTATTCAGAGAAAAGGAAAACAGAGTTTCATCCAAAGGGAAAAATCAGAAAAAGTACCTAACTTACGTATGTAGGAAAAATATAAAAACATACATAAGAATGATCTACAGTGAATGCAGGATAGCAGCTCTTTCTGGGGAGGAAAGGAAGAGTATCTGGGAGGGATACACAAAATACTTCATTTCTATCTGTGATGATATATTTTTTAAACTGAGTATTAGTTATAATTATTCTTACGCTGAAAAAAAAAATACAAAGCAACTTGGCAATAAGAAAGGAAAAGGGGTCTTTCTAGAATGACTCATTCCGAGGGCTCTAAAGTTTCAGTTTTACTAAAGCAGAAGAGCTCTATCCATTATCAGCCTCTAACAGGACACCTAAGAGCTCCCGGTAGTTGGCAAAACTTGTATTTGTTCCAGTCAAGGTTGTTTCCATCAGACCAATCTTACCATTTGCACCTGAAAGGCCGCTTGCCGACCTTCTGATCCATGGAACTGCGTCTCCTTCCTGCCCCATCCCACAGTGATAAACTTGCCTAGAAAGCAATTGATAGAGAACAGGCAAGACAATCAATAAGCTACATGGAATGAAATAAAAACAGTTCCACTGCTATTCTTCATTAAGTAGGTCACTGGCAATTACTTGGGTCCTCTGAGACCTCTCAATAAACTGACTAGCACTCAATATTTGAAAACCAATGTTCCATATCATACACAGCAGTGATTTTTGAAGAATCTGAAATGGTCTTATTTTGGAAAGCACTTCACTGTCATCTCATATATTCTAAATTCCCTCAAGGACAGTCAACAATCCCACTTCACAAGTAAGAATGAAACATGAAGAATTTACGAGATACATCCATGGATAAGAACATTAAACTCAACACAAGAGCTAGGAATAAAATTCTGATTATAATTATTTGGTCAACTAAATGTATCCAACCTTCCACCAATCAGTGGTGGTGGGGACTGTAGATTAAGGAATTCACTCCTCACATAGATAGAAAATGAGACCCTCTAAATTTGGCAGAAGCCAAAATTGGAACACAGGCTGTCCACCTTCCAGCCTAAGGTTCTCTCTAAATCACAATGTTTCTCTTGCATAAAGTATGCAGTCAGGTGCTGAAATAATGCAACCCTCTGTTCCAGTAGGCGGGATCAGGCATCCGCCTGCAACAGGTACTACTGACATGTCTCTGGAAGCATCAGGCAGATCCAGGACCCAATACTTCCCTCCTGCCATTGATTCTGACGAAGCAGAGCTGTTCGTAATTTTTTTTTTTAAATATGAAATTTATTGTCAAATTGGTTTCCACACAACACCCAGTGCTCATCCCAACAGGTACCCTCCTCAATACCCATCACCCACCCTCCCGTCCCTCCCACCCCCCATCAACCCTGTTTGTTCTCAGTTTTTAAGAGTCTCTTATGGTTTGGTTCCCTCCGTCTCTAACCTCTTTTTTTTTTTGTTTTTCCTTCCCCTCCCCCTCGTAATTTCTATATATTACAGGTCAGCATGACCAATTCCTGTGTGCTCTGCATGGGTACATGGGAGTACTACAATACCACACCTTGCATCTGTCTATGAACAGCAATGCTTACCCTGGTGCACAGCCCTGTGCTTCTATCTGAGAGTTTCCAGAGATGTAAAGGACCAACGAATGAAGCAAAAGAACTTTTCCAATGGGATCAGACAATAAGTGATGGGGTGAGAGCAGGGATCAGTAAACTACAGCCTGTATCTACATTTACAAATAAATTTTTATTGAAACACAGCCATGCCCATTCTTTTATGTATTGTCTGTAACTGCTTTCACGCTAAAACAGCAGAGGTGAGTAACTACAACAGAGGCCATGTGGCCTGCAAAGCTGAAAATAACTGCTATCCCGCCCTTCACAGAACAAGTTTGTCAACCCCTGGGTTACAGGGAAAATATCTATTCACCACAATCACAGAGTGATGAGACAAATATATGTCTAAGACCTACGACCCTGACTTGGACCCCCTCTCCCTTGACTTACACTCTACTATTAAGTTTCTTCTAAAAAAGTCAGTGGGATTAGCCAGGCCCAGTGCACTTTGTCATCCAAAGGTGTGCTGGTTACTCCCTCTGTGGCTGTCCTCAAAAAGGATGCCCAGGAGTCCCACCCTAGATCCTAGACTCTTCCAGCACCACACCTGCTCCTGAGTAAGTTTACCTCCTCCCAAGACTGTAAAGATTCCCTACATGCCACTGACTCCCAATCCACATCTCTGACCTCTCCTGAGCTTCAACCCCTTATATTTGCCTACTCCACATGGTGATCCCACATGGCCCTTAAATAAATCCAGAACAGAACTCACCATCTACCGCTTACAAGTCAGCACTTCCCTACCTTCCCTCTCAGTTACTGGCATCTTTATTCCCATCACCTGAGCTTCTGACTGGAGCCCCACTAAACTCTTTCCTCCTCACCTTACATACCCAAACCCGTTTATTTCACATTCTAACTACTATTTCTAATTGGTGAAGACAGGAGGGGAATCATGTATACGTATTCCAAAAACATTTCTCAGATAATTCTAAAAACGTATCCCCGTCCTCCCCGAAAATCAAATTTTTCCTGAATTCATTCCACCTTTCGGCCCCACATTCACCTTCCTTATCTCTTACCCGTTTCTTTTACTACCCCTATCTGATCACCCTGTCTCCAGTCTCTTCCCTCTCTACCAATCAACCAATAAATCCGGCATCATCAAAACCTGTCCAAATTTAATCAAAATCTATCCTGTCTATTTCAATTCACACTCATGTCCTGCCAGCAGCAATACAACAGTACTCACGGCTGCCTGAGTAAGCCATGTCGTGTCTATGAAGCATCCATGCCTGGGAATGGATGAATTTCCTTGCTTACACCACACCCCTACCCTCAACTGTCACCTACCCCACACCAATTTAGCCAAGACTCAGCTCAAGCCAGCCTTCTCAAGTCCTCCCTCTCCATTGCTCCCTTCCCCTCACACTACCCTAATACCTACACATGTTATTATGGAACTCCTTAAAGGAAAATCTGAATTATCCACACCACCAAACACACTGCTGTGTTCACAGTACCTACTCAAAAATTATCTCTGAATAAATTATTTTTGAATAAACAAATGAGTAGCAACTTTCTAAATGACTTCTCAGAGTTGGGAGAACAAGAAGGCATGAGGTCAGTAATCAGTAAAAGTTAAAATCCCTTCTCCCCCATCCCTTTCCTCAACCAGGCCATCTACCTGGTGCCTTTGTGATGGCCAGAGCTTCCTATACTCAATAAACATCTCCTCTCTTCTCCCCTTTCAATACTCCCACACATCAGCTACATCTTAGGAAGAAAACAATCTGATGGTTCCCATGAAAATGGAGATTCGGGTCCAATCAGTAGGAACAAAGAAATCGGCCTTCTATCCCACCTCTCTTGTTTTTGCCCCAAAACTGTACCCCAGAAATGCTCGCTTTATTTTTGCTAGCACAGTTCCTTTCATTGAAGCCCCAGCCTAAGCCTGCCCTGAGGTTTGGTAACAACTATGCAGGTGACATTAAGCAGATTTCTATTCCCCAGGTTACTGGCAACCTGAACTCTCAGAGCCGCAAACACCGGAGGAATGCCTTGTATGGTCTGGAAAGGGCTAAAGGACCTGGGCTACCAGACACTGATGCATGAAGCTTCACCTTTCATAGTTCTTTGGGTTTCTGAAAATGATCAAACCTGAGAGGAACTTCAGGTCACAAAATGTTTCAAAGAAAGCTATACTCACTTTCACCAAAATCATCCTGGTGGATCTTCTGTTCCATGATGGGCTCAAAGTCTTTTGTCATCATAATTAGGGTCTGTTGACCTTGGGTGGGCACAAACAAGAATGATTTTGTTTTCACATAACAAATGTGCTATTTCATAAGTATCTACAGCACTGGAAGCTACAGGGCTGGAGTGGAGGAGTTTAGAGTGAGAACAGGAAAGGCACAATTCGCTCAAAATATTTTGACTCTCATTTGAAGGAAAAAAAACAACAAAACAGCTCTGCCTGCCTAGGTAAGTTACCTGGTGCTTATTCTCAACTGTTTATGAAAGCTAACATGAAAGTCCACCAGCCCTCCTCCACTAACTTCACACTTCACCAAGGTTATCTCTTCAAATACATACCTCATCAGGGGTGCCAATTTACAGAAGCTCATCTAGAATGAACAGACTCAAAGGGGAAAAAAAGTAGTTTTCAAGAGCTTCTGAAGAGGTCCTGAAAGAGCTGGAAGAGCAGTCTTTAGAATCTGTTTAATAACAATTCTTGCTCTTGGAATAGATTAAATATTGCTGACAATTTTACTGTGGACCTCAGAGATTTTCCAAGTTTTAGGACTGTTTCTCATTTCCAAAAATTGAAACAGTTATGAGAAATAATTTTTTAAAACAATATACTAAGAGGTGAAGTTTAAGTCAAAAAGAACAAATTCCCTCTAGATTATAACGATGCTATCACTGTTCAAAGAAATTTTCTGAATAAGTACCCCAAAACTTAAGCCTTTAAGGTATTATGAGTCCCGTTTTATAAAAGTCAGAGCGAGAGACCAGGGACAAGCTTACCTGTAGCAAGAAGCACCAGTTCTTGGTCAGGACTCCAACTCATGACGGAGATGCCACTGGCCACACTCCCCACACATTCCAGCTGCCATCAGTAGACAAAAGTGAGCTTTAGAAATACAGCTAACATATAGCTACAGTATAGCTACAGCCAGGCCAACAACTTTTTGTCAAGAAATACATAATGCAAAGACTCTCATTTGCAAAATGCTTAAATATTATGGCTCCTGATTTTTTCAACTTCTACACAAAACACGTGGCTTGAGGCTGCTGGAGATTTCCTCCTCACTGGACCCTTCCACTTACCTGGCATGTGCTGAGATTGCAGAGTATGACATCTCCGGAGGCTGTGGCCACACACACAGACTCCTGATCCAGCAAGTCCTGAATGCCAACAATGCAGCCACTTCCGTCCTCTGGAAGAAAGCCTTCCGCCACTAAAGAAATTTCATTTTTCACCTTTCACCAAAACAAACACATTAGCAAGTTAGGCCAATAGACTTTCAAGACCAATTCATAACATTTCCAAAAATAAATGACTTTTTGATGCTTCTTTTCTAATATAAAAGTTTTCAAAATTTTTTTTTTCTAGATTAAAATCCAAACCTTCATTTGAGAAATATTACAACCCTACAATCTTTAACAACAAAACAAATAGTTCGTGGGGATGCCTGGCTGGCTCAGTCAGTGGAACACGTGACTCTTAAATCTCAGGGTTGTAGATTCAAGCCCCATGCTGGGGATAGAGACTGCTTAAAAATAACACGAAAAAAAAAAAAAAAAAAGGTAGTTTATGGGACTTTTTGCCAAACAAATACTAAACAAAAGCAAGAAGCCTGGTCTCAAAAAATGCCCAATAAAATATAAAGCTAGTAACTATGGTTTTCTGAAATTTCTATAGTATAGGGGAAAAGAACTAAGAATGTAATTACCTAAAATACATAAGTAGCAAAATATAGTTAAGGGAAGATATCAGAATCAACTCAAAGAGCTTTTAAATTTGCAATTTTCATTTGCATTCCCAGTTGTGATCCACTGTTATAAACAGTATTTACATGATAGAAGGGGTAAAAAGTAGAGCACCCACACAAAATATAACGTCAGAGTTTTGCCAACTTACATTTGAAACACAAGTAGAGTTAAAGGCAGGTTACTATTCAAGTAATATCTAATATGACATCAATATTAAGGCAATGGGAATATTCATTTAGGAGGATACAAATTCAGTAAGATTTAAAATAAGGATTATGGGGGAAGTAAGTTTGGAAAAAGTAACTTACTTCTCTTGTGACAGGGTCTATTTCTATCAGTCCATGGTCTGAGCCAATGAGCACTGTCCTCTGTTCAGTTCGGAGAGAAAAGCACTGAGGTTTCCCTGGAGCCTGAATATCCCTGAACTCCAGGGTCCGAAGTAACTTTAGATTTCTCATGATGAAGCAATTCCTGAAAGTACAAATATCTCTTGATGAAGAATTCTTACTCTGAGAGAAAGGAACTGCTTAATAGTGACAAATGACACTCAAATTAAGCAAAATGATATAGGGGCAGGGACATGGTAGTTAGAATAACCAAGAAAAAAAGAAAAAGACCTAATCCGAACCCACAGAGGGTTGTGGTCACAACCTCACCAACTCATTTTGTTTACTTATGGTCTACAAACGGAGGTTCTGAAATCTACTTTATGTTTTTACCCTTTGGGAGAGGCAAGATCCTCAACTTTAAAATTTTTCTTCAAAAAGATTTAACATCAGTTATTCCTCAGGAAAGTTGAAAAGATCAAAATAAATAAGAAAACATCTTATTTTTGCATATTTGAGTATCTTTATAACCTGACTGATTTATAAAATCAGGGGTGTCTGGGTGGCTCAGTTTGTTGAGCGTCCAATCATGATCTCAAAGCTCATAGATTAAGCCCCACGTCAGGTTCTGTGATGACAGCGTGGAACCTGCTTGGGATTCTCTCCCTCTCTCCCTGCCTCTCCCCCCGTTGCACACTCTCTCTCTGTCTCAAAATAAACATTTAAAAAATAATAAAATAAAATCATATAAAAATCAGTATACATATCCTATCAGTTGAATAAAATCTAGAATAAAATGGCTTTAATATTACCAGGTAAATTTCTTTGTAAACTAGTTTTCCATGTTCATTTAAAAAATAAATACTGATATTTTTTAATAAAAGTATATACTGTTCTCAGAGAGGGAAAAAAGGCACTATGATATTACGGCACTCACAATGACCAATAAATATTGAGGAGCTTGTTAACTTGATATAACTACTTCACATAATTTGGCTTTCCTGGCCTGGTTTTTATCAGTGCAATAGAAAAGGTGAAAAAAGAATGATAAATAGGAAACCTACTCTGGTCTGGCAAAATCAAACCTGCTTAAATATATAACATTAGCTAAGAGAAAAAAACAAATGAATTTTAACATACTGGATATTTATATTCAGATACCTTTAAAGTTTATACAGTTTATAACTGGAAGTCCCTAATTTATGTTAGGGGTAGCAACATACAGACCACAATGGCCTTATTATCACCTTAATTTTATTATCACCTTAATCCAAGATGAATTCTCTCATCTTGCATTTCATACATACGACAATGCAAGAATAAAGACGAGTTCATCTTCATACTACTACAGCACATAATGGTAAGTGTAATATGAAAGTACAACATGTAATGTGGGTTAAGAGGAAGGCAAGACCATACATCACATGGTGGGAGTGAGGAAGAAAATCAAGGCCAACAATGGTTTTGTAAGCTTTGGTGACATTTATATTCAAGAGCTTCTGGAAATTATTTGAACTGATATTACATCATGTAGGTTTTTAATTTAGATCTAACTCTAGATAGAAAGCTTGGTTTTTCAAGAAATTTAAAAATTACATATCTTTATCTTTAAACATCATACAGATGACCACTGACACAGATCTGAAAGGATGGCTAGATGTGAGATGAGAGAATGCCTGGCTACAGAGGAGTAAGCGAGGGATAGAGAAGGAAGAAAAGAGAACAGATGGGCAAAGGGGTCCAATGTAGAGTCTCCAGTGTGTCTTTGATGCCAGTTTATCTAATAATCACGCTGTTACTGTCCCTATTATCAGATCATCAAATGTCTTCCTATGCCTCCTGTGACCTTGGACTCTATTAACCAAAAACCTGTATATCCCTGGGGTCGAGAGACCCCAGGATAAGAATATGGAGGATTGAGACGGAAAGAGCTGAAGACTTTTTCCTGTTATCTTGCTACACCAGTCACTGTCGTCCCAGCAATGGGCCTCCATCCTTGAGGGGCCCTTGGTCCCAGTCCCTGGCACTCCCAGCACCAACCTCATCAGCCCCACTCCAAACAACACGAGCACTAACCCGGCAGTCTCTCTCCAGACACTGAAATCCAGAACACAGGACTCTTCTGAATTTCGGAGTCATCAACACCTGAAGTCAGAGTCCAGTTTTACGATGCCTCTCCTCCAAGATTAGGTCATGATAACTCCATCTTCCCTTGTTTTGAACCTAAGCCCTAAGCTAAGTGTTACAGCTACTTTCATCAGTTCACATTTTATGTTACCTCACTGCTTTCTTTTGCTTCTTATTCCTCAAATAGCTACTTAACCAATTCTTCATGCTAAATTCAGTTGAAATATTGTGTGGTTTCTACTTTCCTGATTGGACCCTGCGTGACAAACATAGCAAACAACTGGAGTTCTCAAGTCACAGAGCTTCCAAAATCACCGACAAAGGTGAGCTATTAATTTACCTCGCACCAACCCAACCCTTCTAAGCTCAAAAAACTTCTTTAACTTTTCATACCCATCATCCTCTATGAAATTTCTGGCAACTCCTCCAGTCTTTCGCCTCTTGGCTAATTATTGTGCCCATGACTACAAGTACCAGGCAGCTCACAAATGTGCTGACTAGATCTAAATGTCTCGCTCTGACCGTCCCCAAAGTGAACAACGAACCCACATCTTCAACCTTCTGCTATTATCACCAGGATGTCTCACAAGCACATCAAACACAACCTGGAAATCGAAGTACTGCTATTATCCTATTCAAGTGAGTTCCTCCTGCTTGAGGACATGGCATTTCTGTTCTCTCTGTCCCCCAAGATGAAAACAGTCTTTCCCTCCTTTTTGCTCATATTTAATATTAAACTATTCACTGGTTAGCTCTGTTGCTGTCAATACAGTTTCAATTCTTTGCACAATATCTAATTAATCCCATGACCCGGTTTGTGGCCTACACAAACACCTACTAAGCTCTTGGTAAGTGCTAGGATCTGAAGACAAGAGAGGACTCTGTCACTGCCTACAAAGAGGTCACAGTTTAAAGAGAGAGAGGACCACATAATATACCACATTAGGTCGAGAAGCGCAGGGGGCACCTCCACGAAAAAAGATGCCAGAAGCAGCGCGCAACACAAATCCAATTCACTAACAGTCGCACATTAACTGATTCGCTTTATTTGGTGCATTAATTGTTCAGCGGTATTGTCCCCTCCTGCAAGGAATCCGGAGGCTGGTCAATGTGCCGACCGGGGAGCAACACGTCTTCCCCAGCATGCCGCTTGCCGCAGACCCCGGATGGCGCTGATGGCAAGTCTCCAAAAAGAGAATTTAAGGGCAAAGGTTATCACGCCATACTCCACTCCCGGGTTTCCTGCAGCAGGGAGAGTTTGCACGCTCGGGGGTCCTCTTCATCAGGACATCCCTTGAGGACACGCCAGGTTCCGTGCCCGCCCGGAGTGAGTCGTTCGAATGCTCACCTGCGCCGCGCTGCGAGGAACCGCAAACAGCGGTGCTCTGCCCTCGCCTCCTCAGCCACGCGCAGCCTGCCCTTCCGGAGCCCGCCCGGGGCTGCACACACGCCCCTCTCGGCCCGCGGCTCTCCAGCTTTCGGGACGCGAATTGGGCCCCCGGGCCGCTGGACCCCCGGGAGGAGTGGCTGGAGAAGGGTCGAAGGGACAACCCGTAACACTGCAAAGAGCGTGCGAAGCAGACGGGACACACCAACAGCGGCGCGGGAGTGACGTCACGAGGAGGCGGAGGCGTGGCCGGCCTTCTCCGTAGCCCCGGCAAGGTAGGGTGGGGAGCTGTGCCTCCCCTCCGCCTCTGTCCCTCTGCCCTCCCGCCCACACTACTATATTCGGTCCCCAATTTGACGTCTGACTTCAAAGCACCGTACTGAGAAGCTTCGGTGGCGGAATCTACCGGGCCAGGAGAGCAGCACGCGTGCGCACGCCGTGACCCGCGCGCCGGAAGTACGTCCTCGCCTCGGGCGAACAAAGAGGAAGTGCTCGGGTCCCGGAAAGCGGGGGTAGTGGCGACCGTGGTCGCCATGGCTACCGAGCCCGGGGCAGAGGGACCCGCAGTGCCTTCGCTCGTGGATCGTTACTTCACTCGTTGGTACAAAGCCGGTAAGAGGGGAATGATGTAGGTCTCTGTTCGGCCGCATTGGCCTGATGTTGTAGGGACGGTGGTGACAGATCATAAGCCACGGGCGCGCGCCCCGGTGCTTCCTCGCCACGTCTGGAGGAACTGGATCTCTCTGTTCTCTTCTAGACGGAAGGAATGGCAATTGCAGACTCAGGGCCCTGAGATACAGCCGGGCGCACTCTGGGGCTGGCGATGCAGTGCGAGTTCAAGGGTGGGTCGCTTGCGATAAGATACTAGTCTAAGGTTAGGTCCCCACCAAGGAAGGGAGGGGCTGGATTGCATTCGCCGTGAGGGCCTGAAAAGCTTCGAGGGGCTCGATCCTATAGCAGTGGCCATACACACAATGATTTAAATGAGGTCGAAAACTATAATAGACGCAGGGATGGAGAGAAGAGGTGGGTTCGAATAGAGGCATTTGGAAAGCAGAATCTAACAGTTTTACTAAAAGTTGCCAGTACCATACACGTATCAGTTGGAGGTAGGTATCCTGTTGTACTGCTTTGTGTACGCAGTACATATCAGTGGTGCGAGCATCGTTGAGGACTCTTCTCTAGGCCCTACTTGCTCCCTTTCATTCAGGGATAATAGGTGTACTCATTTTTTTAAATATTGTGGTATATAATTTTGTAGCCAAACTGAGGTGTTTCCCAGAATCTGAGACTTTCAGAGCTAACATCAAGACCGTCTTGGGTAGATCAGAAAGAGTTGGTCACTCTAAAATTGACTAACAAAACATATGCTACTGTATTATATAAAGAATGCATTGCTAATGGCACTTTTTCTAATAGAAATAATGAGTGTACTCATTTTAAATATCCATCTATCTATCTATCTATATATAAATGTTTATTTTTGAGTGAGTGAGAGAGAATGAATGGGGGAGGGCCAGAGAGGGAGGGAGACACAATCCGAAGCAGGCTCCAGGCTCTGAGCTGTCAGCACAGAGGACATGTAGGGCTCAAACCCACAGACCGTGAAATCGTGAGCTGAGCCAAAGTCCGATGCTTAACCAACTAAGTCACTCAGGCGTCCCCGAGTGTACTCATTTTCAAGTGAGGATGGAGCAAAGAGGTAGCAAACACTTTAATATATTTTTTTCAATATATGAAATTTATTGTCAAATTGGTTTCCATCACAATCACTTTAATATTGAATGAATGATTCTTTCTGGGCCAGGTCCCTTTAAATACTTTACAGGAAGCCTTTATGTATATCTTTTTGGGTAAGAAAGGGATACCAAGGATCAGTATGTGTTCAATCTTCAGAATTACCTGTACAAACCAAAGAAAGTACCACACAGTGGGAGTAAATGCCGACCCACCAATGAACAGTCATTCATTCTTCTAGATGTCAAAGGCAAACCCTGTGAGGACCACTGTATACTACAGCACTCCAATCGGTAAGCAAATTGGGAATTTTAAATTATAAAAAAAAGTTTCTGGTATTGTAGCCTGGTATGGTCTTGGATTGAACAAATGGTCATTAAATGATTATCTAACACTATGTTGAAATGGCATTTATTATAAGAGTTGGGCTGACAAGAATGAGCCTTTCAGTGTCTACTCCAAACAAACTTGGTTAACCAAACATCCAAATGGAGGACCCTCATGGGGAGGGCATGCCTTCCTTCTCATCAACCTCAGTGCTACCTAATGACTTTAAAGCTCTTCTTTTTTCTGGGAAGGAAATTCAGTCTCACTTATCCCCCCCCCCCGCTCTTTTTTTAACTTTTTAAAATATTTATTTATTTTTGAGACAGAGGGAGACAGAACGTGAGTGGGGGAGGGGCAGAGAGAGAGAGGGAGACACAGAATCTAAAACAGGCTCCAAGCTCTGAGCTGTCAGCACAGAGCCCAATGCGGGGCTCGAACCCACGAACCATGAGATCATGACCTGAGCCGAAGTCGGACGTTTAACCGACTGAGCCAGCCAGGCGCCCCCTCACTTCTCCTCTTTTATTATTGCCTTCCCGTCTTAGTTAAGTTCCAGCAGTAGCCAGAGGAAAATGGGGGAAAACAATAGTGTGAGTAGGAGTACTGTGTCGTATGAGGAAGAATTCTTCCAAACAATAACACAGCACCACATTTTTGCTCCTTACAGCATATGTGTCATCACATTGGCAGAATCTCATCCAGTTCTTCAAAGTGGAAAAACAATCAAAAGCATTTCCTATCAAATCAGCACCAACTGTAGTAGACTTCAGAACAAGGTCTCTGGGAAATTTAAGCGGGTACGTTCCTGTAATTGTCCACTTAAATCTTCAATGTCATAGTAGTGACAGATCCAGTCAGTCTTAGAATCCAGGGATATGTGCTCAGCATACTTCCCTGACAGTTTGATGTGCTAATTTTAAGAATACCTTAACCTTAAAGAAATTCTTAGACCAAAAAATGAGGTATTTCAGGAGGAAAAGGATTTGTCATATTTTCGGTTTTGTGCCACCATTCCTGTCACTCCCAGGGTGGAGGATGGAGAAGGCGGACCTTTGAAAGGACAACTTTAATACCAATATAACAAGATATTTTTGTCTCTTCTAGTTTTATGAAGCCAGCATCTTGAGTTGTCTAAAACTTAGGTGACCAACTCTTCTTTAACATGTATTTTCAAATATAAATTTAAAAATATCCTGAGATAGTGGGGAAAAAAGTCTGAAAAAAAAAAACCAGTATTTGCTCCTCACCATTTTCCATTCTTTCATCTTTGCCAATTTGATACAGATCCAGTCACCTTAGCACCTTGTAGCACCACACAGTGCTCAGTTGTAATGTTCTCTCTACCCTCTACAACTCTAGGCAGGGTGGACACATTTTATTAAAAGAGAGCATCACACCAAGGACAATTCAGTAACATACTGAAGTCTCCTGACATAGCTACAGGATAGGAAAGTTTCAGTGGATGATTTAGCTCCTTCATTTTCTGACTTGATACTAAGAGTTTCTGCTAATTACCCTCATCGTTCTAGGAGACCCTGTCTATACTCCCCTTTGTAGGCCTGAAATTCCCTAATAACATACCTTACAAGTATTAATTTTTCCTTGCTCACGAAGCACATGGACTTAGAAAAGCACGAACCTTTCTTAAAAAATAAAGTCTGCAAATTACAAGTATAACAGCTAGTGCTTGTGAGGTTCCTATGATAAATCTTTGTCCAAAATAGTAACACTATTGTTACTGTTGAAGAATAGAGAAGTACCTAAATGTGGAACCCACTACAGATAAGATGTGATTGAATCTCAGCACTGCCAATCGTTGATTCTCCCAAGGGAGGTGATACAAAAGGGGTCAAAACATTTCTGCTCTTTTAATACAGACCCAGTGATGGACACACCCTCAGGGACAAATCCTCAGCCCTCCTCGGGAAGTGAGGAGTCACACTGACTAGTATTTTGAAATGAAATACCCACGTGTGGAGGACTAAAGCCAGTTGTGGTAGCGTCTGTGTGCTATCTAATGTTTTGAGTGGTAGAGAGGTCATGGAGAATAGCATCTTGACCTCAAATACCCATGTTCACTGTAGGAAAAATTTCTGGGAAAATGAGCAACATGTGAGACATGCATGCAGGGGTTCCCCATGAGCTTCCTTGTAGATATTTGTCAGAACCTCCCCCAGACACACCCATATAGTGGAGTGTACATGAAACAACAGCCATGCCTTAACCTTCCAACAGATGAATGTCAAAACGCAGTATTCTGGGTTACAGGATAATGGGTAAACTATTCTTATTTGCTATTTAAAACTTTTTTCTTTTTCTAAACTTTCCTCAAAGTGAATTCTTTTTAATTAGAAAAATATAACTGCTTCAAGCAGTGTTAGTAATTAACCCTAATAAAGAAGTTCCTTTATCTAGTAAGTTCTAATATAAAAAATAAGTTAGGTCTTAATGAAAGTAACTTTGTATAATATTACTGTCATACTCTGTCATGTTGAATTTTACATTATTGCTTATTGATGGATTTTCTTACACTTTTGAAATCTTTACGTGGCCATGTGTAACTTTCTCATTTACAGTTGATAAAATACATTCTTTTTTTTTTTTTTAAGTTTTTTTTTTCTTTTTTTCTTTTGTTAATTTACATCCAAGTTAGTTAGCATATAGTGCAACAATGATTTCAGGGGTAGATTCCTTAATGCCCCTTACCCATTTAGCCCATCCCCCCCTTCCACAAACCCTCCAGTAACCCTCTGTTTGTTCTCCATATTTAAGAGTCTCTTATGTTTTGTCCCTTCTGTGTTTTTATATTATTTTTGTTTCCCTTCCCTTATGTTCATTTGTTTTGTATCTTAAATTCCTCATTCCAGTCATATGATATCTGTCTTTCTCTAGTTTCGCTTAGCATAATATCCTCTAGTTCCATCCAAGTAGTTGCAAATGGCGAGATTCCATTCTTTTTGATTGCCGAGTAATACTCCATTGTATATATATACATCTTCTTTATCCATTCATCCAGCGATGGACATTTGGGCTCTTTCCATATTTTGGCTAATGTTGATAGTCATGTGTCCCTTCGAAACAGCACACCTGTATCCCCTGGATAAATGCCTAGCAGTGCAATTGCTGGGTCGTAGGGTAGTTCTATTTTTAGTTTTGTGAGGAACCTCCATACTGTTAAAGTTGATAAAATATATTCTTAATCTTTAAAGTACACTTTACCTCAGGTGTCTTAGTCTGCTCTTTCCCCTAGAGCCTACGATTATAGCTGCCCTATAGTAGGCACTTACATAAATGTTTGAATAAATGAATATTTTTTTCTGTACTAAAGTCATTTTTATTTAAAACACTAGCTCCAGGAATATATTCTAACACTGAGGGCTGCCTCTCAAAGGAAAGTGAACACATACGCTACTTAATAACTTCTTCCCTTTTATTATCAGGGGGCACAGTTTCTAACAGAGCTTGCACCTCTGTGTAAGATTTACTGCTCAGATGGAGAAGAATACACCATATCTAGGTGAGTTACTTTTTAACCACAATTTAGAAGAAACAAGGGAGGTAATATTTTTCTTCAAAACAGTTTTTTTTTTAAATAGCTGTGTCAGAGGACGGTTGATGGAAGTGAATGAAAACATTCTCCATAAGCCATCTATTCTACAAGAGAAGGTAAACTGGGGAGAAAAAAGTATGATCCCATCCACATACTTTTTACCTGATTTTACACATCTGACAGTACTAAATCTTCTATTTCCTTTCTAGCCATCCACTGAAGGCTACATTGCAGTTGTGCTGCCCAAATTTGAAGAAAGTAAGAGCATAACAGATGGGTTACTGACACAAAAACAGTATGAAGAAGTCGTGGTGAGGCGCATCACTGCCACGACAGCCACATCATGAGGACCGCAAAGGAGTAACACACAGCACAGCATGCGCACACTTCCCTGGCCTGAGCGATCAGAGCTCTCAAGACCCAGCACGTGTGAAGCATGCTTCACACCCAGCCATCCACAGACACGTCTCATCTTAAAACTTAACCTACTTTCCTGTCTTTGTCTTGTCTAACAAGCCTCAGTTCCTGTTTGGTCCTCTGTCCTGCCCACGTACTCACTCAATTCTCCTTTTGCTTTTACGTAACAATCGTCAAGCAAGGGATGTTTTTTTTGGTTTTCTTTTTATTGGATTAAAAACAAACAAACAAAAGCACTTTGAGGAAAATTTGGACAAGACACCTATGTTTTAAGTAGCAAAGTAAAAATAATTTACCCGTCATCCTGTAACCCGTTGGTGAATACTACATTTTGACACACTTCTGTTTGAAATGTTATGGCATGATCATTGTTTTTGCCTCAATTTTCCCTCCGTTTGAAGGTAAACAATTGGGCCTTTTTACTGAATCTTTGTCTGACGGACGCTACCAAAAATGCTAGTGCCGCCCCTTCAGCCCCAGCTCTTCTTCCTCTAGGTTGTAGGGGAGAGGCAGAGTGTAGACTATACCCCCTCTGCCCCTTACACCTCTGGGGTGGCCTTCCTCTCTGCAACCAAATCGAATGGAACACTGTGGCTTTCCTAAACGACGGAATCAGGAAGAGGCTCTCCTAGCGGGAAAGTGCGCTGATACAGTGTTGTAGTCGCTCAGTCTCACGCTCTAGCTACGGGGTAGCCGGCCAAGAGGTTGCTGTAACCCCAAGACACACATGCCTTTGCATGGAACAAAAACCTTTACATCATCTAAACTAAAAACAAAACTGAATAATGGCTTAAGATTGTGTCTTTATTTACACTAAATTTCAAATAAAAGGGCTTCTTAAATTGTAATTTTTTCTTCAGCGCTGCAATATGTGTACATTTAAAGATCTCTGTAAATAAAACAAGATTTAATTTAATACAGAAGAAATCACCTTACTTGTGAACTCCTTTGCATGCTCAGGTTTCTCTTCAGATCGCATAAACCTTTCGCCTTTTACTTGTGAATTCCTTTGGTTTTGGATCCTCATGCTGTTGAAGTCATGAGTCATCCCTTCCTCACCCCACCTGAACTTAGCAGAATATTCTCATTTCAGGAACGTAAAAGTATTCTGTAAATCTACAAGTTATTTTTGACTCACAAGAAAAACTTCTTGACTTGAGTGCCAGCATGACTATCCCCTAAATATATGCACCAGACACAATATAGGTAGTAACTCTACAAACACCTACGTCAATGGTGCCGTGAGCTGAAAATCTAAGCACAAACGAGCAGATCCCCATTTTGAGTAGCTGAAGACACCATAAAACAAAGATACTAAAGACAGTAAATAGTAATTGTGTGTGTGTGTGTGTGTATACACACTGTATGTATGTATGTAATATACACATATGTATTTTACATATAACATTACCTCACACTGTTCTCCCATTACTTCCCTTGTAGTTTTCAAGAATATTTTGGTTTCAGGGCATAAAAACCATGCTTGATAATTTTATACAGGGCACTGACCAAGCTGAATGTATCCCATTTTCTCCTGAAGGCTTACAGTAAGTTTAGTTTCCTTCGATAAAATAGCAACTAATTGGTAGTACTGTGGTTCTTCAGGATCTTGTGAATATTGATTGTGATGGATGACCCAGATAACGATCATCAGACAAGCTTATATAACTACCACCATTTGGCAACTGACGTGTCCTATCAGATTTCAAAATGAATTTCAAAGCACTGGGATATAAGCACTATCAAAAGAGTTCAAAATGAAGTTTACCATAAGGACAGAACATATAAACCAGATCCTTCAATCAAAACCCCACACCAAACAAAAACAAGAAAAGCTTTAAACCCTAAAATTAAAAAGATGTAAAATGTTTGTTTGTTTGTTTTATAATGAACATTCCAAAGGCACATATACAAAATGAACGATTATTCAGAATTTATTTTAAAACCTCTCGGTTCCATTACTCTCATGTTTTCCATTCCATCAGTCAGCACAGAAAAGGATAGTTCAAAGACTATTTTTTTACACCAGTAAGATGGGCTTAGGATTCCAGCTAATATTGAAGCAGACTGGCCAGCTATGGTGGAAGGAGAAGTGAGAGCCATCTCCTAGTGAGCTCCTATAGGATTCCGTGGAGTGAGCTCCATGACCCTGCGTTTGGGAATGAGGGAGGGACACATGCAGCCCAAGAGACACCTGTGCTATGAAATGCGTGTTAGAGAACAAATGTATGCTCGTAGCATGGATGATCTGTGACAGGACAGCAAAGAGGCCAGTCACAATCGGTGCACAGAGCAATTGAAGAATCCACAGATTTAAGGAAACCCCTGGGTTCACCCAGTCGACTATATGTTTTCTGCTGAAAATTAATGTTCTAGATGGTAAGCTTAAATAAAAAGAGAAAAGAGGAGATTAAGGTATTTTAGGCCAAAGGTGAGCACATATTCAAAGCAGCTTCTTTGGATTAAACTGTCATTAAGACAGTTGGGATATTTGGTTTGACTTTCAAGAATGTTGTTAGTGGCAATGTGCCATTTTAAATTCACACCACAATTAGGAATCTAGAAACTACCATGGCATTTATTAGTTGTCAAAAGCTTCACAATCACTTTCATGATCAGAAAATAAAGCAAGATTTCATCACTGTTTTCTTTATAAAATCATTGAATTTCTGAAAATAAAAAGGATCATTTGCTTTTTTAAAATATCAGCTTTGCCACATGCAGTTCCAGAGATCTGCCCCCAAAAGCTTCTCAAGTTTTACCATCCATGGAGTCTTTATTGGTAACTGAGACCCATCTGTTGTTTTCCATCTGAAGCTGGAAAGAGTGAAGGCAATTAGTTTCTCCTTTGCTTTTACAATAAAAATTACAACATTAAATAGTAACTATTTCTTTTGCATTTTCCTTGAAACTAGTTTTAAAATGTGATTTTCAGACAGAAAAATTATCTTACCTTCTTCAGCAGTTTATAGCAAAGCGAGAGAAGTTGGACCAAAATAGCCATCATGGATCTTGTCTTCGTAATACACTTATCAACCTATAATGACAACAGCCAAGCAAATCAGCTTCTAGAAGGAGTACTTCAGAAGACTGTGTCACTGATTTACTTTTAAACTGATAACATTTCATTATTATAGAAATCTAAAGGATCTCAAAAGTCATAAGGATTAGGGCACAGGAGCTGACCTGACGCCCCAGAATACAAGTGCAGGACTGCCATCAGGATTCATGCCTATTTCATGGAGACCCAAGGAAGAGTGGATGGAAAATCAACCAGTTCTATTTCGAGTTGTTTAGGTGCTTTTTAAAACACTCCAAATAGTGGCAGTGAACCCCCTACTTTGTAACTTCTGGCACTCTGCTTTGTTTGCAGAGGCTTAAATTCTCCGAGACAAACAACAGGAGCCCCTACTCTGAGGAATTTGGGCCCTGGTTAGACATGTGATGACATCAGGATTTAAGGGTAGCTGCTCAGTGTTGTGAAATTAATTATGTCCAAAAAGCTAATTTAGTGAACCTACTGCTCCCCGGAGTCTGTTATAACTACAGATGATAAATGACTCTTAGAATCAAAGCCTGAAAAATGGAAGTAAACTGCCCTTCTGTGGGTAATAACACTCTTTGAAAAATGGGCTAGAAGCAAACCTGGTTAAGTGTGAAAGTTTCTCAAGCGTCTCCCTGAATAACCAACTCTGCCTTTTACCTTTAGAAACACTTGATTTTGCAAAGGTGTCTTAGTTATTGTCTGGAGCTGGTGGCATAAAGGACTTAGTTTGTTTATTTCCAGGAGAAGCATAAGCTTGTCATCATCTTTCAGCTGAAAAATAATTCAGGAAGTTATAATAACTTCAATAAAAATCGTCATCTTTTAAACCCTAAATACCCTTATACCTTAATAATATGCCCCCACAGTGGGTATTCACATCACCACTATCACCAAGCAGGCAGATCTGTTGCATTACCTGTTTTGAGAAAACTTGTACGTTTGAAGCAAGCTTTAAGCCCTCTTCAGCAAAAACCTAGTGGAAAGAAAAAGTATCACTACTTAGATGTATATCTTATGGATAGTTCATAAGAAATATACTCATGGCTAATTGTCATAGCTGTCATGGAACTCCTGAAGTTTTTCTTCTACCCAGGAAACACAAGTGTTCAACTGTATTCAGAAGATTTCCCAGACCTGATGCAGAATCAATCCCTGGAGACTCTCCTCTGCACCTGGAAACCTCCAGTTGCTCTGGAGGGCCATACAGACACATGATACTTAACCATACAAATTATGTCCAGGCTCCCAGAAGGATCTGGAGCTCATCTTATAATACCCCAACTATAAAAAGGTGATGAATTGTAGAACATGAGATCAAAAGGGTTAGGACTTTCCAACTTCCAGCTAAGCAAGATAAAATTTGTCACCTGTACACATTCCTTAACCAGCCATTTGAGAGGACCGGTTCAGATCGGTTCTTGAGTATTCACCATGCATTTTATAGTTAAATGAGTTGAACAGGATGATGGCAAAGAACAGTGAAAAATAAGGTTGGACAGATAAGATTAGGAATATTTAGGATGATTATTTTTAAATGGTAACAGAATGTTTCAGAGTAAGAGACACCAGGGGAGAAAAGGGTGGGAGACTTAGCTTTAGGTGGCAGCAGATGAGAACAGGGCAAATGTGAGGGTGGTTTGTGAAGAAAAGTAACAAGCCTTGGTAATGAATTAGATAAAGAACATAAAGAGAAGGCAATACTTTCAGGGTTAACCTTAACCCTTTATCCAACAGCCTTAGCACCTTGCTATCATTGGATGAACTGATCTCAAGGTCAAAAATCCTTCACTCCCTTCCTTGTCCTTTAAAAGGGAAACCAGTGAGTTTTATACCTAGATCCTAACCAAACAGAATGACTCACTTACCCATACATCCCTCATTATCCCACATTACCACTTTCTGTTTACATCTCTTCCCTTCTGGCCCACAAACCTCTCGGGAGCAAGATCCATGTCTGTCTCCTGGAGTATCGTGGTTTTACAACCAACTTAAAGCCGATGACTTTCAAATCTCTCTCCATTCTTGAACGATCCTGACACCAGTCTTTTATATACTACTTGAACAAAACAGAATGCTTGATTTCCAACCTCTAAATCTGGTTTTCTCCCTCAGTGTTCCCTAGCTAAGTAAATGGCAATACCATTTACCCTGTTAGTCAAACCCAAAACCTTTAAAACCAAAGTCAGATCCTGCCACTCAGGATCAAAACCCTCAATGGGTTTTCCATCATACTTGGAAAATAAAAGTTAAAGTTCTTCCAGTGGCTACAGAGATGCCATACTTTACCACTTTCCTTCTGGCTCATTCCATTGCATCCACACTTGCCTCCTTATTGTTCTTCAGATCCCTCCAGCCTACTCCAACATCTCAGGGCCTTTGCACTTGCTCTGTTTGCCTGAAATATTCTATCCCCAGATAACCACCCTGCTCACTCTCTCACTTCATTAATTACTCAAATGTTACCCCCTTAGAGGTCTTTTCTTGTCACCCTCCTATCACCTCTTTTTGTCTTTTATAATTTTATCTCTAAATGCTTATATATGGACATTGTGTACTTAACTCTCTACTGTCTACCTCCTCCCACTAGAATGTATGCTGCAGGGCAGAGGGCACAGTGGCTTTGTTTTGTTCTCTTTTCTCCAAACAGCACTTATCCCCAGGATCTGACACACAGTACAAGTTCAATAAATATTTGATGAACATTTCACGTCCACCAGTTAGTAGTCAATTCAACAGACATTGGTTTAATGAATAAGCTCACACAGGAAGAAGGTGGCAAGTAGACCTTTTGCAGTGAAATATCCCTTGTGGTATGGTAGGACTTCGAATGGATATGAGCCAAACTGAACAGAATGAATCCAGAATTTATTAAAACTGTTTTAAGGGGAATAGCTCATTTATAGTTGACTTTACAAAAAATACATACAAGAAATGTTCCGACTCTGATGATGATCACCCTCCCAAGGTGAAATCCCTTTCCTGACGGGGCTCAGGTGGCAGCACACGGGAATACCAAAGGAAACCATCAAAGGTGATAGAAACTGCACATTTCAAATGCAAGAACGCCCTTCGTTCCAGAAAAGCAAACAAACTAATGTGAGAGTTAGGGAAAGTAATCTAGCAACCCACTTGCCAATCTAAAGCCTCTACGTGAAGGAGGGGAATTTGAGATGGGCCTATGTGGACTTCCACAGATACACAGAGGCACAAGGGTGGGTGCGAGAATGTCTGTCTCTTCCTGAATGCCTTAACTCAGCAGGGATGTGAAAGGGAAGAAGGAAAACTGTACCAAGCACTCTCTGTCTCAGGCATATGACAAATGCTTTCTCATGTGTTGTTCTCATGCAATCAATATCATTCATCCAATCCATTAATGAAGAGGCCAAAAAGCCATTCAGGAAAGCGTGCAGGATATGCATCTGCTAACAAGATATTTTCACCTCCTTAGGAAAACCTAGAATTACTGTTATTGCACATACTGTCAGCAAAGCCCATTCTGCTATATCCCGATAATATTTGAGTTTTACTCAGCAAGATAACCAAAAACGCTCCACAAAATGCTATTGTGAGCCCTCTACTTTTTCACTTTTCTCTACACATGTGTGTGCACAGGTAAGCATACAAACGTGACATGGTAAATCATTTAGAAAACCCAGTTATTACCCACTTTTAGCCCAGAATTAAATTAGTAGCATAAAATGGAAATAAAACATACCTCTAGTTGATGAATTAAATCCTGGGAAGTTTTCAGTGGCCCCTCTCCTCTGAAATAAAATGAATTATCAAGGAGGTCTAAGAAAAAGTTACTGCCTGAAATTTGGTTGTATAATATAAAACTTTTAGAGCATTTTGAGTATTAATAGATCCCAAATTTTGAAGAAGAATATTGAACAGACTAATAATACTGTGACTTTATTCTTAAACAACTTTAATATTTAACTATTACTTCTTAGGGCACTTTAAAATTTTTCAGTGAACTTTATATATGTTAATTTTATAATGTAAAGGAACTTAACACTGACAAGTAATATTTAAATTTTATTTTTCCTTTTTAACCTTTTTCATTTTGCTTCATAAATTAAATACATGAGATATGACAACATGTCTTAACCAAAAGGCCTTTGTTACATAATGGAAAGAGGATCAGACCAAAACTCAAAAAATTCTCATTTTTAATTCTAAAACTTTGATAAGGCATGTCATTTAAGTTTCAATGCTGAGTATATAAAATAGTCATAATAATATTTGTGCTACCACTCTCATCAGAATAGGGAACATCAGATTGAAAACTACAAATGAAAAGCAAATCACAGCAAAGTGAACAACAGAATGCATTAAGAAGAGCAGTAGACTGGCATGAATCACAGGAAATCTATTAACCAATTCTACCCTTAACATCTGTAAGATGGTGAACAAATTATTCCTGTTCTCTGATAAATTGTTGTGCTGATCAAATGAAATTATGAAGCAGAAACCACTTAAAAACCTATAAGGCACTTTTAAGTTTGAAATTTTTTTAAACTATAAGGTACCAAAAAATCTTAAATATATAAATTATCAAGAAAGAGGGGTGCCTGGCTGGCTGAGTTGGTAGAGTATGCAACTCTCGATCTTGGGATTGTAAATTCGAGCCCCATATTGAGTGTAGAGATTACTTAAAAATAAAACCTTTAAAATCATCAAGAAATATGAATAATCATCTATAAATTACTAAGAAATTCTGTAAATTGTTAAGATAACAATAGCCTGAGGAAAAGCTATAAAACTACCCAGGAAAACTGTAAAACTGGATCCTGTGAAGGCTAACAGGTGAGTCTCAGAAACAAGCAACTACATGAGGTCGGTAAACCACAGGTATTAAGGGAAAACAAAACAAAACCAAAATTTGTTGGGGAAAGACAGATACACTGAGTGTGTGGGCAGAAAGCAAAGCCAGTATGAGATTTGACCACAGATAAACCACCAAGATGTGTCAAATGGCACCAGGTGTCACCCATTATGGAAAACCCATTTTTTCCCTGAACTCAGCATTCCTGTGCAATCACTACATCTAGTAACAAGTCCCATTCCACAGAGCTTTAGTGATCCCCACCCCTCATAATGCAGCCACTCATGCTTCCCTCTCTCTATGGGATGCATGTCATACACTATCCTCACTCTGAAACAAAAAAATGCTGACCATATCATCCTGAAATATCCTGAAACAAGAAACAAGAACTAAAAGAGACAGTTAAAAACTTAACAAAGGAGCCACCTGAGTGGCTCAGTCGGTTGAGCATCCGACTCTTTTAATTTTGGCTCAGGTCATAATCTCATGGTCGCGAGACTGAGCTCCACATCTGGCCCTGTGCTGAGCGTGAAGCCTGCCTAAAATTTTCTCCCTCTCTCTCCCTCTGTCCCTCCCTAGCTTACAAGCATGTTTTCTCTCTCTCTCAAAACATACACACATACATACATAAAACCTTTAAAAAAATTCTGATGAATTCTCTGTTTAGGATGATTTTATGTGTCAAACTACATTCACTTAGTAAAGATATTTCTCTAGTTTTCACCGATCAAAAAAAAAAAAAAAAAGATTTTGTTTAAAGATCTGCTGATTTTTATCACCATGAGGAAACTAGCATGATTGCAGCCAAATGTCAAGATCTTTGTTATCTCTGCCAATCTGTGCACATTTGGTGCGGGCAAACGAAGGAGTTCCATTGTACTTTCTTCTGCACACTTGACTCATCTGATTTTTGAAAGACAGGAACTAAGAAAAAAAGGCCATAATTGTGTTAGGAAGACTCAATCCCAGGAGAAGCTTGCTAAAAACAAGAACAAAAGAAGGAAACCACCAAAGAGGAAAGGTCACCAAAGCTGGAAAGTACAGTAAAGTATTAACAGATGACTGCTAAACAGAGGCAAAATTACTCAACTCCTATCATTTCTCCCTCACCCTCCAGAATACTCTATCTTGAAAAGCTAGAAGATTTCATCAACAGGGAAATGAATGTTTCTTCCTCACTCTGATCTTCCTTCCACGCAAAGGAATCTTCACTAGCACAACATCCCTCACTTCTCTCAGCTCTCCCACTTATTCCATCCTGTAGAAGTGTGTGGACTTTTCAGTTTTTTGGTGACTTTGCAAAAATAAGTTGGACATGTAGCCCTCTCCTTTCTCCTTTTTCTCTTGGAAGTAAAGATGCCTTTGGGAGACACCTGCTCTTCCAGGTGTTCAGAGACACATTCTGTCCCTACGAAGTACAATTTCTTAATTCTAGAGATCATTTTAAAAGCTACTTGCTTGTGGACATAAACAACATTATCCAATAATAGCTTTATCAATATAAATGTTACTGGCCCCTATCTGCCATTCTTTTGCTTATGTTTTCATTTTGTTCAGAACTTGGGTGGGAAAAAGGGTGCTGTTTATTGAACCCCAATGTCCATAGAGTAGTGGAGATCCTATTTTAATTGAGCTTAAGACTCCAGACCAAATGGATTACATTCCAGAATACTGTAACAACTTATAGATGTGGCCCACTGCTGATAATATTTTCAAAATCAAAATGAGTAGAAGACCCAAATATTTTTCAGGTTTCTAAAAATAAAAAAGACAGATTTCAGAAAGTTAGTGAAAAGTTTGAAGTCATTTTTGAGAAAATTCTAGAACAGATTATTGACCAGATAACTGACGAATGTTTAGCAACATAAATTACTATACCATATGTATAGCTTGTTGTGGAAGATTGTGGAATGTGATCAACATGGACTTCAATGAGGCATGTGATCAAGACTCTTGTAATGTGGACAAGACAGAGAAGGTAGGCCTTGTAACAGTGAAGTTAGGGAAATACTCTGCTATGAATACTGATTCCTGGAGATCTGGCCCCCCATTGAGGTGGTAGGCCTCATGGTTGGAGTCTTTGATCTGTATTATCTAATCAAGTACCAATCACTTACATAAAGAGTTAAAAGGCAGGTTTTCTAAACTTATTGATGCTGGCTAGGAGAAACAGATACATAGAATGACAAAAAGCAGAATGCAAAATTATTTCAAAATTATGAAAAGGACACAAACCTGAAAGAGGATATCTTCTAAATCTAAATCCTAATTAAATAAATGCCTTCTTGTTGCATTCACTTAATTATAAGAACTTATGGTCTTTTTTTAACCATATATTGGAAGTTGACTTTAACCTGTCAATGATTTAACATGAGTTTTTCTTTACACCGGATACTATCAAATTGATTTAAAAGGATCAAAACATCACTATATTTACCTAGTAAATAAATATAGAGAATAGGCCATACTGGACATGTTCCGCCCATTTCGAACAATCTCATTTTCCTGATCCTCCCATTTCTTGATCTCACAGTTGGCATCAGAGGTAAGCAAACCCAGCTTAAGTCCAAGCTTTGCTATCTTGGCTTGCTCCTATAAAATACACGTTTTCATCACCACAATATTGTCATTATTAATGTAAATGGAAGTTTAGAAGTAAGACTGTTAAAAGGAAAAGGTCTTACCTCAGAGTCAGGCTTGTCTGCCTTTAATGATTTCAGGTTTGCATTATTCTTCTGTGACAATGAAAAGATTAAGACATCTTAAAAAACAGTACAGTTATGGTGAGGAAATACAGTAGTAATAGAAAGCATAACAAAGTACCTGTAATAAAATTTTAATTTGAACATTTTCAGAACAAACTTAAGCTACATTAAAGCACGTTGAAACAAACTAATTGCAAACACTCTCCTAGCATGTGGGTTCAGCTTTGAATAGGTAGTTAGTTAGAAAGCCGAGGCCAGGGAAAGCAGATCATGCCCCAGAAGGACTTAAGGACCTGTGCACCTTGTCAGAGTCCAGGTATTATATCTCCAAACATTCCTGGCCCCTCTGTTGAGTTATTCTTATGAAATGATGTCATAAACTGAGCCACTATATGTAGTTTTCCATATACTCCTATTGTTATGATTCTGGAGTTCAGTTCCTTTAACCAATTTGTCCTATGAGGGCTAATTTTGGCCCCCAAGTGCCATTGACATCCCAGTTCTTAATCCTTTACCCCAGGTCCTATAGGAGATTATACTTAGAATTTAGCACTTCATATTTCAATCAACATGTTTGCTGGGCCACTATTTTTGAAATGGTAATTTTTTCTATGTAAGCTATATGGAACTCAGAATATAGTTCCCCTAAGGTGAAAATATTGTAGTCAGGTTATCAGGCTAGCCCACAGATGCCTATTTACATAAGTAGAAACCACCACCAATAGCAATGTTTCTTTGTAACATATATGCAGAAGCTCTTAGGAGACAGCAGCCTAGGTTGGCCATTCCCCCACTCTGAGGTCTGGTAGGAGCTCCCCTAGTTGGGCCACAATGGCTGGGGCTAGTGAACAGAAAGGTGCAGGAGAGGCTGGGAGCCCTTTTTTTTTTCCTTTTAACATATACTTAAACTATAAACACACACACACACACACACACACACACACACACACACACACACATTGAGTAGATGTACACAAAGCATAAATTATAACAGAATAAAACAAAATACCCTAACCCCCTTAGCTAAAGAAAAAGATCATCACCAATACTT
The DNA here is from genome assembly GCF_018350215.1 of Panthera leo. NCBI lineage: Eukaryota > Metazoa > Chordata > Mammalia > Carnivora > Felidae > Panthera > Panthera leo. The sequence goes on from NC_056691.1 coordinate 69,576,120, forward strand.
TTGAGGCATATGTGTACCTCCTCATTTTTTGTTTCTCTTATTATTACCATGACTTGATCCTTCTGACCAGCTATTCTGTCAGGAGTTTCACTGCAGAACACTCAAGAGCCTTAACTTTTCCCTTTTGTTTTCTGTCTCATGGTTTATACTTGCTCATTTAACATAGCCCTTTTGAGATTTTCTAATGCTGCTTACTATAGAAGAAATGGGACAGAAAATGAAAACAGAGAAACCATAAAGTTGCACACATGTACAAATACAAGCTGCCTCTTATGTTCACTGGAAAATACAGATGATCTGTGATCTCTGGCCCTTCCTTGTACAGTCACATCATGTGCATCTTCCTCCTTAGTCTGATAGACTAAAACGCAACTGATAGAGCATTTAAAAAAGAATGCCCTGAAAGTTTTTAGATTTTATTTAGAATTTTACACCCTGTCTCATTCTTTTAAATTTAGTTGTGTTTTCATCATTTTTTACTTTTACAAGTTATTTTTATTAGAGTGTTTAATGAAGACTGAAAGGGAACGCCTGAAAAGGTACAGAAACCATCTTAATGCATGTAACCAAGCGGGCCACCTAGTGGACACTATTTTGGAACACAGTCAGACGCATCAGTTTCAAATATATACAATTCGAATTTTGAATAAAACATTCCAAAATGTACAAAACTCTTTTACTTACCATTGGCCTTGGAAGTGAAAGGTAGCCATACTTCTCTCCTACAAATAACACATACAACTTAAAACAAATTTTCTATTAGCATATTTTCTATTATTCACATTTAATTTTTAAAATATTAAATAGGAATGCTAGTACATTAGTTTTGATAATTTAGTCTATTAATTAAATGTGTCTCAGAAACAAAATTGTAATTTGATTGGTGAACATGAAGATTGTCAACAGTTGTATCCCTAAGGTACCTGGTTGGACAATCTCTACCTCTCCCAATGTAATGGCAGAAAGGCAAAATATCTCAGTGATAATTACTTAAATTGACAACAAGCTTCATTCACAGTGAAATCTTTTACAGTAGCTTGTCTCTAATGAAACCAGATTCTTCTTTTCTCAGTATGAGTTATCAGTGCTTACTTGCTTTTCTGCGAGCATCAAAGCAAATCATTTACAGCTCACTTCATAAAGTATTCCTCTAGTCAGAGAGCAACTCTAGTGCATAAGATAGAAAGATGAAATAAACCAAATAACAGTATCTTCGCTGTGAATTAACACATGGCAGGAAGCACAGTAACTATAGAAAGTAAGGTACTGTATAATGCCCGCTTCATCCCTGTGCTTTCCTCTTTCAAACTTCTGGATCATGTATAAAGTCAGATTGCAATAGATGGTAGATTTTTTTTTTAAGCTTAGTTTGTTATATCTGAGGAAAGAATTTACAAGATTTGAACAGTAATTACTTCCTGATTTCAAGGAATGAAGTTTTGTAATATATGAATGTAATATATATATGTAATATATGAATGAATATATGTAATATATGAATGAAGCTGTAATATATTAGGTAGAACCATGTGAAATTGCTGATATTCAACCACTTTGAAATACAAAAATAGCAATTTCATATAGTTTCACCTAATAAAAGTAAATACAATGTCAGAGTACTAAGTCACACACTTTCTTATAGAACAACTGTTACATGAACAAGGTGAGCCTGCTCATAACATGTTTACATCTTCATCTGGAACTGTGCTGTTGAATATGGAATCCACTGGCCATGTGACTAGTGAGCAACTGAAATATGACCAGTCTC